>NC_090936.1:513776611-514084224 GCF_040938575.1 Ambystoma mexicanum
GCACTACGGAAGGCTATTTAAATCACACCCGATTGGTTTCACGTGCTTCGCGTTATTCTGCATCTGCAGCAGGACGCTCACCGTGTCAGCTCCAGGAAACCTCCAGCTCCAGATCCTGTGAATACGAAATAACCTGCTGGGATCCAACCTTCAGTCTTCTTCAGTCTTCTACAGCTCCTGCAAGATAAGGGCACAGGTTAGGCTAAAGCAAAGGCAGCGAATCTACTTACCTAATCCAACGGCAGCATCCGAAGCGCCTTTTTCTGCCTTTCTCTTCCGGCATCCGACATCTGCAAAGAGAAAGAACATCGGTCAGTAATATTTAACTACAGAGCCTGCTTACCTGTGTTACGCTCATACCAACTCAGCTCGCGCTGCATTCCGGCACCTGCAAGGCAAGATACTTCGGTTAGTAACGCTTAGTTACAAGACTGCTCACCTGTGTTACGTTTGCTTCCAATCTGTTCGCGCGGCTCCTCGGCACCTGCAAAGACAAAAGAGACATTACGGTGCATTCTACAGCGCTAGAACAGTCTTTCTACTTACGTGCCATTAGAAGGATAATCTTCATCGCCACAGCATCTGAAAAGGGAAAAGACATAGACTTTAAACCTTAAGACTTTTGAAAGAGAAGAGAACAATCTAAAAGGAACTTTATTACTTACAAGGCACGCTCGTGCATTAACGGCGTCTTCGCTCTCAGCAAATCCTCTGCTATCAAGAGGCAGAGCTCGCATCCAGTGAAGCAACTGGACCCAGCGCCCCTGCACAGGACGCAGGATGGAGAGCCCGGCAATTACCTATATAAGGTAAGCGCAATATCAACCCAGTTCCACGGGGAAAGAAAGGGCGAGAGGGGCAAGGAACTTTCCAAACCTTCCAAACACTAATACCTTGGTTTACCCTTGCAGACATCTCACTCTCCAGCTTAAACTGTCGGTGGGAAGGGGGCCCAGTCCGAGAGCAAAACGAACCCTGCGCCTAACACTGAAGACAGTATCCTCGCCAGATCAAGACCTGCGCCTCCGGGGGAACCAGGTGAGCGTTACAGAACGCGAAGCCTTACCACATAATTCCCGCCCAGGCGCAATGGAAACCTCAGACACAGACCAGTTGGCCCAATTACTCGGGGAGTTGAGGGCGGAAGTACACGCTGCACGTCAGGAAACAAATGCCCTAAGGAGGGAGTTAGTGGTCTCCAAAGAGCGAACAGACGATTTGGCTAGACAATTGCTGCAAGCCCAAGCTGGACAAACTCCTCTACCAACCCCAAGTGGGGGCCACGCTCCTCCAGCTTCCTCGAATCCGGTGCAAATCAATCTACCAGGAAATATACCTTTGGCTCCGCCCGAACGCTTTTCAGGTGATCCGAAAAGGTTTGCTGTGTTCTTCAATCAATGTCGCTTGCACTTTTTGTGCAGACCCGCCGCTTTTCCAACGGACCAGGCTAAAGTGGCCTTCGTGCTCTCTTATCTCAGTGGCAGTGCCGCAGATTGGTCTGTTCCTTTAGTGTCTCAAGATGACCCCATTCTCCATAACTTCCAGGACTTCCAAGCCAGTATGGAGAAACTGTTCGCAAGGCACTATCAGGGACAGGCCTTGGACAATGAACTTCTTTCACTACGACAGGGCAATCAAGATCTTCTGACTTATATTGCATCATTTAACAGACTAGTGGTGGAAACCGGATGGCCGGAGGATAAGAGGATCACACTGTTTTACAGAGGTCTGCGTGGGGAATTAAAAGACGTTCTGGCTCAAGTGGTAAATCCGCCACAAGACTGTTCCGAATATATCGATCTGGTAGTGCAATTGGATCATCGTCTACAGAATCGGAAAGCCGATCGATCCAGATTTGAAACCCGACTTTTTTCAAGGCCACAAAGTTCTACGAAAGGAACTGATTCTGTGGAACCCATGCAAATAGGGGGTGTAAAAGGACCTTTAACCCAAAAGGAGAGAGAAAGGAGGAGACAACTGCAATTATGCCTCTATTGCGGAAACTCAGGGCACTTTCTTCGAGATTGTCCAGTGAAGCCCAAGAAGAAGATAGTAGGGGCGTCTGATAAAGGTACCGAGAATTCTGAGCCGGGAAACGACCTCGCCCGGCAAGTGTAGAGGTCCGCTTGCCGAGCGTGAAAACCAGTTCTTTGACCTCGCATTTCATCATGCCCATGGTCCTCGTGAGTCCTGAACAACCTAATCGTATGCATGCCATTAAAGCATACATTGATAGTGGCGCAATCGGGAATTACTGGGACTGTGAATTGGCCGCCAGGATGAATCTATCTCTTTGTCCAAAGACGGTGAAAGACGTCATTACCACCGTGGATGGGACGGAAATAGCTTCCGGACCCGTAACTCACACCACCATGGAAGTAACTTTAGTAAGCCAAGATGGGCATCAAGAGAAGATCGTGTTTGATGTGATCAAGGCCCCGCAGTTTCAAGTCATCTTGGGAGTTCCTTGGTTGGAGAAACACAATCCTCAAATTGATTGGCGAGCAAAGACAATCCGGTTTCCAGAATGCGCTTCTACCTGCTACCCTCAGCCCTCCACCAAACTAGCTGCAACTGTTTCTGAGAGTCCACAACTGCCTCCTGAATACCAGGAATTCCAAGATGTCTTTCGGAAAGACCAAGCTAATTCTTTGCCTCCCCACAGATCATACGACTGTCAGATACACCTGATTCCCGGATCCACTCCTCCGTGCAGTCGGATTTATGCCCTTACTGAACCTGAAAATCTCCACCTAAGGCAATATTTGGACCAGTACCTGGCTAATGGATTAATCCGTCCTTCGAAGTCCCCGGCCTCCTCAGCTCTGTTCTTCGTACCAAAAAAGGAGGGAGACTTAAGAACGTGTATAGACTACCGTGCCCTGAACCAGATTACAATTAAGAACAGGTATCCATTGCCATTGATCCCAGAACTACTTGACCAAGTCAAAAACGCCTGCATATATACTAAGTTGGACCTCAGAGGAGCCTACCATTTGGTGCGAATAAAGGAGGGCGATGAATGGAAGACGGCCTTTCGTACCAAGTATGGACAGTTTGAGTATCAAGTGATGCCTTTCGGGTTGTGTAACGCACCGGCCGCATTCCAATTCTTTATGAATGACATGCTCCGTGAACTCATTGATGTGTGTGTAGTTGTATATATTGACGACATTCTGGTTTATTCGTCCTCTGAGGCAGAACACCAAAAACACGTCACCGCAGTACTGGAGAGGCTCCGCAAACACAAACTTTTTGCAAAATTAGAGAAGTGCGTCTTTCATGTCACGGAGGTCGAATTTTTGGGATTTATTTTGTCACCTAACGGAGTTCACATGGACTCGAGGAAAGTAGACGCAATCATCAAGAGGCCCTCACCAACATCTGTAAAAGGGGTTCAAAGTATGTTGGGCTTCGCCAACTTCTATCGCAGGTTTATTCCAGACTTCTCTCGAGTAGTCCAACCCATTACAGCTCTCCTCAGAAAAAACAAACGTTTTGAATGGTCTACCGAGGCAGAACAAGCCTTTCAGGAGCTAAAGACTAAATTTACCTCCGCCCCGATTTTAAAACATCCCCGCCCGGAACTAACTTACATCGTCGAGACCGATGCCTCCAGCCTTGCTATGGGAGCAGTGCTTTCACAAAGAGATCCAGAAACCAACCAGTTGCACCCCGTGGCGTTTTGGTCTCGCAAATTAACAGCCCCAGAAATCAATTACACCATTACCGATAAGGAACTGTTGGCTATTAAGTCCGCCTTTAAGGCCTGGCGGCATTATCTCCTAGGAGCCCGACACACAGTCACTGTCATTACTGACCATCGTAATCTACAGTATCTTAAATCAGCCAAAGCTCAATCCTCCAGACAACTTCGCTGGGCATTATTTTTTGCCGAATTTGATTTTATAATCACCTACCGACCAGGCAATAAGAATGGTAAAGCGGATGCCCTCTCTCGAATTGGAGTAGATGAACACATGGTTAACCCTGAGCTCGTACCTATTATTCCTGAACTAAGAATCCTGGGTCTGATCGGCATGCAATCCATTGAAGAAATTGAAGCCCAGGTTAAACAACTTGTAACTCCAACAGACATACAAAAATGGCAGCTTCGGGGGGAAGACTTCACAGTAAAGAATGACTTATTATACTTCAAGGAACGACTTTATCTACCCTGTACCAGCTTACAAAATCAAGTCATCTCTTGTTGTCACGACTCCTTAATGGAAGGACACCCCGGTATGGCCAAGACCTCGGAAAAGGTCAAGCGTCACTTTTGGTGGCCATCTTGGAGAAAAGACATCAGAAACTTTGTCATGTCCTGTGGAGTGTGCGCCCAGAACAAGAGTCCTAAGGAAAAACCAGCAGGCCTCTTACAACCAATTGAAATCCCACCTCATCCTTGGCATACCCTTTCCATGGACTTTATCACCGACTTACCTCCCTGTTCCGGATACAATACAATCCTGGTAATCGTAGACTTATTTTCAAAAATGGCACATTTCATCCCACTAAAGGAGTTACCGTCAGCAGCAATCCTGGCTCGAGAATTTCTTGAAAACATCGTTCGGTTGCATGGCTTTCCTTCAGTTTTAATCTCAGACAGAGGAAGTCAATTAATCTCCCACTTCTGGCGGAGTTGCTGTCGGTTGGCTCAAATTGATGTGAGGCTTTCCACCAGTCACCACCCACAAACCGATGGTCAGACCGAAAGGACCAATCAGACTTTGGAACAGTACCTACGCTGCATGCTGCAACAGACAGGAGGAACTTGGAAGGACATCCTTTGGATAGCCGAGTACGCTTACAATAACTCAGTCCACTCTGGAACCGGAAAGACCCCGTTTTTTCTTTTGTATGGTAATCATCCTCGAACCTCTAACCTGGATCCACCTCAGGATCTTGGAACACCAGCAGTTGACCACCTACATTCAACCATCACTCAAGCCTTCAAGGAAGCTACTACCCACCTTCAAAGGGCCAAGGAACAATACAAGAAAGGAGCAGATTAACATCGAAAGGAAGCCCCTCAATACCAAATAGGAGATCAAGTCTGGTTATCCACCAAATATTTACCCCTAAAGGGACCACGCACCTTTAACCCAAGATACCTAGGACCCTACTCTGTCACTGCCATAATAAATCCAGTAGCGGTCAAGTTGGATTTACCCCCTCGCATGAAAATGCACCCAGTCTTCCATGTTTCACTACTAAAACCTGTTCAACCAGAAACCCGATTGACTAAATCTCCTGAACCTATCCTAGTCGACGGAGAACTTGAGTTTGAAATCAAAAATATCCTGGATTCCAAGATCTCCAAATCAAAACTACACTACCTGATTGACTGGAAAGGCTACGGCCCCCAAGAAAGATCTTGGGAACCTGCAGAACATGTACATGCACCCCGACTAATCAAGAAATTTCATCGGACATTTCCTAACAAACCAAGACCTCCGGAGAAGTCAACCTTGGGAGGGGCCTTGAGGGGGGGTGCTGTCATGATCCCTGCTTCCAAGGGGTCAGGACTTGCCCCACGACCTTGGAAGCAGGCCCATAACTCTGATCCCAGGAACCAGCCAGTCCCGATTGGGACCTTTTGGACCTTGTCCTGGCATCAGTGGCGCCAGGCTCATGATGGTGACCGGTCCCGGCACTTGAAGCGCCGGGCTCATATCTCATATTAGGTAAGAGTGCTTGGTGGACCTACCTGTAGCAGACCATGCTGCTTACTTACCAGCTAACTGGTCTCCTGATCCTTGTCTGCCTGGGACTACTTTTCTGTCTGGGTGGAGCAGGAGCCACTCCCTGGAAGCAGAACACAGGAACTCTTCTAGAAATCTGGAACTCTTTTCTTACCTGGGTGGGGCCGTGGAAGAAGACGCCTAAGCACTACGGAAGGCTATTTAAATCACACCCGATTGGTTTCACGTGCTTCGCGTTATTCTGCATCTGCAGCAGGACGCTCACCGTGTCAGCTCCAGGAAACCTCCAGCTCCAGATCCTGTGAATACGAAATAACCTGCTGGGATCCAACCTTCAGTCTTCTGCAGCTCCTGCAAGATAAGGGCACAGGTTAGGCTAAAGCAAAGGCAGCGAATCTACTTACCTAATCCAACGGCAGCATCCGAAGCGCCTTTTTCTGCCTTTCTCTTCCGGCATCCGACATCTGCAAAGAGAAAGAACATCGGTCAGTAATATTTAACTACAGAGCCTGCTTACCTGTGTTACGCTCATACCAACTCAGCTCGCGCTGCATTCCGGCACCTGCAAGGCAAGATACTTCGGTTAGTAACGCTTAGTTACAAGACTGCTCACCTGTGTTACGTTTGCTTCCAATCTGTTCGCGCGGCTCCTCGGCACCTGCAAAGACAAAAGAGACATTACGGTGCATTCTACAGCGCTAGAACAGTCTTTCTACTAACGTGCCATTAGAAGGATAATCTTCATCGCCACAGCATCTGAAAAGGGAAAAGACATAGACTTTAAACCTTAAGACTTTTGAAAGAGAAGAGAACAATCTAAAAGGAACTTTATTACTTACAAGGCACGCTCGTGCATTAACGGCGTCTTCGCTCTCAGCAAATCCTCTGCTATCAAGAGGCAGAGCTCGCATCCAGTGAAGCAACTGGACCCAGCGCCCCTGCACAGGACGCAGGATGGAGAGCCCGGCAATTACCTATATAAGGTAAGCGCAATATCAACCCAGTTCCACGGGGAAAGAAAGGGCGAGAGGGGCAAGGAACTTTCCAAACCTTCCAAACACTAATACCTTGGTTTACCCTTGCAGACATCTCACTCTCCAGCTTAAACTGTCGGTGGGAAGGGGGCCCAGTCCGGGAGCAAAACGAACCCTGCGCCTAACACTGAAGACAGTATCCTCGCCAGATCAAGACCTGCGCCTCCGGGGGAACCAGGTGAGCGTTACATAAACTGAACGCTTGAACCAATCTTTAGAGCAATACCTTCGTTGTTTGACACAAGATTTAGAGAACAATTGGGCAAAGGTGATATGGCTGGCCGAACTGGCGTACAATAACGCATTTCACACATCAACAAAAACCTCGCCCTTCTATAGTATGTATGGGCATCATCCTCGCTTTCAGCCGGTGCCTCAATACGAGTATCCAGAGGTACCAGCAGTGGAGACAAAGAAGAAGCAGCTAGAGGTTATCTGGCAACAGGTACGAGACAATTTGGATAAAGCCAAACAGGCATACAAACTACAGGCAGACAAGAAAAGGCGTCCCAGCCCGCAATACCGGATTGGGGACAAGGTTTGGCTGTCAACACGGAATCTTCGGTTACAGGGCTCGCCTAGGTCCAGTAGCAGCAAAACTGGATCTACCCGCAAACATGAAAGTGCACCCAGTATTTCACGTTGCTTTGCTCAAACCAGCCCCGTCTTTCATTCCGCCCAAGAAACCTCCACCTGTCCAGATCGATGAGTACCCCGAATTCGAGGTCCAAGATATCCTAGATTCACAAGTAAGACGAGGTGCACTGTGGTATCTGGTGGATTGGGTGGGTTATGGCCCTGAGGATAGGTCCTGGGAACCAGCATCTAATATTCATGCTTCTCGGCTCCTCCGCCAGTTCCACCGAAGGAATTCCTCTAAACCTGGGCCTGCAGGAGGGAGGGGGGGAAGTACTGTCAGGACCCTGGCAAGTGTTGGGGTGGTGGCAGGGAAAAGGGCCCCTATGTTGGGTTTTGGAGGGAGAAGGGGGCCTCTTCGGCGCCCGGCTGGCTTCTCAAGACGTGTTCTCCACCCCTTTAGCAGGTCACAAGGCCAGGGGTGGAGAGCAGCCAAGAAACTAAGTTTCCTAGCAACCCCGGCGGCAGGACACATGGGAACCGCGCGCACGGGAGGGCGCATGCGCGAGCTGTGCCCCACGAGCGCCGCTCGCAATCCTGACCGGCAACCTGAGCTGACGTGTATCTGCAGAGCTCCGGTCGGCAAGCATCAGCGGGGCACCAGCCCGCCTGAAAGCATACCCCAGGCCCTACGTCACATTTGAGATAAGTAGCGCATGTTCTCTACGCGCAGCGGCTAATTGCATGGAAGGGATTTTCCTAAACTAACATGAAAACCACGAAAACCAAGTCGGGTGCAAAACGAAACGAACTCTTGGGGCACAAACTATTAATCCTGCATGGGTAGTGCTTGCATAACTACCGCATGCATCTTGGGGGGGCATTGCATGGTCCAGACTCCTTAGGACTCGTGTGGGGAACGAAAGACACGGGCCGCCCAATTTCAGAACAATAAACCCCGTAAGGGTAGAACTAGCGCACGCATCCGTTCTGACATTCCTCGTTTGTTTCTAGTGGACGACGACTCCACAGAACGGTGCATGGACAGAAAAGACGGCAGTCGCCGCAGATCACCTGAGAACGAAACTAAGTTCATGTTTATGTTTCTTGTTGCAATTAATGACAGAGCGAGCCTAGTGAGTCACGTCTAGGTGGACTGCATCTCACATGAAGCAATGTGGGGGGCGCTTATTTCTACATGCAGTAATGTGGGAATCTTGCATGCAATAATCTGAGAAATGTTTTGCAGGTGTTTGTGAACAACAGTGGCATACTCACTGGCTCTGCAGAAGCAGTTGGCCAAACTGGTTGGAGCTCCAGCACAAAGGCTCCCGTATTGAGTGTTTACTAGATGTTGTAAAGAGTATTGGATTGACAGGTTACAACTCCACCGAAAGGAAGCAGGAGCCAAGGAGCATGTTACCCTAATTTCCCCATTCCTATCCACAACTCCTTCCTCTTCCTCTTCCCGGTGATCCTACAACCCTCAACCTATCCACTCCACAGACCCTAACCCTCTTTCCCCGAAGGGTCGCGGAAGCCTGCGATGGTGTAATCTCCAGGCCCCAAGACCTAACGGGAAGGGAGGCGTTTGTGCTGCCTCTGTGCCAGGAGAAGAAGACTGAAGGCTCTGACACTCTCATTCAGTGGTTGCCCCCCTTGTTTCAGGATCCTTCAGTTTTCTACTGATGATGCAAATGGGGTGCTCCCTACCTTTCCCATCCAGTTGACTTAGGACTGCACCTATTCCTACATTTGAAGCATCTGTTTGCACAATGAAAGTTTGGTGATAGTCAGGAACTCTGAGTACTGGGGCTTGGCAAAGAGCCTTTTTCAGGGTTTCAAAGGCCCGATTGCTTTCCTCATTCCACCTAACCTTTTTAGGGAATTTAGGAGAGGAGATGACATTCAGCGGAGAGTTCTCAATGAAATTCCTGTAATACCCAGTGAGACCTAAGAAGGCTCTCACCTGGGTCTGAGTAGTAGGCCTTATTTCTCCACCTCCTACCTCATGTCCAAGGTAGACCACTTTACTCTGTCCAAGCTGGCATTTATTTGCCTTTATGGTCAGATTGGCCTTTCCAAGAGCCTGCAAAACATATCTCAGGTGGTCCACATGTTCTTCCCAGGAATTGCTGAACAGTGCTATGTCATTCAAGTATGCCATGCAGAAGTCCTCCATCCCATTCAGAACTTGGTTTACCATCCTTTGAAACATAGCAGGTGCATTTTTCAATCCAAAATGCATAACCTTAAACTGGTATAAGCCAACTGGGGTAGAAAATGCAGTTTTCTCCTTGGCATGGTCTGTCAGGGCTATTTGCCAATAGCCTGACGTCAAGTCAAATGTGCTGAGGAACTTGGCTGCACCAAGTCTATCCACCAACTCATCTGTCCTTGGCAAAGGGTGGGCATCAGTCTTAGTGACTGCATTAAGAGCTCTGTAATCCACACATAATCTAAGTTCTTTAGATCCTGCCTTTGGTACTAACACAACTGGGCTAGACCATGGACTAGTAGAGGGCTCTATTACCCCGAGATCAAGCATCTTGTTGACCTCACCTTTGATGTGGGTTCTTAACATTTTCTGACATTCAATATCCTCTGCTTTTGACTGGCAGACAGTCACCAGTGAGTATGTCATGCTGTCCCCAAGGGTTCAAGCCTGGTGAAAGTGAGAACAGAGAGGCAAACTGATTTAACATAGACTTGCACTCTTCCTGTTGCTCAGGTGTCAGATTTGAAGAGAGATTTACTCCTTCAATCTTTTCGTCTAAAGGTAAGCCTCTGAGGAGATCAGGAAGAGCTTCACTCTCTTCTTCTTCCTCTGATGATGCTAGAAGCAAAGCTCCTACATCAGGTCTGGAGACATAGGCTTTTAGTCTGTTGGTGTGGAAGACTGTTGGAGCCTCCTTGGGGTTGCCCAAGTCCACCAGATAGTTGACCTCTCCAAGTTTACCCACAACTTTGAAGGGTCCCATCCATTTGTCTTGCAAGGCCCTCTGCCTTGTTGGAATCATAATGAGAACTAGCTGGTCCTGAGTAAACTCGACCATGTTAGCCTTTTGGTCATGCCAGTGCTTGACCAATGCTTGTCCAGCTTTCAAGTTATCACTTGCTTCTGCCATCATTTGCGACATTCTCCTCGGGAGACCTATCACATAGTCAGTTACTCTGACTGGCTTGGGGGAAGGAACACTCTCCAACCCCTCCTTGATCAGGGCCAGTGGACCTCTGACCGGATGACCATAAAGAAGTTCAAAGGGAGCATAACCTACTCCCTCCTGAGGGACTTCTCTATAAGCAAAGAGAAGGCATGGCAGTAGAAGGTCCCACTTTCTTTTAAGGGGGTCTTCTAAAGCACCTATCATGCTCTTCGTGGTTCTGTTGAACCTTTCAACCAATCCATTTGTCTGAGGGTGGTATGCGGTTGAGAACTTGTAAGTAACTCTGCAGGTTTTCCACATGGCTTTCATGTAGTGGGACATAAAATTTGACCCCCTGTCGGAGATTACTTCCTTAGGAAACCCAACCCTGGTAAAAATACCAAGGAGGGACTTAGCCACAGCCGGAGCTGTAACAGTCCTCATAGGAATTGCCTCAGGGTATCTAGTAGCATGGTCTACTACAACAAGTATAAACCTGTTGCCTGAGGAAGTTGGAGGATCAAGGGGACCGACAATGTCAATCCCTACTCTCTCAAATGGGACTCCCACTACAGGGAGAGGCACTAAAGGTACCACATTCTTGGAGCCAACCTTACCAGAAGTCTGGCAGGTGTGGCAGCTCCTGCAGTATTTATCTACTTCAGCTCCCATCTTTGGCCAATAAAAGTAGAGTGAGAGCCTTTCCTTAGTCTTCTTGAAACTCAAGTGACCAGCCAAAGGAATCTCGTGGGCTAACTGCAAGTACTGTGGTCTGTTCTCTTGGGGTAGTACAAGTCGTTTGTTGTCCCCAGGTGCAGACCCGGTTGGTTCACTGTAGAAGAGGCCATCTTCCCAGTGTAACCTATATTTCCCAGGCTCTTGCCCTTCAGCCTGAGCATCTGCCTGGTGGCGAAGACCTTCCAGAGTTGGAAATTCTCTCTGTCCCTTACTGAAGTATGCCCTGTTGGGTCCACCTTCTGCGAGTAAAGACTGCAGCTCAGGATGGTTAACAGGATCTAGATCTCCAATGAGTTCCTGGCCTTCCACTAGCTCTTCTTCAGAGTCTAGTTCAACCACACAGGGTTGTACCTCCCTCTCAGCCTCAGCTGGAGGGGGAGTTACTGGTGTAACTTTGGACAACCTAGGGGAAGTCCTTGTTGGCTGCACTGGAGTGCTGGCTGTGAGGTTCTTTTTAGAAGTTTTAGGTTTCCCTTTTTCTTCTAGTTTCTTAGAGACATCATCTGACATCTCCAGTGGAGCAGGAGTGATCTCTTTCTCCATCATCTCCTTGGGAGTACCTCTCATGGTTCTCTCCCTTGCAGGTCTGGTGAGCTCCTGTAACCTTTTACTAGGAGGTCTGGGGGTATGTGACACTACTCCAAGAGTTTTCAAGTCATTACCCAGCAGAACCCTTCCTGGCATCTCACTTTGTATGCTGACAGGTATCTTCACAGTCATGTGATTACACTGGATGAGAACTGGTAATTGGGGAAGCATCTGCACAGGCCCTCCAGCTAACTTGGTGAGGCGTTTGGGTGCCTTAGCAACATCCTCAGCCTGAAAAAACGATTTGTCCACCACAGTTATGCTGGCCCCAGTGTCCCTAATGGCAGGAGTCTCCTGACCATTTACCTGGGCACTGTCCTTATAATACCCTTTAGTATTATCTGGGATAGAATTATAGACATCTAAATTCTGTTGTTCCCACAGACCCAGAGATACTAAAGAAACACTGGCTGAGACTCCAATGGGTTCATCAGCCAGTAATAGAAAGTTTCCACTTGCCATTTGTACTTCCTCCTCTGGAGCGAAGGCTAAGGAGACACGCTGGACCCCTGAAGGTTTACCCTTACATCTGGGATCTCCTTTCACATGGTCAGTAGAGCCACAAACAAAGCATTTACCAAATGCTTTCTGGAATGGTGGCTTGTTCTGACCTCCTTCTGGTTTGGCACCAGCAGGTACACTAGTCTGATTTGGTTTCCCTTGTGGCTTACCCTTTTGGTTTTGTTTGGGGCCCTCTTTGGAATTGGAATTATTAGAATTCTCTTTGGAGTCCTTTTTTGGCTGTTTTCCCTCATCCTTTTTCTGAGTAGCCCCAGAATCCTTGTGAGTGGCTCTGTTGGCAACCCACAAGTCAGCAGCCTTAGCTAACTTCCTGGAATCTAATTCCTTTGAATCAGCCAAGTGCTGTCTGAACTCAGGAGAGCAGGTATCATAAATTGACTCCAACATTACAAGATTCTTCATTCCTTCATAAGTGTTAACTCTGTAACCCTTAATCCATCCCTCTAAGTTTTTCAAACTTTCACTCACCCAAGTAGCCGAAGGGGTACCATCATGCTTTTTGAGGGTCCTAAACCTCTTAAGGTACTGGGAAGGGGTCTTCCCAAATCTAGCTATCAAAGCTAGTTTCACACATTCAGAATCCTTCTTATCCACCTCCCCCAACTCCATTACCACATCAGTTGCAACAGGGGGAAGCCTAGAGAACAACCAGGGAAGTAACTCATTCCCTGTGATGTCCTGGAGCCCATGATTGTACTCAAACATTTTCAACCAATCCAACACATCCAATCTAGGTTCATACATACCCACTAATTCCTTAGGCATCCGGGGTCTTTTGGGACTGAAACTCCTAGAAGAACCAGAGGGGAGAGAAGCATTTTCCACAGACAACCTTTTCTTTTCTAATTCATGATTAAGCTCTATTTCTCGGAGTCTTAACTCTGCTTGCTTCTGCTCAGCCTGGGCATTCATTCTTCTGAACTCTAGCTCTTGGTTTCTTTCAGATTGAGCAATAAAACGTTTGTACTCTAATTCAAGCTTCATTTTTTCAAGTTCAAAATAAGCAGGGTTACATGTGGGACCTGGTATTGGGCCAGTAGGTACAGTAGGTAAGGCAGACAGAGGCTCAGAGTGGCTAACTTCATTAGGTTCACTTTCCTCTTCTGACTCATTATCAAGACTTTGATTCAGATCAATACCATCACTGTTTTCTACATTTGCTGGGGGGGGGGGGGGTAGATTCCTCTGTACCACCCAGACTTTGGTTTTCTAACAATCTTTCTATATGTTCCATTTTCTTGCCCTTCTCAGAGAGATTCTTATGTCTACACAATACTTTTAAGCAATTAGCAGTTTTGGCAGACAATGATTCTAGGGTATAACTCTCCATAGCAGACATAGTTAGAAAATCAGCTTTTTAGTGCTAAACTCTGTGGTTAGTTGTCCTAAAGTGTTCAACAAGCACTCTAAAGTGTATACTCAATACAAATCCCACCGCTGTACACCAGTGTTAGGCAGAAACCTGTGCAGTTCCCTCTGGGACCACTGCAAAAGATTTAGGACTACAGGTGTTTGGCAGTAAACTCACTTGGTAGCAGTCTGTACCACACAGATTCACTTGGTAGCTGTGGCTGAGCAGTCAGACTTCCCTCAAGAAGAGTTAGGCAGTATACAGAGTATTCACAATAGGTCAAGAGGACACAATAGAACAAGTAAACACTGACCAGGGCTTGGTGTAAAAGAGATATAATTATTTATTTAAAACCACATCTAGAAAAACACACAGGCACTAATAGTAAGCAATTCAAAAACACGGTCACTAAAAGATATACACTCCCTTAAAAGAATATTAGACAAGTCTTAAGTAAAGTCCCACTTATTTTCAGACAGCGGTGAGCGCTTAACGTAGATGGCACTCTAATACTTCGGTTAAAAAAGTGAGAGAAAAGCAGAGAATAAATTGAAACAGATCCCAACAGTTTTTCACGAACACACAAGGAGGAAGGCAAAGTAACACCGTGAATTCAGAGTCAGTAGGCCGGATCCGCTTTAAGAGGATCAAAACGAAATGTGTCCAAGGTCACACGGTTTGCAGGCCACAAAAGTCTTGTAACAGTTCAAAAAGGAGTTGGACCAAAGAAAGGGACCAGTTAGAGGGTCAAGGCGGCCAGCCCAATCCAGAAGGTTGAGGGGTTATTATTACCTTGTAGCAATCTTTAGAAAGGGAGGCCTGGCGGACACAGTACCTTAAAGTGGTGAGAACACTCCAGCAGGGGCAGTTGTTCCTGGCAGCGGATGCAAGTCGGTGCTTCATCCGGGGGAACAGAGGATCTCGTCGTGGAGGAAGATAGGAGTCCGTTGCACTCCCAGGGAAGAAACCAGCTGCAGAGTTTCTCAGGTACAAGGAGCGGTCCGTTGATTCTTGGTTCAGTGGTGAGTGGCTATCCGACCGCCGGGGTGCTTGGCACGCGCAGTTCGACCACAAACCGGTCTGGGGTGCGAAGAAAGAAGGTAAACTGGTTGTGCCCACCAGTCAGGGGAAGAAGCCTCTCCTGCCGGGAGATCTTCTCTGTCGTCGGGAAGTGGTGAGTCGATTCTGCAGGGCTCCACTGGTGGTGTCGTCGTGGTAGGTCGGCTCAGCTTCTCCCTCGTCGGATTCTCAGGTCCTGTGGCGACTTCTGAAGTTCCAGTCCCCAAAGCCCTGCTTTTATGCAGCATACCCCCATTCACTCAGCCTAGCTGTCAATCAAACATGCTAAGTGGTGAGCCGGCCGGCTCACCACTTGGGCCAATCACACAAGAGTGCGACTTGAGTTACCAAGGTAACTCAGTCCAGGGTGCCTAAACCCCCTCCCATACCCCATGTGGTACCCAGACAGAGTGGCACCACTTTTGGAGGCTTCTGTGGAGAAGCCCGCCAAAAAGTGGAACAAAGGGCTCGACTTGGGTTGGAGTCACAGAAGAGAACACAAATGCCATTTTAGAATCGAGTCCTGGCAAAAAATACCAACCGGCAAATTAATATTAATTAAATAAACCGGCGGTATGTTCGAGGTTATGAGAATTAAATAATTAAAGTTGGTAGCCTCGAACAATGGGAAAATCCCATAGGGAAATATTCGCGGTCGAATATAAAAAGTAGTTTCCACTGCCACCAGCCAAAACTCGATCAGGGGGGACGGAGAAGTGCCTCCTTGACTAACAGACCCCGGGGCAATCGAATTGCCCCGACCAGTACGTCCACAATATGATAGTTTGTACTGGTTTCTGTTAATAATTTGGGACTAATAAAGCCAATGGTGACTTTACAGGCCCTGGGAGACAGTAGTCAGTCCCAGGGTATGGAGTCTATGGTGGGGGGTCACTATGACACCCCTGTGTTACTTAACGGAGGGTGCTGTGTAACACACATAATAAAAACACATGAGACCCTATGGAGTAAAGGAACCCATAGCCCATAAAACACATTAACAGTCAAAGGAACACCATAAATCATGTCCAAGAGTGGGAAAAAAAGAGTCTCACTCTTAGCAGGAGAAAAAACAAACTCCAAAAATCCAGCAAAGCTGCTGGGGGACTCACTAGGTTAGGAAATTCAGCCTAAAGAGAGAATTCTCCCTAACAACCTCGAGGGGTGACCCAATTGCTTATAGCGCGCAGAAAGCCTTACCATGCAGTAGCAGTGGCAATGATCGCTAGATGGGTGCGCGAAGTGATGCAGTGGGCAGGGATAGACCTGTCCGTATTTGGCACGCATTCAGCGAGGGGTGCTATGGCATCTAAAGCCTTTACTGCTGGGGAGTCACTTCAGGATATAAAGAAATCAGCAGATTGGTCTTCTGAGTCAACTTTTAAGACCTTTTATTTTAAGCCTGTATCTGATATAACAAAAGCAGTGGTGGCGAGCTTTGAACAAGCATAATGCAAGCCTCCTGTCTTGTCATAGAATAAAGATTGCCCACGCTTACAGCTCAGGAAGTCTTCATTCTATTAAAGACAAGGAGGCGAGCATTATATCCCACCCGATAAATGTGACAATCTGAACCTATGTATGGTATTTTTTAATGTTCAGATAGTATTTTCCCGCCCTCACAATCTATTCTCCATCTATTGTAGGAGACGATCAGAAGACGACTTGAATGCGAAGTAAAGGTCGATAGTTTGAGGAAGTTTGCTCGAGTGGTCCGGGGGTCCTAATCAGTTATAGTTCGACAGGCAGTTCCAGTTCGTCCTTCCTCGAGTGGAATAAGAGGACAGTTGCTGAGTTACCGCTGCTCCAGGACTCCGAGACCTTGTTCTGGCGGCCCCACCACCCCCCCAGAGTTAAGGCACGGTTCCAGAGGTAGGAGTCTTTGGGGAACCTTGCTGAGGTATCTGTACGGCAACGAAGCCCCGGTAGCAGCAGCGGGTCGGCGAAGCGAGGAGGCCCCTGACACCTCCCCTCCCCAGGGAGAGTGCGAGCCGGCAAGGAAGAGTGGACCTCGGGGACAAGCCTGCTTGTGGGAGGGGGCAGAAGACTGGCGAGAGGAGCGGCCTCTCGGGCGCGGCTGCAGGGACCTGTGGCCCGATTTGCGGTGCGGGCTGATGACTGAGTAGAGAAGGAGAGCAGCGGAGGGGCGTCTTGCCCCGGGGCACAACAACAGAGCAGAGGTGAGGAGCGAACAGAAGTGGAGAAGGGGAGCAGAGAAGGACAGAGAGGGGCGGGCATTGAGTGTGCAGACCCAGGTGCAAGTAAGGAGAGCGGGGGCGCACCCGGTGGAGCGGCCTGGAAATTGGAAGCACCGGTACGCGCTGCGGAGGCGGGTGGAGGGCGGTGACAGAACTGTGGGCCCCCAGCAAGCGGCAGACCTCTGTGCGGCATCAAGAAGCAGAGGCCCGGGGGACAGTTAGGTCCCCGACAAGGGAGGGGCCACAGCAGAGCAAAGGACAGCGGAAGTCCCACTCTCAACGCAGGAGGGCAAGGGGCTCAGTAGCGGACTAGCTCCAGATCCTAAGGGCTGGTAGCAGAGCATACCCCTGGACCCCCACAGACTGGGGGTCTGGGAGCTTGGAGGGAGCTGAGCCCAGAGCGTAGGAACGCAGGATAAAGGAGAGGCCCAGCGGGCCTGGAGGGCTGGAGTAAGTGGCAGCCCACTGGTGGAGGGAGTGTTGCTTGGTCAAGTGGCCAGGACGGCCGCCCGCAGAGTGGAGGGTGTGGCAGCAGCGGAGTGAGGGGGCCCCCAGGCCACTGAGGAGACAGCATTGGACCTGGACAAACTCCAGAAGGTTTCGGGGTCAGGGCTTGCAACGCTCTTCCGGATACACTCAGGGCGGACAGCCTTCATCTTGGGGCCCATTACAGGAACAATCTTCCTCTTCTGGCTTTCAAAGAGGAAATAAAAGATCTAGAGGAAGAGGCAGAACCTCACCTGGGAGAGGCTCCACTGCGCCCAAACAATGACACACCACTACATATCCCCTCCCATTCCACTCCAGTAGGAGGTTGAATTTCACACTTCACCCACGCATGGGCGGGGATAACGTCAGAGAAGTGGGTGTTGTCCACTCTGTCAGGCGGGTATTGTATCGAACTGTTACAGAAACCGCCCGCCAAGACAGAGGAAAATGATGGCAGAAGAGAGGCGCATTCTATTAGAAGTAAAGGCACTGCTGGAGAAGGACGCCATAGAGATCGTCCGAGCAAATCAGGTAAACAAGGGTATTTATTCAACTTACTTCCTTGTGCCAAAGAAAGACCTTTCCATGCGTCCATTATTAGATCTGCGAACAAATATGTCAAACCTCAAATGTTTTGCATGACCATGCTTCAAGAAGTAATCCCCCTCTTAAAACAGGGGACTACATGGCAACATTGGATATGAAATATGAATACTTTCACATTTCAATGTTCCCTGCCCACAGGAAATATCTGCTTTTGAAGATAGCAGGAGTTCAAAACCAGTTCAAGGTACTCCCCTTCGGCATCGCCTTCTGTAACGCTCACCTGGTTCCCACGGGGGCGCTGGTCTAGTCTGGATTGCTGTGGCCTCTTCTAGCGTGATGCGCAGGACCCGGAACACCGATTGGACAGGACCTCCAAATCGTGCTTGCCTGGCCCGTAGGAATATCCTTCTGCAGATGAGAAAGGGGATTAACAGTATGCAGAATAGTGTGCTAGCTCCCCCCTTTCCCCCTTCCCCCTTCGTTCCTCTCTAACTTCCTCCAAACCCCGGTTTAAGCTCACCTTATGGTTTGGAAGGATGAACTCTCCATCCTGCTTCTGGTGCAGGGGCGCGTGTTCTTCCAGTTACTTCACTGGTTTTCAGAATGGCGCTGGCAAAATCCACTTGACGTTCCTGAGCGATACGCCGTAAGTATGAAAGTTCAAAGTTCAAGTGAGGCCCCCTTTATGTTGTCTTTCTAACCTGTGATCTGTCCTTTATTTCAGGTGCAGAATGAAGGCGATGCGTCGAGGGGTTAAACTGCCGAGGTGAGTAGTGATTAGGGCGATCCCTCTAAATGTCCTTATCATTCCCCAGAAATGTCTCTTGTCCTTTCCCCATAGGGGCCGGGGTACGGTACCTGCCAACGGGGCGGCGCCGACCCGAAATGTGGAAGAAACGCCGGTAAGTATTATGGCTGTTAATCAGGCTTTCGTTCTGTGTTCCTTCTGCTCACCTTTTGTTTCTTCCTCTCTCCCCTAGGTGCAGAGATGTGGCGTCCGATGCTGACAGCCGCGATGGAGCCGGGAGATGTCTCGAGGACAGGTGAGTGAAGCGTGGTGCTGCAGCGAGCAACGCAATGCTTTTAAATGGAAGTCTTTCTTCAGGGATGCTGGCGAGGAGATTCCGGATGCAGGTAAGAAGTTTGAAATAGTCCTTGGTTTTCACCTTTCTCTTCTCTTCCTTCCTTGCAGGTCTTCCAGGTTTGAGGCGGGCGTGGCTGGAGTCCAGGAGCAGACACGGTGAGCGTTAAGCTGCAGGAAGCAGAACAACGCGAAGCATGAGCTGCTGTCTGGGCGTGGCTTAAATAGCCTCCAAAGAAGTCCCAGGTATGTATCCTTCCCCAACTAGGTATGTATCCTTCCCTGGCCACGCCCGAGTGAAAAAATAGTCCCTATGAAAAAATAGTCCCTTTCAGGTCTCAGGTAGGCCTGAAGCGTGCAGCATGGTCTGCATCAGGTAAGTGCACAAAACACCTCCCTTTATGAGCCTGGCGCCTATGGCGCCAGGACTGATGTCCAATACGAGCCTGGCGCCAAAGGCGCCAGGTCTGAGTCCAAAGAGCCCCTATAAGGGGCCGCTGGGCTTTTACCCGAGGGCATGATGCCTGCTTCCGGGGGTGCTGGGCCTGGCCTGGTGCTCCGGGGGTAGGCATCATGACAGCACTCCCCCCCAAGGCCCCTCCCAAGGTCGTTCCTTCTGTAGGTTTCGGTTTGTTTGGGAAATTCCGATGGAACCTTTTTACCAGCCGAGGTGCATGTACGTGATCACTGGGTTCCCAAGACCTTTCCTGAGGCCCGTACCCTTTCCAATCAATTAGATAAAAAAGTTTTGATTTTGAGATCTTAGAATCCAAAATTTTCTTCACCTCGAATTCAGGCTCCCCATCTATCTGAATCGTTTCTGGTGGCTTTGTTAATCTGGTTCCTGGGTGCACTGGTTTCAAAAGTGAAACATGAAAAACGGGGTGAATCCGCATGTTAGCTGGTAGATCGAGCTTGACTGCCACTGGGTTGATTATAGCTTTGATCGAGTAAGGGCCTAAATACCTTGGATTAAAAGTTCGAGGCCCCTTGAGTGATAGGTGTTTGGTAGCCAACCATACTCGATCCCCTATTTGGTATGGAGGCGCCTCTCTTCGATGCAGATCCGCATTCTTTTTGTATTTCCCTTTCGCATGTTGCAAATGTGCAGTTGCATCCTTGAAGGCTTGAGTAATCGTAGAATGCAAATGGTCCACTGCGGGCATTTCAAGGCTCAGAGGTGAGTCCAAGTCTGAATTACGAGGGTGATGTCCATATAGGGTGTAAAAGGGGCTCTGACCAGTTCCAGAGTGTATCGAGTTATTGTATGCATATTCTGCCACCCATAAAATGTCCTTCCAATTACCCTCCGATTGGTGCAACATACATCGTAGATATTGTTCAAGGGTCTGGTTCGTTCTCTCCGTCTGACCATCGGTCTGTGGGTGGTGGCTGGTCGAGAGTCTTACGTCGATTTGTGCCAGTTGACAACACTTTTTCCAAAAATGAGAAATAAACTGGCTTCCCCGATCGGAGACTAGCATGGACGGGAATCCATGCAAACGGATGATATTTTCGAGGAATTCTTTGGCAAGAACAAAGGCTGAAGGTAATCCTTTCAACGGAATAAAGTGGGCCATTTTGGAAAATAAATCCACCACGAACAGAATAGTATTGTAACCATTACAAGAGGGCAGGTCCGTGATAAAATCTAGTGACAGGGTGTGCCAAGGTGCTGGTGGAATGTCTAAGGGCTGAAGAAGACCGGCGGGTCTTGTCTTTTGACCTTTGTTTTGGGCACAAACGCCACAGGACATCACGAAAGATTTAATATCCTTTCGCCAGGAAGGCCACCAGAATTGTCGTTTAACCTTTTCCTCTGTTTTGGCAATGCCAGGATGTCCTTCCATCAGGGTATCATGATGACGGGAAATAACCAGTTCTTGCAATTCCTTTTCTGGCAAAAATAACCTTCCTTGGAAGTAAGGTAAGCCATCCTTGACTGAAAAGTTAGACCCCCTTTTGATCCAATCCTGCAAGGCTGAAGAGTCCAGGAATTGTTTCACTCGTGCTTGAATGTCTTCAAGGGTTTGTAAAGTGGTTATCCCCAAAATTCTTTGTTCGGGAATTATCGGCACAGGTTCTGAGTTTGTGTCTATTTCTTCCATTCCAATTCGGGATAGAGCGTCCGCCTTACCATTCTTATAGCCGGGGCGGTAGGTGATTACAAAATCGAACTCGGCAAAGAACAAAGCCCATCGGAGCTGTCGAGACGATTGAGCCTTGGCAGTTTTTAAATATTGTAAATTTCGGTGATCAGTGATCACGGTGATGGTATGCCGGGCGCCGAGGAGATAATGCCGCCAAGCCTTGAAGGCGGACTTAATGGCTAATAGTTCCTTATCGGTGATCGCATAATTTATCTCCGGCGGCGAGAACTTTCTGGACCAAAATGCTACGGGGTGCAGTTGGTTGGTTTCAGGGTCTCTCTGAGACAGGACAGCTCCCATGGCTAAGCTGGACGCGTCGGTTTCGACTATATATGGGAGATCGGGAAGCGGGTGCTTCAAAATAGGTGCGGACGTGAACTTAGCTTTCAACTCCTGAAAGGCCTGTTCGGCTTCCTCGGTCCATTCAAAACGTTTATTTTTTCGCAAGAGTGCAGTGATGGGTTGCACCACACGTGAAAACTCTGGGATAAACCTGCGATAAAAGTTGGCAAAACCAAGCATGCTTTGGACACCTTTCACCGAATTAGGTGATGGCCATTTGAGGATGGCATCCATTTTCTGTGAATCCATTCGGACCCCTTTAGGCGTCAGGATGAATCCGAGAAACTCAACCTCGGTGGTATGGAAAACACATTTTTCCAGCTTGGCAAACAGTTTGTGATGGCGCAGTTTCTCTAGGACGGCCCTGACATGCTTTCTGTGATCAGATTCCGAAGAGGAGAACACAAGAATGTCATCGATATACACGACAATACAGACATCGATGAGTTCCCGAAGGACATCGTTCATGAAGAATTGGAAGGCTGCAGGCGCGTTGCACAACCCGAAAGGCATCACCTGGTATTCGAATAGTCCATATTTTGTACGGAAGGCCGTTTTCCATTCGTCGTCTTCTTTTACTCGTACTAGATGATAAGCCCCCCGGAGATCTAACTTGGTGTATACGCAAGCATCCTTCACCTGGTCAAGGAGTTCAGGGATCAGAGGCAGAGGGTAACGATTTTTAACAGTTATCTGGTTCAATGCATGGTAATCGATACAAGTTCTAAGGTCGCCTTCTTTTTTAGGCACGAAGAACAAAGCTGAGGATGCCGGGGACTTTGACGGGCGAATGAAACCATTGGCGAGGTATTGATCTAAATATTGTCTCAAATGCAGATTCTCTGGTTCAGTAAGGGCGTAAATCCTGCTACAAGGGGGTTGTGCACCGGGCACCAGATCGATTTGGCAATCGTACGATCTATGGGGAGGTAACGTGTTGGCCTGTTCCTTTTGGAAGACGTCCTGAAAGTCTTGGTACTCTGGAGGTAGTTGCACGGGGACAGAGGTTACTGATGCTAGATTAATCTTTGGATTTTCTGGGTAGCAGGTTTGTGCACAATCCGGGAAGGTTATTCTCTTCGCTCGCCAATCAATTCGAGGATTATGTGTCTCTAACCAAGGGATTCCGAGAATAAGCTGAAACTGTGGAGCCTTGATTACATCAAACACAACTGCCTCCCGATGGCCATCCGGACCTACAAGTGTCACCTCAGCTGTGGAATGTGTTACTGGTCCAGAGGCAATTTCGGTTCCATCTACTGTGGTGATGACATCTTTGTTGGTTTTAGGACGCAGAGGGAGGTTTATCCTAGAGACCAATTCTCGATCCACATAGTTTCCTATAGCCCCGCTATCGATGTATGCCTTTATAGCATGCAACCGTTTAGGCTGTTCCGGATCTACGAGGACCATTAGCACAATGAAATGCGAGGTCTGAGAGTTAGTTTTCAAGCTCGGCAAGCGGACCCCTACGCTTGCCAGGCGTGGTCGTTTCCCGATACAGAGTTTCCATGGATTTTATCAGCGGCTCCTACCACCTTCTTGGGCGGCTTAACCGGGCAATCTCGTAGAAAGTGTCCAGAGGACCCACAATAAAGGCATAATTGCATCTGTCGTCTTCTTTCCCGTTCTTTTTGAGTTGGGGGTCCTTTAACACCTCCGATTTGCATAGGCTCCGAGGCATCAGCCCCCTTGGGGTTAGCGTGGGTCTTGGCCAACACCCGGGTTTCAAACTTGGACCGATCTGCTTTTCTGTTTTGCAGCCTGTGATCCAATTGGACCACTAAGTCTATATATTCAGTGCATTCTTGGAGCGGATTTACAACTTGTGCCAGGACATCTTTAAGTTCTCTGCGTAGACCTAGATAGAATAACGTGATTCTTGTATCCTCTGGCCAACCAGTTTCCACAATTAGTCTATTGAAGGTTGCAATGTAGGATAGAAGGTCTTGATTGCCCTGTCGCAGAGATAGAAGTTCGTCATCCAGAGCCTGTCCCTGGGAGTGTTGAGCAAATAACCTTTCCATGCTTGTTTGAAATCCTTGAAAATCACGAAGAATCGGGTCATCTTGAGTTACCAGTGGGACTGACCAATCGGCAGCACAGCCGCTGAGATATGACAACACAAAGGCTACCTTGGTCTGATCATTAGGGAAGGCCCCTGGTCTGCATAGGAAGTGCAAACAACACTGATTCATGAATACGGCGAATCGTTTGGGGTCCCCAGCAAAGCGTTCAGGTGGGGCCAGCGGCATGTTTCCAGGTAGATTAATCTGCACCGGGTTACTGGAAACCACAGGAGCGGGGTTCCCCCCGGAACCGGGTAAAGGAGTTTGTCCAGCTTGACCTTGCAAAAGCTGTCTAGCCAGGTCATCAGCTCTATCCTTTATTACAATCACTTCCCTCCTGAGGGCACTAGTCTCTTGATGAGCGGCGTGTACTTCGGCCCGTAATTCCCCAGTAATTGGGCCAACTGGTCAGTTTCGGAAGTTTCCATAGCGCCTGGGTGGGAATTTGTAGGAAGGCTTCGCGTTCTGTAACGCTCACCTGGTTCCCACGGGGGCGCTGGTCTAGTCTGGATTGCTGTGGCCTCTTCTAGCGTGATGCGCAGGACCCGGAACACCGATTGGACAGGACCTCCAAATCGTGCTTGCCTGGCCCATAGGAATATCCTTCTGCAGATGAGAAAGGGGATTAACAGTATGCAGAATAGTGTGCTAGCTCCACCCTTTCCCCCTTCCCCCTTCGTTCCTCTCTAACTTCCTCCAAACCCCGGTTTAAGCTCATTTTATGGTTTGGAAGGATGAACTCTCCACCCTGCTTCTGGTGCAGGGGCGCGTGTTCGTCCATTTACTTCACTGGTTTTCAGAATGGTGCTGGCAAAATCCACTTGACTTTCCTGAGCGATGCGCCGTAAGTATGAAAGTTCAAAGTTCAAGTGAGGCCCCCTTTATGTTGTCTTTCTAACCTGTGATCTGTCCTTTATTTCAGGTGCAGAATGAAGGCGATGCGTCGAGGGGTTAAACTGCCGAGGTGAGTAGTGATGAGGGCGATCCCTCTAAATGTCCTTATCATTCCCCAGAAATGTCTCTTGTCCTTTCCCCATAGGGGCCGGGGTACGGTACCTGCCAACGGGGCGGCGCCGACCCGAAATGTGGAAGAAAAGCCGGTAAGTATTATGGCTGTTAATCAGGCTTTCCTTCTGTGTTCCTTCTGCTCACCTTTTGTTTCTTCCTCTCTCACCTAGGTGCAGAGATGTGGCGTCTGATGCTGACAGCCGCGATGGTGCCGGGAGATGTCTCGAGGACAGGTGAGTGAAGTGTGGCGCTGCAGCGAGCGACGCAATGCTTTTAAATGGAAGTCTTTCTTCAGGGATGCTGGCGAGAAGATTCCGGATGCAGGTAAGAAGTTTGAAATAGTCCTTGGTTTTCACCTTTCTCTTCTCTTCCTTCCTTGCAGGTCTTCCAGGTTCGAGGCGGGTGTGGCTGGAGTCCAGGAGCAGGAGCAGACACGGTGAGCGTTAAGCTGCAGGAAGCAGAACAACGCGAAGCATGAGCTGTTGTCTGGGCGTGGCTTAAATAGCCTCCAAAGAAGTCCCAGGTATGTATCCTTCCCCAACTAGGTATGTATCCTTCCCTGGCCACGCCCGAGTGAAAAAATAGTCCCTTTCAGGTCTCAGGGAGGCCTGAAGCGTGCAGCATGGTCTGCATCAGGTAAGTGCACAAAACACCTCCCTTTATGAGCCTGGCGCGATGTCCAACATGAGCCTGGCGCCAAAGGCGCCAGGACTGAGTCCAAAAAGCCCCTATAAGGGGCCGCTCGGCTTTTACCCGAGGGCATGATGCCTGCTTCCGGGGGTGCTGGGCCTGGCCTGGCGCTCCGGGGGTAGGCATCATGACACCTTAGCGCCAAGAGTATTCACAAAGGTGCTTGCAGTAGTGGCAGCACACCTGCACAGAGAGTCAATCCCTATATACCCTTATCTGGACGACTGGCTAATTAGCAGGGAATCTCCTCAAATGTGCAAACAAAATACCCAAAAGACAATAGACCTTCTTTTTAATCTGGGCTTCTCCATCAACGAAAAGAAATCATGTCTAGTCTCCAGCCAAATAAAATAATTTCTGGGTGCTATTCTTTTAAACTTGAAATTTGTATTATGTAACCAGTTTTACATATCACAGCGTAGCCGTACAGGTTTCCAATGTAAACACCCCCTCACCACCAACCCCCTCTCGCCCTCCCCCACCAAACAAAGAAAAGTGGTTTCATGCAGTGTTCCATTGTGGGCCGAGTGTCTCTATTTCCTGGTTGTGAACAATGTTTCCTTTGAGTTCTCAGGCGGGTCAGGTTCAAGTCTATTTTGCTCCTCCAGTAACTCCCAAGTCTCCTTAGGCTACTCCTGTGTTGCCGGACCATCATCTTCCCGTTCATCTCCCCCAAACATAATTTTATGGTTATCCCTCCTTGCCCCCTCATTTCTCGCTTCCCCTTGCCCTGGCGTAGTGTAAGGCTTCCCACACCCTCTAGTGCACATCCGATCCCCATTTGCATATGGCCGAGTTCCATTCCTCTGTGAACAAACTCATCTCGTCGTTCACCATACATATCAGCTTATCCATCGAATACATGTCTTAGTTTCTGCATCCATTGACTTTTATTTGGAACTGTTGCGCCCTTCCATTTTTGGGCCAATGCCACTCTACCCGCCCTTAACATTGTTTCCCACATTCTCTAGTATCTGTAAGTGTCAGAGTCCTTCGGGGGAGCCCCAATAGCATCTGAAGGAGGTTCAGGGAGAGGGCCTCACCTATAATCTGACATCCACACCAGAGGGTCCTTCCAGTACAGTTGGATGTGCGGACAGTGCCACCACATGTGCTCTCTCGACCCCACCAAGCCACACCCCCTTGGGAAAAACTGGGACGACCCTGCAAACATTTGTGAAATCTTCAGGGGGTCTCTATGCCACCCTTGTATTATTTTGAAATTGTGTTCCATGCTGCTGTAAAGAGGTTCCCATGAAATACTATTTTTGTGTATCTTCCCCCAAGCCTCTTCTAAAATGTCCTCCCCAGCTAGTTTGTTGCAGAATTTTTTGAAAACTTGCCTGTTCTCCTTGTCATTTATTTTCACAACCTTGTAAAGCTTAGACACAATCCCTCTCCTCGTTTGTGAGGAGTCCAGTGCTTTCTCAAATGATGTGAGCGGCCGTCTTAATTTGTCCCCCCCATTTGTGATCGGTTAAAATGCCCTTCAGATGTAGATATTCGAATATGGTAATCTTGTCACCCCCTTCGACCTCTGCCACCCTGGACAGCTGAATAGCTGTCCCACGCTCTCCAATCCTCTCTCTGACCATGTTTGTGCGTTGCAGAAACCTTTGTCTCCCAGTCCTATGTTTGGGGCCCAAACTGAGGTCATCGGGGAAAGCCATGTGTAAAGGTTCTCTGTGTGTCTTTCCCCGTCCCCCTCCAAAGGGACCATACTACTCCCAGGCTAGGGTGGTCCTTATGCCTATTCAGTATGTTCCTATAGGGGCCCAGAGTAAATCCCTAAATTTGGCCGGGTGTGTGTCCATGTTGTCTAGGTATGTCCAATAGGTCCCCAGGTCATCTCGCGTGTCTTCCAAGATCACTTGCAATTGAGCCGCCTTATGGTATAGGTTGGGGCAGGAAGAGGGTGGATCGCTTTATCCTCTGGGTCTTATTCTGCCAGACAAAATTCTGTACACTGCGGTGGAGGTCTTTAAAGAAAGTCTCTGGGATTCTTGTGGATAGGGCCGTAAACAGGTATAGAAGTCGAGGGAGGATATTAATTTATATCGCTGTCATGCATCCATACCAGGATAGTATCATGGTGCCCCACTGCTTCTAGTGTGCTTTTACTGCCACTAGCAGCGGTTCAAAGTTTACTGTTTCATGCGAGCTGTACCCCTAGGTATGGGATCGCAGATTTTTCATTTCTTATCCCTAACATTTGGTTTTGAATGGTTTGTGTCCTCCAACTTATTCCACATTTTTGACATGTAATGTCCACAGCTGTGTAGTTCAGAACCTTTTTCGGCAGAGGGTATCCTGTGTCGATGGCGTCGGGTCATTGTCCCTCAAAGGCCTCGTCAACGGATGTTATAAATAGGACGCACGGCGCCCGTAGCCTCAGTTCAGTTTTTTCCGCAAACGGGTTTGCTTCATAGACTCGGCGCGCTTCGTGCTTTACCTTGTGAAGATGTCTTCTTCTTCGACCCCTCCGACTCCGCGGTCTGGCTTCAAGACTTGCCGGGACTGCAAGTCTAAAATGTCAATAACCGACCCGCATCGCATTTGTTTGTGATACTTGGGCGTGAGGCACGACACAGACGACTGTTCAAAATGCCAGACGCTGACTGCTAAGGCCTTGCGGGAGCGTAAAGGAAAGCTTCAGGTAGGATTCTCCGTGTCGGGAGGAGTCCCGGGGGTCTCGGTCCCGAAGTGGTTCCCACGATTCGTCCTCCTCGTCTCTGCATTCTAGGAAGCGCTGTCTCCTCAGAGGATGGTGCCACGAGGAAAGTGGCTTGTCTGACCAAGTCCTCGACTTCAGAGGAATGGGCTGCTTTTCGAGAGCAGATTGTTACGCTCACCTGGCTCCCACGGGGGCGTCGATCTGAACTGGCCAGCTGTTGTTTCCACCAGTGAGACGCATAGTGCCGAGATGATGGACTGGACTGGCCCACCCAGCTTCGTCTGTTTGGCTCGTAGGAATATCCTTCTGTAATGGAGAAAGGGAATTAACTACCTGTGGAGTTCGAGCGCTAACCCCACCTTCCCCTCTCCCGTAGTTCTTCCCACAGGTCACTTTTGGATTCCCTCTATGCTCTCACCTGATGGTTTGGAAAGATGAGCTCTCCTTCCTGCTTCGAGCGCAGGGGCACGTAGATGACCAGTTTCTTCATTGGCGTGGAGGAGTTGGGGAGTTCCAGAACGATATTGACTCAAAGAATGCCGGTGAGACGCCGTAAGTCTGTAGTTCGTAAGAGTTCAAAAAACGTCTGACCTTCACTCTTTCCAATTCCTTTTAGGTTGCTGAATTGCCCTTATGAAGAGTTCCACGTGGCAACCGGTAAGATGCAGGTAAGGGTTTATATTATCCGGCTCATTTCGATTAAATGGTGTCTTTGTGGCTTTTCCCCCATTCAGGTGCTGATGTGGTATGCGGTCTTGGGGATTGATGCCTCCAGCGGTAAAACCAGGTTATTGCGCCTTGCTGTTCTGTTGTTTCCCCATAGGGGCCGGGGCACGGCGGAGATGCAGCGGAGGCTGCGCCGACCCGAAATGAGGTAAGTACCCCCTGTGGTAAATCAGGTAAGTCTTGGGGGGTAGCTTGTACAGTCTTAGAGTATCCCCTTGGCTCACCTTGCTGTTTTTGTCTCCTTAGGTGTCGGAGAGCGGCCGCGAGATGGAGAAGAGCGTGATGGAATGCTGAAGTGCTGCAAGGCAGGTGAGTACAGCGCGGTGCTGCAGGATGCGAAGTAAGGCGTTTGTAAAGACTTCTTCTCCAGCTCCGTGGCGTGATGGATCAGGATTCAGGTAAGGATTAAAGGTAAAACTCCTGTTCTGACCTTTCCTCCTCCTTTCTTCTTGTTTCCAGGAGCTCTGGACTCGAGGCGGGCGTGGCTGAAGACTGGAGGCTGCTGCAGACACGGTGAGCGTTACGCTGCTGGATGCAGAATAACGCGAAGCGTGTGCTGCTGTCCGGGCGTGGTTTAAATAGCCTTGGAAGTAGTCCCAGGTAAGTATTCTTCCACAGCCCCACCCGAGTAAAAAGTAGTCCCTTAGGTAAAATAGTCCCTCCTAAGCCTCATTTGGCTTGTGGCTTCTTGCAGCATGGTCTGCATCAGGTATGTTTGCAGCATGGTCTGCATCAGGTAGGTTTTCTACTATGAGCCTGGCACCCATGGCGCCAGGACTGACTCTATTCTTATGAACCTGGTGCCATAGGCACCAGGAGTGCACCCAAACAGCCCCTAGCTGGGGTTTTTGGGCTTGCTCCAAATGGCATGATGCCTTCTTCCGGGGTTGCTGGGCCTGGTCTGGTTTCCCGGGGGCAGGCATCATGACACAGATGTTGGCAATGTTTCAATCGCAGGGCACAGTTGCGTCCGCGCCTTCTGACGAAGCCGGCAAGGAACGGTCTCGTACCGTGGCTCGCACGCCTTCGGGCTCGGGTCCTCGACGCGACTCATCGGGAACCTTCGAGGTCCCGTTCGGACAAGGCTCAGGATACTCGCAAGAGATGTGCTTCCTGGTCTCGGTCCTCGTATCCAGCGAGATCACAGAAACCGGGCAAGGGCTCAAGGGCGGCATCGACTCCATCGGTGCTGTGTCCGTCGGATACCGACATCGAAGCTGTGCCTTCGTTCCAGCCCTCGGCGCCATCAGCGGCGCTCTCTACGCCAAAGCCTTCATCGCCTTCGGGTATTTACCGATGCAGGTCCCTGATGCTGTGAATCCTCCTAGGAAGGCTACTTCTAACTCTGTGAGGCCGGTGGTGGACTTCAGACCCTCTTCTGTCCCAATGCAGGGTTTTCACCTCCCTCTGAATGACATATATGAGGAGGAGGAGAGGTCAGACTTCGATCTGGACCCTGTTGAGCCTGATGTAGCTCCTGTCTTTTCAACCAGTTGGAAGAGTTGAGGCAAACTCTTCATGATGCCAGTGGTTTGGACACTTCTCCCGAAGCGGAATTTGGCAGGCCTGAGCCTGGGGCTCATGCTGAGTCTTCCTACAGGAGGCTCATGGCTAGGGTCACAGATATCTGGGCTGGTCCAGTCCTCCTGAAGATTTTGTGCAAGATGATGTAACAGACATTTTAGATCAAGGTCCGTCCTCTGACCCAGTGTTACCTTTTCATATGGCATTACAGAAAAGGGTGGCGGCTGCTTGGCAGTCTCCGGAATCTCTTCCGGCTGTTAACAAGTCATTAACCAAAGAATACCGCTCTTCCGGTAGCGACCCCAGCTACCTTTCATCTCATCGCACTCCCGAGAGTTTGATGGGTCAGGCGGCTATGGCCACCTCGAGGCAGGTGGTGTATCCTACCATCCCTCCTGATAGGGACGACAAACGCTTCGACGGTTGGGCACGCAAGGTGTTTTCTGCAGGGAGTATGGCGTTGAAGTCAGCCAGCTCCACTTGTGCCTTGGCAAGATTTTCACACACACTGTGGAATTGTGTCTCATTAGCGGCTGAGCATATTCCCGAGGGGGAAGAAAGGGATGGGTTCCTTGCTCTCGTGCAAGATGGCAAGGATGTCATGTGTGAATCCCTTCAGTGGGGTTTGGACATGGCCGTCAGTGTTAGCCGGTCCATGGCTGCGAGCACCGTGATACGCAGGTTTGCGCGGTTGCGAAAGTTGAGTTTTGCTCCGGATGTGCAAGCCGGTCTTTTGAACATGCCCTTTTGATGGGATGCATTTGTTTGGCAGCAAGGCTGACGAGAGCCTTGAGAGGTTGCAGACCAGGTTGCAGTCAACCTCCGCCTTTTCATCCTAGGGGACTGGAGGGGAGGTTGTTTTCGTTATTACTCCTCTTTTGATAGAATGAGAGGAGCCGCCAGCCAAAGGGGTCAGCGAAAAAGTACCCATGGTGGTCGGGGAAACAGAGGTGCAAAAGCCGCTCAGGCAGCTGCCTCGTTGCCTTCATGCACTGCCACAGCTGCTCCAAAGCAGTCATGAGGCCATGTCCCATGGTTCGCCGGTTGGGGGCAGGCTGCCACAGCATCTCGAAGAATGGCGAGCAATTACTTCGGATGCGTGGGTTCTGGATACAATAGCCCACGGTTACTGCCTTGCCTTCCTAAAGCGGCCTCACGACAATCCACCTGGGAATCTCTCTTTAAAGCTTCCGGATCCGCTCCTCGTGCAGGAAATCTTGACCCTGCTAGAGAAAGGCACTATAGAATTGGTGCCTGTAGCGGAGAGGAACAAGGGTTGGCATTCCCCAGACTTTTTCATTCCAAAGAAAGACGGAGGCTAGAGACCCATCCTGGATTTATGCTGGTTGAACAAACTTCTCAGGAAGGACAAGTTCAAAATGGTTACTCTTTCGCAAGTCCTCCAGGCCCTTCAACTTCAGGATTGGTTGGTGTCTCTGGACCTACAGGATGCTTACTGTCATGTGCCGATTCATCCCAAACACAGAAAGTACCTTAGGTTTGCGGCTGGCGACTCACACTTTCAGTTTCGGGTTCTGCCATTCGGATTGACTTCCGCCCGAGGGTCTTCACCAAGCTAATGGTGGTGGTGGCAGCGTATCTCAGACGAGGGGGGATTCACGTCAACCCCTATCTGGACAACTGGCTGATCCATGCATGCTCTCCAGAGCAAGCATTGGCTCACCTCAGTCTCACCTGCTGCTCCCTCCACAAGCTGGGCATCTCCCTCAATTTCAAGAAGGCGCATCTGACACCTTCTGAACAGCTCCAGTATATCAGGGCTGTGTTGGACACGTCCTTGTGGAAGTGCTCGCCTCCCAAGTGAAGGGCTCATCACATTGTGCAGATGGTGAACACGTTTCAACATGCCCAGAGTCTCCCGGCTTTCGAATTCTTAAGATTGCTCGGCCTCAAGGCATCCTTCATTTTTCTGGTGCCAGAAGCCAGGCTGAGGATGAGATCCGTGCAACGAGTCCTCAAGATGCAGTGGTAGCAGTTCTTGGGCAAGATGTCGTATCCAGTTCAGATTCCACTCTCGGTCTCCCAGGATCTGCTGTGGTGGGCCAGCGAGGGGAACCTGATGCAGGGGGAACTTTTTTGTCAACCATGGCCGGAGGTGACTGTAGTGACGGACGCTTTCCTGACAGGATGGGGAGCACATGCCACCGCCTTCGGTCTTTGGTCTCTGACGGAGTCCAAACTCCACATCAACCTGTTAGAGCTGTGGGCCATCAGGCAGATCCTGAAGGCTTTTCTGCCATCTGTGCGGGGGAAGACCGCCCTGATCATCACGGACAACAGTGGCCATGCATTACCTCAACAAAAAAGGGGGTGCTAGGGTCACTCCCGTTGTGCAGAGAGGCAATGCAGCTCTGGTTCTGGGCAATTCAGCAGGAAATTTAGCTCTCAGCAGTTCATCTGGCCGGAGAGGACAATGCGCCGGCGGATGCTCTGAGCAGGCAGAGCACAATCACTCACGAGTGGGAGTTGGCTCAGGAAGTCCTTCTGGAGATCTGCACCCTTTGGGGAACACCACAAGTGGATCTCTTCACCACCAGGGCCAACCGGAAGTGCGAGAGATTCTGCTCAAGGGAATTTCCTCCGAGAGGAACCTTAGGAGACGCATTCATGGTGGATTGGTCATTCCCACTGCTGTATGCGTTTTCTCCAGTCCCCATCATTCCTCAAGTGTGAAGGAGGTTATGGAGGTTTGGATCCCACATGATCCTCATTTCTCCGGATTGGGCCAAGAGAGCGTGGTACCCGGACCTTCTAGAAATGTCCATCTGCCCTCCACCCCGCCTTACCTACAGAGAGGACCTGCTCTCGCGCACAAGGGGAGGAGTGAGGGCGGGGGTCAGGTTCTCCATCCAGAGGTCGGGACCCTCAACCTTCACGCTTGGTATCTAAAAGGTTGAGGTATAAGGATTGGGACCTCCCGGATGACATGATGAAGGTGTTGCTTTCTGCCAGGCGGCCAGCAACAAAATTCCTGTACCATTGGCGTAAGTTCTGCGACTGGTGCAGAGGACAAAATATTGATCCTTTTCAGTATTCCGTTCCCATGGTTTTTTTTTTCTTACTTTCTTTGGCCCACATATTGTCTATATTCAAGCGCTCGTCTGAAGAATGTTGTTACTTTAAGATTCCTTTTGGTTTCACAATTTCTTAAAGGCCTCACTAATGTCTTCCCGCCATCCCCTTTCCAGGTGCCGGTTTGGGATCTGAATTTGGTTTTGAAATTCCTTATGGGTGCTCCGTTTGAGCCTTTGCACTCTAGTCCTTTGTGGTTATTGTCTTTCAAGACGGTGTTCTTGGTTGTGGTTACTTCTGCTCGCAGAGTGAGGTAATTGCAGGCACTTTCATCTAAGCCGCCCTTTTACTGTGTTCCACAAGGATAGGGTTGTACTAAGGGTACGTCGATCCTTTCTACCTAAGGTAGTGTCTGAATTTCATTTGAGCCAGAAAGTGGTTCTTCCTTCTTTCTATCCTCCTCATCCTAGGAAGGATGAGGAGTGACTCCATAGGTTGGATCCTAGGAGAGCTCTCGGCTTTTATATTTCTAGGATGTCCAGGATCAGAGTGCATGATCAACTCTTTGTGGGGTATGCTGGTCACCGATTGGACCAGGCTGTTGTCCTCACCATTACTGAATGTTACCGTTTGGCGGGTAAGGGCCCTCCTGATGGGTTGCAAGCTCATTCCACTAGGGGCGTGGCTACTTCGACAGCCCTGCATAGGGGAGTTCCTATTCTGAACATTTGTGATGCAGTCAAATGGGCTTCTAGCCACACCTTTGTTAAACATTACTCGCCTTGATACACTTCATGGTCAAGATATGGCCTTTGGTAAGGCAGTTCTTTATTCTGCCATCTGATTGGGTACTCTAAATTCTTTTCCCTCCACCATTTTCTGGTACTGCTTTGGGAGTCCGTCAAAGATGTAGAATACATTGGAGGACACAATCCATTCGGAGAACAAGTTACTTACCAACTGGTAATGTTCTTTCGACTGAATGTTCCTCCAACGTATTCCACATCGCCCTCCCAGCCTGCCCCTCTGGAGAATTTCCTATGCGATTGCAGCTTACGTTTCCGCAAGGCTATGTGCAGTCAAGCAGGCATTGGATATGTGCATGTCACACGTTATGGGGGAAAAAACATAACCTGAGGCTACGGGCACCGTGCGTCCTATTTATAACATCCGGTAATGTCGCCCTTGACGGAGGCCTTCGAGGGACATCGACCCGACGCAGGACGCCCTCTGCCGAAATAGTTTCCGAACTACACAGCTGTGGACATTACATGTCAGAGATGTGTAATACGTTGGAGGAACATACAGTCGAAAGAACGTTACCACTTGGTAAGTAACTTGTTCTTCTGTGGTCTAGGCCTGGGCTAAATGTATTGATGGCATAGCTAAATTGATCCCTTTAGCTATGTCAAGGGTTTCATCTATTGAACCCATTGCCATTTTGTGTAAAAGCAGGTTAGCTTCATGGATATTGTCTGTTTATCCATATTTCTCTCTTCATCCACTAGCCCCCCATATAAAAAAGAGGACTCCTTTGCTATTGCAAGGGGTTCCATTGTAAGAGCATACAATAGGAGGGACAGAGGACAACCCTGTCTTGTACCTCTAGTAAGCGAAAAGGAAGCGGTCAGTTCCCTGTTAATCTGGATCTGTGTGCATGGTGCCCTGTAAAGCGCCTCCACCCATTTCCAGATGTTTTCCCCTATTCTCATTTTTTATAGGAAGATAGTCCTGTATCTCCACTCCACTCTGTCGAAGGCTTTTTCGGAGTCGAGCGAGAAGATGCATGCATCAAGGTCGGTCACTTGCGCATAGTTAATCAGGTCGACTGTCTTCCAGATGTTATCTGATCCCTGGCGCCCACTGATGAAGCTGACCTGGTCACAGTGTACCAGAGATGGCATGACCCCCTCCAGCCTCTTGCTCAATACCTTCGCCATGATTTTTACATCTGTATTAAGTAGGGAGATTGGTTAGTACGATGAACACTGTGTCAGATCTTTGCCCTCTTTTGGGACTACCACTATAATGGCCCCCATCACTTTCTCAGTGAGGGTCCCTCCCTCCAAAACTGCGTTGAATAGTTTCACCAGGTGTGGGGCCAGGGTGGATTGGGTACATCTTAAAACATTTCACAAAGAACAAGTCTTCACCCGGCGTTGTACCCCTCCCTTCATTGTGTTTGGGAGCTATTCTAAAGACAAAAGAGGAGCTGGCTTTCCCGTCAAACAAGAGTGTACAAAACATGCTATTGCAAGTACCTCACTACAAGTCTGTCGCCAGATAACTGTACACAAAGCAATGCGCTTGCTCAGGATGATGGTCTCATGCATTCACTTGGTTCCAAATGTGCGCCTGTGCCCAATGCTAACCCTGGTACAGGCTTTTCGCTGGTGGTCCTGGGACAACCTGCCAAAAGGAAACCTTTCCACCAGCACAAGCAATCCTAACTACAGACTCCTCACTTGCCAGATGGGGGGCTCACTTCTTTCACCACACAGCCCATGGCCAGTGGACACGTGCTACTGCCCAAAGACACATCAACTTCCTGGAAATTTTGGCAGTCCTCAAGACTCTTCAAGTCTTTCAGCAACATCTTGCAGGTCAGACAGTGCAAGTCCTTACGGACAGCGCTGCTGCCATGTTCTACCTAAACAAGCAGCGAGGCACACACACTCTCAAAGTCTGTCCAAGCTACCCCAAAAAATATGGAAGTGGGCACTTAAGCGGAACATGATCCTAACCTCTCAACACGTTCCAGGGGAACTCCATTCACTGGCAGACACTAAGCAGATACCATCTACCGGAGGAACGGGAGTGGCAACTCAAAAAAGATATCCTAGAATGAATATTCTCACAATGGGATCACCCCCCCACCCCTGACTTGTTCGCCACATACCTAAGCGCGCATTGCCAGACTTCGCGTCCAGGATTCCCCAACCAGTGTCCAAGGGGAACACGCTGTGGATGGAAATGGTCAGGGAAATTTGCTTACGCTTTCCCTCGACGACACTCCTGAACAAAATAGTACACAAGATATAAAGAGTTAGTCGGAGGAATACTCATTTTGGCATAGTTTGATAATTGTCTCCATTTCCTTCTAGAGGACAGCGAAATAAGTCCTAACTCATGTCGTCTTTTACTGTTGGGCAATGCCAGTGGAAGATGCAGATCAGATTTCAGAAGCCGTCCTTGTAATGAATCTAGGCATTTGTTCATGTTCAATAAACATATATCCAAAGAATAGAGGAGCACACTTTCGACATTTAAATTAAAGAAATTGATTAGAGGCAGCAGGGAATATTTGCAGTATTTCATGAAAATTATTTTTTGCTGCGAGAGAAGAGGTCTAGCCCTTGAGTTTAATTGGACCGTCCAGAGCTTAATCAAATTCTTATTTGAGATATAGCACCACAGATAAAAGGTATCGGTGAGCTGAGGTATCGTTGTGTTTACTATTTCCAAATGATATTGTTTAGTCTTTTTCTTATTTCCAAATATCATAATAGCCATTTTAGTCGGGTTTGGACTAAGGTTGTGAGCTCTGGCAAATTTTTCAAATAGATGCAATTTCGTTTGGAAGCTGGAGTTGGGTCAAGGATGATAATATCATCAGCGAAAGCGAACCATTGTAAACGTAATTAACCTAGTTTGGTTGCAAAGAGGTTTTCCTCTCTACAGCAGTGGTCCAAATCTGCCATATCGAGGTTGAAGAGGGTGGCGGCTAGGTTACAACACTGCTTTAATCCAAGATATGTTTTTACTGCCCCCCCCCTTCGCCTGTGATCCTTATTCTATAGGATGTATCAGTAGGAAGTTGTACGATCCGATATATTAGTAAGGGCAGGATTCCCAACTTCGCCAACTTACTCCATAGTATGTTTCTAACAGAATCAAAGGCTGCAGATATATCTATAAGTGCAATGTATACTGGGCATGCGCTATTGTGTTTGCTCCAGATAATATGTGTGACATGATGGTGGTACTCGTAGCTTTTCTGAAGCGTGTTTGAAATTTTGAATATAGGCCATGCTGCTCAATATGTTGTTCGAGTTTATATAAGATCAATATAGCAAAGATTTTTGCTTCCGTAGCTATTAAAGAGGTAGGATGGTAATTCCTGTGTAAAGATGGATCCCCCTTTTTAAAGATTGGAATAATATTAGAGGTTACCCAAGAATGGGGAATCTTTCCAGTTGAAATAATCGAATCGAACTTCATTTTCAAGATGCTTGCCCATAGAGAGGGATCTGCCTTGAATACACAAGGCGGTATGCCATTGGGACCAGCAGCTTTTGAAAGTGTCAGTTTGCCGATTGCCCATTCTATGTCATGAAGTGTCCATTGTAATTGTCCCACCTCTCCATTACACAATGGATGATATATAAGCGTTTTAAATCTGACCGGGAGTTCCAATTTAGCTGTGATATAATTACACCAGGTTGTTGCCGAAATGAGATTTGAGGATAGGACTGTATTCTTGTGGTGTGAACTTTTAATGGTTTGCCAAATTAACCTTGTATTGTGTTTACATATAGCTTTGATCAGTGCACAATTTACGTTGTTGTAGTTCGATATACAAACACCTCTCATCTTATTTTTAAATTTCAGCAATAGCTGTTTCCGCAACGTATGATAATTAGGAGTGTACAATTTATTGTGTTTTAGATTCCTCAATGCCCTGTTTTTTCCCTTTTCAGTACTTTACATACAGGGTCGAACTGATGGAGATGGTTTGTACCATCTGCAACACGTTTGGCTCTGAAGTATTGCAGTGCATTAGTGATTGTTTTTGTCAAAATAGCTTCCTTTTGGATAGGCGAGGTATAGTAGTTTATACAATTCTTTTTAATGTTAATGGATACATATTGAGTAAATTGTTCACATAGCCAAGGGTTCCATCGTAGCGATATAGTATCACAATGTACCTCTGGGAATGTTAGTGCATGAACAACATCCAGCCTTGAGTAATCTATTTGTATACATATAGATAGAAGGGCATGGTCCCCATATATGATGGGGTGGATGGTCAATGGGCCCCCTAGGAGGCTGATGTTATGGGATAGACATAAATAATCTATCAACAATGTTTTTGAGCCCCGACTCCAAGTATATTGTTGTCCTTTAACATCACTCTCAACAAAATCTATGTCCCAATCATTGAAGTATGAAATCCAGGCCCTACCTCTCCTCTTAGCTATTTTTACTACGCTACTTGCCTGGGAATCTGTGGTTAACTGATTGCATACAGAATTGAAATTCCCACCAATTATGATTTCACAATCGCCCCTCTCCAGAAACAGAGTTTCCAGACATTTGTCCATTTCATTGAGCATAAGCTCAATTGTAGTAGCTACTGGATTCCATTATAGATTTATTAAAAGAATAGGTTTGTTTATTATTCTGCAAATTCAGTAGTACAACCAGGATGTTATCTGACTTCCAAACGAGTTGCGAGTGACATTCATTGTTATTGACAGCAATCCCAAGTCCGCCAGAAGGGCGGCCACAATTCTCCCTAGTCGCACAGGAACAATAAGTACTATACCCTGAAAGTATCAGTGGATCCATTTCCATAGTTTCCTGCAACATCATCACACAAGGATATTGATACGGAGTTAGAATAATGTACCATTTCTGGAGGTTGTGAAATCCACGAGAGTTCCATGAAATGATACTAAACTCTTTCTACGGATGGCTAGGGTACTGGCGATGCCGTTTTGGAGGTCAAGATCATTCTTAACAATGGTTCAACCCATATCATGTCTTTGTTGTTCCCTGCCAGTTCCAACTATTGAGCAAAAGATTGGTTCCCATCATTAGTGTTAGATTTACATTCTATTGAATTACCCACATTGAAGACTTGACCTGGTAATAATTGAGAGATAAATTCTTGTGCACTATTTTCGTTACCGAAAGTGAGTAGAGAGAGGCAAAGTTCTTTAAACTCAGCTCTACATGAACAAATACATTTCAAAATCGTTGGAGATGGAAGATAACATATTCTGTAATTGTTATGCCTGGCCAGTGAGATCCTTATAAGTTCTGCGGTTGTCAGGCTTCTCAGCTGCGGAATGCGAGATCGTACCCCAAGGAAGTATGTACAATTAATATGAGCCTTTCTAAGGAGTTCAGCATTGCCTTCTAAACCGATGAAATGTATTTCATTTGAGGTTAGTTGAGTATTTATTGTGGTATTTGTAATCAGGCGCTCTGTATTAGGAGTCTTGTTCACTACCGTGGCTGTGTTCGCATTAGATGGTAGAGGAATTGGATTTGTACGAGAAGGTGGAGGTAATTCAGCATGAGTTTTTAATGCGAATTCCTTGATTACAGCTTTGGAAGTGATCGATCCCTCTTCTAAGGCCTTTCTCAAAGTTCTTCAAATGTGCGAGCGATTTTCGGTATCCGTAAAATTCAGTAGGATGTTAGTACACTCTTTGGAGGCTCCTGCCCCGTGTGAATAAATATCATGGTCACCATTGGTGGTCAGTAAGGGGGTTCATAAGATTTCCTTGTAGGTTAATTGAGTCTGCAGCTTTCAATTGATTGATATTTCCTGATAAATTCCTTACTTTGCTAACTCCATTAATTATAATAAAGTCCCTGTGATCAGAAGAGGTATTGCGGTCACGAGTACGTTGGTTTACTAGGCATGCTTCAAGATAGGACTTTCTATTCTGAAGCATGTTGTGCGCCTCAGGTAGCGATTGTGGAATTTTAACCGAAGTGGGCACCTCAGGCAGTACCTTAATGGGAGATGTCAAGAAAGCCGAGGTACAGCTCCTTTCATTAGTTGGGAAATAGGAATGTACGTTTTTTTTGTGGTTTTAAGCTTGGTAGGGCCGTAGAAGGCCCTTAGCACATGAAATGTTTTGCGAGACATTCAAGGGGAGTTTGGGGACAGGCAGTGCGTTTTTATTGCTACCGCTCCTTAATGTTGGACACTCCGTCTGTTTCGAGACTGCAGGTAATAACACCGATTGGCTATCTACTGATAGTAGAACCACATCAATGGGCTCTTCATCAATAGCTCCAATTGGTTTTTCCATATGCAACTCTTTAGAACAAATAGGATTGTCAATGGTCGAATTAATAGCATCTTTTCGTTTCTTTTTTCCTATTTTAGGGCAAAGCAGTGCTTCTTTTTGTCTTTTTGCTGTCCGTTTAATAGCACGTGAGTGGATTTTGTTTGTATGGCATGACATAAAAACAGCACCATCTTGTGTGTCTAAGAATGAGGTGTTATTTTCAATTTGCTCCATTACCTTTAGGAGTGCAGACGGACTATCGGGATGCTCAGTTGCTTGGATAGAAGAGACATTCACTTTATTTTCAAACAGTGAAAAAGAAAAATGATGCTTTCGTTCATCTATAATGGCCCTCAAGGCCTTTAACTCCACATTGATTTCAAACATACTACATAAGCAGTTTTTAGAATCTTTAAGGTTAAGGTTGGAATCAGAAATGTGCGAGGGTGTAACAATGATTTCTATATGGGAAACTGAGTGCTTTTTTCACAAGTGGACTGCTTAGAAGGAAAACTAGGTAGATTAGAAGGCAGTGGATTTGGAGTCATAAAGGACTCCCTAGCTAGTATGAATCTTTCTATTCTGTCAATGTTTGAAAGCATTTGACTCATGGAACTTTTAATTTCTCTTAATTCCAAATGTGATAAATCATGTCCTTTATCTAATAGATCCAAGATCCTAATTATCACTGCAAAGGTGTAGAGTTTTCCCTCTTCAGGCTTAAAGGTGGAGTGGACCTTTAAAAGAGACTCCTGCAAACTGTAGTTGTTCATAGGCTGACTTAATTCAGGTGAGTAGCATAGTGGTTCACAAATGCTTTGTTTGTTAATGTTGTCATTCATGCGATAAATGTTATGTTTGACTTGAGGTTGTAGTTCAGAGCGAGTTGGAGAAGGGACCTCACCAAAGGACGTAGTTGGTTGGGGCGCCCTCTCCAATGCCCTCGCAACTAATGGGTTAAAATTCCAATAGACAGGCGCACTGGTCTATCCAAGTTCGCCAATGTTTCCAGCCCTGTGTTAAATACCTCATTCCCTTTGGAGCTTGCACTTGGTGAATTCAGAGGTTTACCTTTCGCCTCCCAAATGAGGCGGCTGCTTAGCTTCTTTTAACATGGCTACATCTAAAAACATGAGATCAACATAGGAGGTATTCCCCGGACAAACTGTTAAATCAATGGTATTACATGTTACACCAGGCGGCGCTGTGTCAATGCAGCGACTGCTACGTAATCCAGTAGCCATTTCGCAGGAGAGCAACCAAAGAAAGGAAAAAATAAAAAAGGAATTTCCAAGAAATGGCTAACTACGATATCTAAAAAACAAAAACTTTGCTGTATAATAATATCTTATTTGACTATAAATCAAGGTATAGATGTGAAGCAACCACTCACCCTCTCAGCCTAACAGCTCAACAGCACAGTTGTAGCCGACTTGAATGCGCGCGCTGAATGTGCTGCATCAGGTGTAGAAGTGGCACTTCTGGGTGCCTTAAAGGGCGTGGTAAGATCACGCAGTGGGTCTGCAAGGCAAAAAACAGGGAGGGGTGAATACTGGGCACAGTGAGCATACGGGGCACTAAAGGAAAGGGAAATTGGAAAAGCCCGAGGCCCAGCCCACTTCCTAAAGCCCAGCCCAGCCCAGCCCAACTTCTCGCTCCGTAAGACAAATGAAGATAAAGTCAAATACTGTGGTTAGGGAAGTCCACGAAAGGTCAGTCGGTAGCGTTTCCGCCTTTTTAATGGCAGCAGCACTTGTCCTTGTGCATATGCCTTGGAGATGGAGGAACAGAAAAACAGGATTCGCAGCACAGTGCTCCACACAGCTCAACAGCACACTTGAATGCACGTGCTGAATGCGCTGCATCAGGTGTAGAAGTAGCACTTCTGGGTGCTTTAAGGGGCATAGTAAGATCATGCAGTGGGGGTGTGGTTAGGGAAGTCAAGGCCGTTGGTAGCGTTTCGCCTTTTTAATGGCAGCAGCACTTCTCCTTGTGCATATAAGTTTGGAGATGGATAGTTGAACAGAAAAACAGAATTCGCAGCATGGTGCTCCACACAGCTCAACAGCACACGTGTAGCTCACTTGAATGAGCACCTAGTATTCAACTCCATCAAAGTAAACCTGGCAGCCCTGTCAGCTTACACCACTTCACAAAACAAGGTGCCCTGGTGGAAAGTTCCTGTCATTAAAGCATTCATGGAAGGGGTAAAGAGGCTATACCCTCCCATTTCTAACCCTCCAATGGGTTGGGATCTTAATGTTATGCTCTCAAAGCTCTTGGGTCCACCCTTTAAGCCTATGCACAAGCCAACCTAAAACACAACTGCATTCCTAGTAGCCATCACCTCAATAAGACGAGTGTGTGAGCTACAGGCTGTCTCTGTACAAGACCCTTTCTTCATAATCCACAAAGACAAGGTTGTCCTCCGAACACATCCTAGGTTTTCACTTAAGTTCATTTCAAAGTTCCATGTTAATCCATAGAACAGCCTACCTTCTTTCAAAACCCATCCAACTCGGCTGAGAGAAGCCTTCATACACTTGATGTAGAGAGGGCAGTCTTGTACTATGTGAACAAAACTAAACATCTAAGGAAAACAGGCCAGCTCTTTGTTTCCATAGCACCTGGGAGAAAGGGCGATCACATATCAAAAAACGCCATCACCAAATGGATAGTCAAGTGCTCTGCTATTCCCTATCCAAAAGAGTTTTACCTTTCACTCCCAGGGCTCGCTCTACCAGAGGTACCAGAGCTACGTTAGCCTTCATTGCAAACGTCCGCCTACACACCATTTGCAAAACTGCTACATGGAGTTCCATTCATACTTTCACACAGCATTATTGCATTGACGCTCTAAAGCAGATTCACAGGTGGGACAAGTGGTTCTAAAACATCTATTTGCTACTGTACCTTCTCGCATCCTACCTCCTTCACCAGATACTGCTCGCTAATCTATGCAGAGTATGTGATCTAAGCATATCCTCAAGCCTCAAAAGGGATACATTACTCACCGTAATCCTATTTCTGATGTTTGTATCTGCTTAGATATACATGCACCCACCTTTCCTCCCCTACTGGTGCATAGATGTTTTCTGGTCTATCACTGTTTCTGCTTGATCACATTTGTACTTGCACTACATTTCATGCAACCTCATGTCAAAAACAAAGAATCTGAGGGACCTCGCTTGTGTGAAGGACTATGGGTACAGTACACGTCACACTAGGGATAATATTACAAACATGCCAGGTCGACGTCCGGTTTAGAGTTTCAAAAACAAATCTTGTAATACTCTGCGACTACCACTAGATGTCGGACTATGCAGAGCATGTGAATCTAAGCAGATACAATCAACAGAAATACGATTATGTTGAGTAATGTATCCCATGTATATGTTTCTGAGGCTTGTGGATCTGCTTAGATCACATGCTATGCATAGGCCAACATCTAGCGGTAGTAGCAGAGTATTACAGAATTTGTTCTCGAAACTCGAAAAGGGACGGCGACTGGGCGTGTTAGTAATACTATCCCTACTGTGACATCTACTGTACCCATGGTCGTTCAAGCGTCGAGGTCCCACAGATTTCTTTTTCCACCATCGGAGTCTGTCGCAAGTTGCAGAGTTCTTCAGGCCAACACCTTTGATATTCTAAAGTTTAACCTTAGACTTTATTCTTTCGTACAACTGCCCATCACCTGCCGCTTCCAACATCTTTGGCGCCTCTTGACAGATGGACACATCGTCGACAGGGAATGCGCCGAAACCAAAACCTTAGACGCCCTCTTCTAACGCATTGAAAATGCAAGAGTTCATTAAAAACATGTCCTGGTAAAGTCCAAGACATAGAAAACCTCAAAAACGTTGACGGATATGCCATCTAAACCCCCTCCTTCACAGGAGAGTGGCTTTACTCCTTCTGAGGGCACTCTATCAGGGTCTCTAAGTCACAAAATGCAGACCCTCCCCCTTCAGGATACTCCTGCCCTCCCTGTGTTCCGAAGGTCCACTGAATGGACACCTGAAAGCTTTGACGGTGATGAGAAGGATATCTTGTTTCGTAGATTTCATGGACCACCACCCAGATGAGTTTACAAACCAACAGGGTTCTGCACAGGGTGAAAGGGTCTCTAGGGGTGAACCACCTTCTAAAGTGCCACGGTTGGACACTTCCCAACCCAGAACTTCTACCCAAACTCCGGTCACCTTGTATTTTCAAGATCCCTCACAGGAGCTATATAGCGTGACCCTTCAGATTCACAGGATCCAGGTTCCCAGGGCGATCAGTATAGTCAAGACCAGGATCAATACTATGCTGACCCCAATATCTCTCATTCAGTTCCCAGACAATCGAGCTCAGACAGTGGCTGACAACCGCATAGATAATTAGCTCCAGTATAACGAGCTGCTAAACACCCCCCAGCATTTCAAAATAGAAACTCAAGAGGTTCAACAAGACAAGGATTTTGTGGATGACATTTTGGGGGACAGGAAGTCTGCAACACAATTAATTTCCATCCTTAAGTCAGTACGAAGGTGCATTCTGCCCTCTCTACTAACACCAAACCTCACAGGGGTGATCAACCCCTGCATTGAAAATGTGTTCAGGTCAGCACCAACTGACCCACTTTATATCAGAGGTCAGCTAACATCTGGCTCCCTAGTCATCGCCACAAGCAGGAAGAGGGCAGGCACAACTCTAGCCTTTGCTGAGGCACTGCATGACAAGGAAAGTACAAAGATGTACACTTTTGGCAGGAAACCAGAATCACCAATAATACCATTATTCTGGCTAGTTATTGCTACCATGTGTGGGACTCGGAACAGCAGATTGAAGCCGCCCCAAGCCTCTTAAGTCTAGGCTTGCAAAAACCATTACAGAAGGCAAACAAATTGCTAATTGCATTCTAAACAATTATTTGGACGCCACGGACAGTGCAGGCTGCATTATAGGTGAAGTCACCTTAATTTGGTGTCTGGTTAAGGCAGTCTGGCTTCAAGCTGGAGACGCGAGCCACACTACTTAACATGCCCATCAAACCTAACGCTTTGTTTGGCAAGGCAGTTGATGCACTAAAATGTGCCAAGAAAGAATGACACCTTAGAATCATTAGGACAAATGTCTAATAAACCTTTTGTCCAAAGAGTAGTGTTTAACACCAGAAGATTTTTTTTGTGGACAACATCACTCCTCAAACTATTGTCAGAGAAGCCAGTCACCATTGTGGAGCAACTAACAGGGACAGTCATCTGGCAGTTTTCAGAGAGGATACAAAAGATCCAGGAGTAGAGGTAGGGCCTCCACCACCAGAGGCTCCACTACCTCTAAACAATGACACCCTGCTTCAGGTCCTCTCCCATGCTACTCCAGTAGGAGGTCGCATCGCTCAATTCACTCACACATGGGAGGGGATGACTTTGGAAAAGAGGATGTTGTCCACCATGGGAGGAGGGTACTGCATAGAACTTCTTTCCAAAACCACTCAACCATCCGCCAGGACACAGAAAAATGTCACCAGAAGAAAGACTCCTAATACTGGAAGAAGTAAAGACTGTGCTGGAGAAAGATGCAATAGAAATAGTCCCAGCAGACCAGATCAACAAGGGAATCGTAAGACTTAACTATGCGCCCTGTACTAGACTTGCGCCCAGCTAACATATATGTCCAACCACAGACGTTTTGCATGACAACACTCCAGGAGGTAATCCCTCTCTTAAAATGGGGGCTTTCATGGCAACTCTGGATATGAAAGATGCATACTTTCATATTTCAATGCTCCCAGTGCACAGAAAGTATCTGTGCTTCCAGATGGCGGGAAAACATGACCAATTAAAGATACTCCCCTTCAGCATAGCCTCAGCTGCGAGAGGATTCACAAAGGTACTTGCAGTGGTAGCAGTGCACCTACACAGAGTCAATCCCAGTATACCCTTATGTAGACTGACGACTGGGAGACTCCTCAAATATGCAAATATAACACCCAAAGAACAATCAATCTACTGTTCCAATTGGTATTCTCCATCAATGAGAAAAAAGTCTTGTCCCCAATCAAGTAAAACAATTTCTGGGACTCGAGAGGAGCTAGTCTTGCCCTCAAACGAAACATGTTTCAAGTACCTCCTTAACTAGCCGGTCACCAGATAACCATACACAAGGCAATATTCCTGGTTGGGATGATGGCCTTGTGTATCTACCTAGTTCCCCATGCGCCTGCGCCTGATGCAAGAGTGGTTAGACGTTCTAGTGGTTGTTTCAATAGACTTAGTACAAGCTCTTTGCTAGTGGTCCAAGGACAACTTGCTAAAAGGAAAACCCTTTTACAATCCACCAGTACAAGCAAGCCTAACAGATGCCTTACTCTCAGGGTGGGGAGCCCATTGCTTTCATCACACAGCAGACAGCATGTGGACACAAACTACAGCCCAAAACCACGCAAACCTTTTGGAAATCCTAGCAGTACTCGAGGCACTGCAAGCTTTTCAACAACATCTAGTAGGTCGGACAGTACAGGTCCTCACAGACCGCACCACTGACATGTTTTATCCAAGTCTATCCAGGTAATCCCAGAAGATGTGGTAGTGGGTACTCAAGCGGAACATGTTCCTAGTCTCAACACGTTCCAGGGGAGCTCAATGCTCTATCAGACACTCTACGCAGAAGTCCTCTACCTGAGGAACACAAGTCGCAAATCCACAAGGATATTTTAAATGATCTCCTTACCCGGTGGGGGTATCCACCTCTAGATTTGTTTGCAACAATCCTAAACACACAATGCCCAGACTTCGCATCCAGGTTTCCCCAACCAGGTTCCAAGGGGAACGCTCTGTGGATGAGTTGGTCAGGGTCATTTACGCATTTCCACCAACAACACTCATCAAGAGGATAGTGCACATGATGCACCAGGAAGTCACCCATATCCTAATCGCTCCATTGTGGTCACGACAACCATGGTTTATTCACCTACTCAATTATCAATGTGCAAACTGATCAAACTTCCATGCCCCTTCAACATGCTGTCCCAGCACGAGGGGCAGCACTCCATCCACACCCTCAGTCTATGAACTTGGCAGCTTGGATCCTGAAGTCATAGAATTTGGGGACTGGATATCCTCAATGATGCACGGAAACACACCACCAGGCAATGTTACTTTAGCAAGTGGAAAAGATTTGTTGTCTGTTGCAGATCAAATATTTACCATCTAACATTCTCCATTATATACTTTACCTTCTAGACTCTGGTTTGGTATTTAATTCCAACAAAGTACATCCTGGTGGAAGGTACCAGTTATCAAAGCATTTATGGAAGGAGTAAAGAGACTATACCCTCCTTTTTGAACTCTCCACCAGGTTGGGACCTTAACGTTGTCCTCACAAAGCTCATGGGTCCATCTTTTGAGCCTATGCACAAAGGCCAACCTAAAACATTTAACTTACAAGACTGTCTTTCTAGTAGCTATCCCCTCTATAAGACCAGTCAGTGAACTAGAGGCACTCTCAGTACAAGACCCTTTCATTGTCATCCACAAGGAAAAAGTGGTTCTTAGAACACACCCTAGGTTCTCAACTAAATTCATATGTAAGTTCCATATTAACCAGTCCATTGAACTATATACTTTTTTCCCCAAAACCATCAAACTTGGCTGAAAGAAGGCTCCATACCTTAGATGCGAGGACGGCCTTCTTGTACTACATAAACAAAACTAAACCTATTCCTCTAGCGCCCGGTAGGGAAGGAGCTCATATTTCAAAGAACACCTTCTCCAGATGGATAGTATAGTGCTTACAGCTTTGCTACTCACTATCAACAAAGACTCTACCTTTTACACTGAGAGCTCATTCTACAAGAAGTACAGGAGCTACTTTAGCATTTATTGCAAATGTTCCCTTAGACACAATTTGCAAAGCAGCTACTTGAAGTTCCATACATACATTTACTCTGCATTACTGCATTGACACACACTCGAAAGCAGATTCACAGGTGGGACAAGCAGTGCTAAAACGTCTATTTGCTGCTGTACCTTCTCACAGTCCACCTTCTCCAGGTACTGCTCGCTAATCTATGCATAACATGTGATCTAAACAGATCCACAAGCCTCAGAAGGCATACATTACTCACTGTAATCGTATTTCTGATGCTTGTATCTGCTTAGATTCACATGCAGCCACCCTTCCTCTCCTACTGGTGCATAGATATTTTCTCGTCTATCACTGTTTCTGCTTTATTACATCTGTACTCACGCTACACTTCATGCAACCTCATGTCAGAAGTACGATTACCATGAGAAATGTATCCCATATATGTTTCTGAGGCTTAGATTCATATGTGCCCACACCACCTCCCCTCCTGGAGCGAAGGTGCATAGATGTTTTTGCTCTATCTACCTTTCTGCTTTCTTATCTCTGTACTCACACTACACTTCATGCAACGTCATGTCAGAAACAAAACAATCTGAAGGACCTCGACGCGTGAAGGACTATGGGTACAGAGGACGTCACACTAGGGATATTATTACTAACACGCCGAGTTGACGTACCTTTTCGAGTTTCGAAAACAAATCATGTAATACTCTGTGACTATCACTAGATGTCCGCCTATGCATAGCATGTGAATCTAATCAGATACAAGCATCAGAAATACAATTACGGTGAGTAGGGTATGCCATATACAGCATACACTGCACTCGTTAGTTCCGTTTTTCCACTGCACAGTTTGCTTCGGATCGATTAAATGTCATTGTATCAACAGTTATTTTCAAAATGTCAACTCCAAAGACTGGCTTTGTGAGGCCAAAATGTCCATCACTGAAACCCTCTGCATTTGCCTCTGGTGTCTCGGGCTCAGCACAAGACAGAAGAATGCGATTCCTGTCAATCCATGACTGGGAAGGTGCTAAAAGAGTGGAAGGGGAAACTCTCTACGGGTAGGCTTTTATCTAAATCCCCACTGACGACTGCTTCAAAGAGAGATCTTCAAATTAAATAAGCTTGAGGGGAGATTCACCACTGCGGAAGCATTCCAAGAAGTGCCCGTGGTCTGAGTGGTTCGTGCCACTCGTCCTAGGCTTCTCGAAAGAAGGCCAAGAAAAGGAGTCATAGGTCCAGCTCTGCGTCTTCCAACTCCTCTCCCATACACAGTCTCTTGCCCAGGTAAGTCGGCCGCTAAGGCCAAGTGGGGTGAGTTTCGCCTTCAGATGTTAAAGATTTTTGAAAACGCAGCTTCTCCCACCGCTTCCAAAGAGCCGAAGGCGGCCCACGACCCCATCGCATAGACTCGAGTCACGAGTCCGGTTCTTCAACGGCGAAGCCATCAAGGTCTGCGACAGAGCCAGTAAAGGTTTTCAAACCTCTACCGAAACAAGACTTTAAGTCGATATCTATTTTTGAAGAGAATGAGTCTTCAGACCAGGACACCCTTCCTTTTGGGCTCACGTTTGGCACCCCAAATGTTCCTGAGACTCTGATTTTAGAGGAGGCTAGGATGGAACCTTTAATTGACACTTTAAAAGATGCAAGTGGCCTAGATACCTCTCCTAAGGTGGAGTTTGCTTCATCAGACTCTACTGATCATGTAGAGGCCTCTTACAGGTCACTTATGAATAGGGTTAGAGACCATCTAGTATGGGGAAGACCTGCCACTGTTTACCAGCAGGAGGACCGTATTGATATTCTAGATAAAGGTCCAGAAAAGGATCCTATTTTACCATTCCACACTGCCTTAAAAAGCAGAATAATGACCATCTGGAAGCCCCAAATACAAATCCTGCAGTTTGTAAAATCCTCACTAGAAAATACAAACCATCTAGTGTGGATTTTTTTGTCTAAACATCAGACTCCCAAAGGTTTGGTCGTGCAGGCTGCTACCTCATCATCTAGGGCTGCTCCCTACCCGACTATACCACCTGAGAGAGATGACAAAATGTTTGATACATTGGCCAAGAGTTTTGGCTGCAAGCAGTATGGTGTTAAAATCCATTAACTCCACTTGTGCCCTGGCCAAATTTACATTCACGCTATGGGATGTCATAGCTATGGCAGCGGAACATATCCCAGAAGGGGCGGAAAGGGATGGTTTCCTAAACATCATTAAGGGTAGAAAGGAGGCCATGTGTGAATCTCTGCAGTCTGGCCTTGATTCTGCTGACAGTGTCAGCCCGTACTGTTTCGGCAGGTTCGCAAAGCTGTGTAAATCTGGCTTTGCGTCTGATGTTCAATCTAGATTATTGAACATGCCTTTTGATGGTTCCCACCTATTTGGAAGGCAGATGACAGTTTGGCAACATTCCAATCATCCAAAGTGGCAGCAAAATCGCCTGGAGTGGCAATAAGACAACCACAACAGCCCCGTCAAACTCCTCAAGGTTGGAGAGGTTGGCCCTTTCGAAATTATTCATCTTTCAGAAAGGTGAGGGGCCAGGCCAACCAAGGGGGGGTCAAAGAAGATTTCCTCAAGGTGAACAAGGTCATGGTGGAAAGACAACCACTACCACAACTACACCAAAACCTCTGAGGCCTTCGTCAACAGGACTGTTGTGGGATGCGAGGGGCGTGGGCAGGCTCTATCAGCATTTGGAAGAATGGCGGGGTATTAGTTCCGATGCTTGGTATTTGCAAACTGTAGCCCAGGGTTAATATCTCCCTTCCTTAAAAAGGCCTCCAGATCATCCACCAGGAAGTCACTCCCTCAAAGTTCCAGATCATTCTTTCTGCAGGAGGTTTCCATCCTGCTGGAGAAAGGTGCCCTAGAGCCATGCTATAGGTGCTTGCGGCAGACAGGATCCGGAGGTGGTACTCCCCTTATTTGTTTATCCCCAAGAAGGACAGAGGATTGAGGCCCATGTTGGACTTCAGATGCTTGAACAAGTTCCTCAGGAAGGACAAGTTCGAAATGGTTACCCTTTCTCAAATTCTCCAGGCCCTCCAGCTCCAGGATTGGATGGTCTCATTGGACCTTCAGGATGCTTACTTCCATGTACCTATCCATCACAAGCACATGAAGTACCTGAAGTTCGCCAATTCACAGTTCTCATTTTCAATTTCGGGTTCTGCCGTTCGGGCTCAACTCTGCCCGAGGGTTTTCACCAAGTTAATGCCGGTAGTGACAGCAAATCTCTGGAGGGGAGAGAGGGATGCACATCTACCCTTACCTGGACGATTAGCTGATCGGGGCCCGTTCTACGGAACAAGTCCTGGAAGAACTTGGCATCACCTGCCACTCTCCACAAACAGTGCTTCTCCCTCATTTTCAAGAAGTACTATATAATATCTTCCCAATAGGTTGTTTTTATTGGAGCGTTCCTGGATGCTTCCAAGGGAAAGCCTCGCAAGGTGAGGGCTCAACACATTCGGCAGATGGTTGTCAAGTTTCAGAATGCCCAAAATCTACCAGCCTTTGACTTTCTGAGGTTGCTTGGTCTCATGGCATCCTGCATTTTTCGGGTGACAGAGTCCCTTCTGAGAATGAGGTTTCTTCAATGGGCCATCAGATCCCAGTGGTCTCAGTTCTCTGGCAGAATGACTGACCTAATTCAGGTCCCGAGCAATGTCACACAGGATCTCTTGTGGTGGGCCTGCAAGGAGAATGTACTGAAGGGGAAACCCTTTTGGCAACCATGGCCGGTGAACAGTAGTTCGGAACTCCTCCCTAACAGGTTGGGGGGTCCACACCAGCGATCTGATGATCAGCGGTCGTTGGTCTCTATCAGAGTCCAAACTGCACATCAAACCTTTGGAGCCAACGGAAATTAGACTAGGGCTGATGGCTTTTCTGCCCTCTGTACGGGGAAAGAATGTCCTGATAATGACGGACAACAGTGATCATCCATTACCTCAACTAAAGATGTGGTGTAGGGTCACTATCACCATGCAGAGAGGCAATGCATCTCTGGTTTTGGGCACTGCAAGAAAGGATCTCTCTTGTGGCCGTTCACCTGGCTGGAAGAGAACATGGCAGCAAACGATGTGAGCAGGCAGAGCACAGTTTTCCATGTGTGGGAGCTAGCTCAGGAAGTCCTTCTAGAGATCTTTGCCCTTTGGGGACATCCCTCAGGTGGATCTGTGGAAGTGTGACCTGTGCTGCTCCAGGGAATTTCCTCAGAGACGAGTTTCCTCCAGCCCGAGTCATTCCTCAGGTCATCAGGAGGTTGAGGAAGTTCAAGAAATCCATGATCCTGATTGCTCCGGATTGGGCCAGTAGGACGTGCTACCCGGAACTTCTGACATGTACATTTGCACTCCAATTTGTCTCATTCTTCACCCAGAGATCAGGACTCTCAACCGTCATGCCTGCTTCCTGAAAGGTTGAGGTACAAAGATTGGGATTTCCAGGAAGATGTAATGAAAGTGTTTCTTTCGGCTATAAGAGAGCAACAAAGTCTTTGTACTGCTGCCGTTGCATTACATTTTTCAGCTGGTGCAGAGCTAAGAATGTGGATCCTTTTGCTTACAACACACCAGTGGTGTTGTCCTTTTTGCATCATTTGGCCCATCAGTGTCTTCAGGTTGCCACTGTAAAAGGCTATCTGGCAGCGCTATCTATTTTTAAGCTCTCGCCAGAGCAGGGATCCTATTTTAAGATCCCCATTGTAGTCCACTTTTTAAAGGGGTTTACCTATATATGCCTACCAGTCCCTTTCTTTATACCAGTTTGGGACCTGAACCTTGTTCTGAAATTCCTTATAGATGCTCCTTTTGAACCATTACATTCATGGATGTTGACCATCAAAACTGTTTTCCTAATGGCCCTTACATCAGCGTGTAGAGTCAGTGAATTGCAGGCTCTCTAGTGCAAGCCTCCTTTTACCACCTTTTACAAGAATAAGGTTGTTTCGAGGGTCTGTCCTACCTTTATACCTAAGGTAGTTTCTGAATTTCATCTAGCTCAACAAATTGTACTTCCTACCTTTTTCCCGCCACGCATACCTCCAAGCAGGAGGATAGACTTAATTGTCTTGATCCGAGGAGAGCCTTGAGCTTCTTACATCTCCAGGCTGGTGAAACTTAGGCAAGACAACCAACCTTTTGTGGGTTACGCAGGTCATATAAGTTAGGAATGACTGTGACAAAGCAAACCTTGTCCCGCTTGATTATACTAGGCATATCAGAATGCTACAATTTAGCAGGTAAAGACATTCCTATTGGTTTACGGGTGCGCTCAAGTAGGGGTGTGGCCACTTCATCTGCCTTACAAAGAGTACCACCAGTACAGGACATTTGTGCTGTGGCCGCTTGGTCCTCTCTGCATACTTTTACGAAACATTATTGCCTGGATTCTGCGTTGGGACAGGAGGCAACATTTGGGAAAGCTGTTTTTGGTCCCACCTCCTACATCATACTGCTTTGGCAGTGTTTTCAAAGATGAGGAATACTTGGGAGGACACAATCCATTCAAAGAACACATTACTTCCCCCTGGTAATGTTCTTTTTTCAATTGGATGTTTCTCCCACATATTCTTCATCGCCCCTTCCATTCTGCCCCTCAGAAGAATTTCCGTGTATATATCTCTTTTACTGTCTGGTCATTTTGGCCTAGTGAATGTCTGCTTTTCAAGAGAGAGAAAAAACTAGAACTGAACTAACAGGCACAGTGCGTGCTAAATATACAGTCGGTGGTGCCATGCTCGGCAGACGTAGGCCATCGAGGGGCATCGAGTGAATGATGCACAGCGCCCTATGAGTGAAATTAAATTCTGTAGGAGATATCGAAGATGAAGAATACGTGGGAGGAACATCCAATTGAAAGAACATTATCAGGGGTAACTAATTTTTCTTCTAAGGGCAGAGTTAGACACAAATCAGGCCATAGCTTTTCTGTCCAAGAGTTAGACACAAATCAGGCCATAGCTTTTCTGTCCAAGGAAAGAATATAGACTTTCATTTTATCAGCCATCACACAAAATCAACATTTTTGTGTGATGAAACTTCTAGTAACAATGGCATCGTATATATATTTGGTGCCACACACAAAACTGCACAGGAGACTGTTGGAATAATGGCATAGTGTACAATATTCACAAGCAACTGAGGACTGCAAATATCTGTTGTTATTAATCCAAAAGGCTGCCCAGGCCCTAAAATGCTGACGCTAACCAAACATGGTGAAAGGATGCCCATTTTCAAATACTCATACAAGTAATACATTACAAAAGACTCCTCCATTATGTGACGGTGAGCCCGCCTGAAGTCCTACAAAGCTTAAAGGACTTTGGCACATCTAGCAGCACAGTTACAAATCAATATCTTGGCATTGTGGTTTGGCAGGATTGTACACACGCATACAAGGAAAGGGGAGTCTTCATAAGAACAGACAACACAACAGCAATGTTTTTCATAAAATCGCAGGAACACACTCCCAGACACTAGCCCAAACATCACAACTGAGTTGCTGTTAGTGCTGTTAGGAGAGTTCAGAGGGGGGAGTTTGAGAACTACGAACTAGTGGTGACCGCGCCTTACTCGCTATTCAATAGTTAGGTTCCCGTTGCACCTGCAGCCCGTTGCTAGAAACTGCTGGGCCCGCGCTTTTGGTGCCTAGGGTATAGGTAAATGCAGTTTTGTTGTAGTTTCTACTCATATGGCGTTGGTGTCTCAGGTCATAAACACTGATTTATTTCACTCTTTTGGGTGATGTAGGTAAAGTCCACAAGTTTGCTTGAGATGTATAACTTGTGTTTTATTACACTCTTATTCTCTTCAGAAAGTGCTGACACATGTTTCGACCAAAGACAGGTCTTTATCAAGGCTGGAAGTTAGATTCTGGGTTTGTGAGAGATAGTTGTGGGGGCTGGTAGCCTTACACTCTGGTCCAATTGAAAGGGTGGAAGGGTGAAGACGGCCGGTTGGCCCTGTGCTTGGATTGTGCTCCCAGATGGGTACATCTGTTGACCGTGTGGATTCCAATTGTGGCCGGTTGCCGCAGGGTCCTGTTTCGAAATGGTGCCCCGCGGCAACCGGCCACCATTGGAATCCAGCCTTGATAAAGACCTGTTTTTGGTCGAAACACGTGTCGGCACTTTCTGAAGAGAATAAGAGTAGAAACTACCACGAAACTGCTGTTAGGAGAGTGTCTCAGAACAAACACTGGTGTGGGTTTCTGGGAAGTCAATTTAGTGTATCTGCAAGGGCTTTTCAAGGCTCTAACCAAACTCTCTGGGTGGTGTAGGCTGAGCAGTAAGACTTAGGAGATCAGCGGCTTGACGGCAGGGAGAGCTGGCACCAAATACATTTGACACGTATTTGAATGGCCACACAGATGTGTTAATATTACTCAGAAGGTCAAAGCAGAATCTACATATATACATACACAGTTGGTAAACTACACAAGGTGTACTCCCCAATTTAGTATATGCACAGAGATATTCCTTAATGCAAGTACAGTCAATACTCAAACTATGAGTGCCATTGGGACCAGTTCAGTGGGAAGTACCTGGAAAGTTGGAGAAGGTAGTCATAAAGTCCCCTCAAATAAAGTGGCCAAGTGGTAAGTCTTTGGATAGTGATGCACCAGAAAATGGGATGGTGCAGCTCCCAATTCCTAACCACTGATGAATCCTAGACCAGAACGGCACTGCCCATGCTCAAGTAGCGGTAGTTAAAGGGATAGGACTTTACCTGCATTGACATGCTATCTCAGCTTTGAACTCGGAATGAAAGAAAAACAACCCCCCGGTCAACAGGGACCCTTGGGGACAACTAGTCACACAATTGGTCTAGTTGTGTCAGGCCAGGTTTCGTGGGTGCAGTTGTTTTCCGTGTTTGGTTTGGGCGGGGCTAGCAGAGTTTCCGGCCTCTCACCTGTTTAGTGGCCCACAAGCTGAACAGGGCTGACTACTATGAAGGACAAACAGTTTGACTCCCACAATGTTGGCAGTCGCCCCTCTGAGGTCCAATGTGTGCAGGATTTCTGACTGCTTAAGCCCAGTAGCCTAATAGAGTGAGATACCCAGTCAGTATCCTCTTGTTAGTAGCGGAGAGTCCAGAGGGTCCCCTGTGGATAGCTTTGACAATACTTGTCTGCACCGGCAGTCATCTGCATTCCTTTGTGATATCCTCAGTCTTTGGATTCTTGGTTCCAGTGGGTGGTTTCCAGAATGGCACCATACTCTCCTTATATCACAAACTCAGGATGGGAGCTAGCCCAGCCCTCCAATCATGAAGAGCCAGCTGCCCCCACGTCTCCCCAGCAGCAGACATCCCCCTGGCTGCAATTTGGGTAGGGGACACACAGCTCCAAGTCCAGGTATGTCATTTCAGAAACACACAGTACTGATTGAGAGTCTATGGCCAACCCATGAATATTCATGACCAAATATGGCCATTTCCATCCTGAAAGAGCAGAATGAAAGCCAAAAGGCAAGATAGCAGAAGGAGTTGTCACTTTGAGTATATGGTACTCAAAAGGGATTTTCACAGTAAGAGCAAGGACGGGTGCACAGTAGTGCACTGTAGAATAAAAATAGATTCACTGCACATCATATACGGCAACAAAAGTTACGTAAATTGGACATTAAGTATCCTTGCAGCACTACACTTCCTTCATCGTCTCTGATCTTGGCCTGCATGTTGCATTTCCTGACCGGCGTAACTATCCCTTTTAGTGGTACTAAATGTATCGACCCTGGAGGATGAAAGGCTGAGATGGCCCTGCGAAGTTCACGCTGGCCCCATCAGAGAGGCCATTATACAACTTGTGAACTAGCCACCAAGTCAAGTCCCTCAATTTTCATGCAAGAAAAAGGGAGGAACATTACATATGAAATTGACCTATAAACTCAAAACTCTTACGTTTTCTTTTAAGATCAGTATGTTTCTATTTTTATTTAATATGTTTCAGTTTGGTCCAAACTTTCTTTACACAGAGAAGACAATTCAGAACTATTCCACTCAGGATTATTTATCATCATGATCTCTATTAACAAAAGTTCTCATCTTAGCCAATAACGTCACTTATCGCTTCAGAATTTTGTCTACAAAGTTTATTCGAGCACATACCCAAGATGTTTTTTCACCTAGAAGGAATAATCTCCACCATTCGTTAATGGTCAGTGAGCTCATGTTGTTGAAGTATTTTCCCAAGTATAGAATCCTTTGTGCTGTTAGACCTGGGCATGCAGTTATTAGACGCTTCAAGGATTCTATGTATTTGGAGGAGTTGCAAAATCGACAAATATTGTCTCTAACAGTTTCTTCTGAACATGATTTCCTTTGAATAATATAGATTGAGTCTTAATATCAAAAATTGGTTCCGATGATGTTGACTCGGAAATGTTTGCAAATATTTAGGCAGTGTGTTTAATTTTACTGTCTCATTTGGAAAGAGAGACAGGGATTTGTATGTTGCTATTTGGTTCAGAGTTTCAATCCAATCTCTCTCTTGTACTTTTATTTTCTCAGCAGGTTTGGATTCTTTATCAGTGTTTCAGGATCTACATCCAGATCTTCAAGTTGTTTTATGCATGCATTATACCAAACATCCATGGTCCACATTTATGTACCTTTTTTTTTTGGCTTGAATAGAATGTTATATGGGACTGCTGATTCCTTCATTATGATTTTCCTAAGGAATGATGAGCTTTTCCACAGTGTTACTGAATATAAAGATTGTACGTCTAGTTCATTTCTGATAACTCATTGGGGTACATTTCGATTGTAGTACAGATTTCCAAAATGCTTCTTCAAGCACGTTCCATGTTGACCCAATTAAACTTAAGGCAGCCTCTCTGCCGTATGTCAATGCTGGAATCACTTTTTGTTTATGAAACTTTAGTAATGACAGCATTGTACATTTTCCATATTGTGCGTGAAGTATGGCACCCTGTGAGGCGAGCAATCTGATTTTTGATTTAAACAAATGTATCCGGATTGCCTGCCCCAGCGCTTTGTTAAATTGGATGCCTAAGTATTTAATAGTCAATTTGTTCCAACAGTTCATGTCCTATTTTCCATACAAATGTTCTTGTTCTCTTGGAGCCCCGTACAAAGGTTATGATTTTTGATGTTGTGCTACTGATCGTTAGATCGTTCTTGGTCATGTATTCTTCTAGGTGGTTTAATTTTCGTTGGAGACCTATTTGAGTGTGATCCCTCCACACTAGGTCCTCCGTGTATAGAATCCATGCAATATGCTGTTTGTTACTTTTTGCTGGGAAGTTGGCCACTTCTTCAAGACTTAGCCGTTAGTCCGCTAAGTAAAGATTAAATAGTGTAGATGCAAGCGGACATCTTGCTTCACACCTTTGTCTGTTTTTATTTCAGAGGACAAGTCTGCTTGTTTGTTTAATCGTATGCGGATTGAAGTGTTAGTATGGAATTCCTTTGTAATTTCAACCAGTACTTCAGGAAAATTCCAAGCTCGCATTTTGTCCCATAGTTTAAATCTATCTACACTGTCAAGGGCCTGTTGAAGATCGATGAAGACCAGGTGTAGATTGGTCTTGTTTCTGATTGATTGTAGTTTTGATATGTTTAAAATGAAGAGGGTGAGATCAGTACCTGTTCGCTTTGTAAAACCGGTTTGCCTTTTGTCCATAATGTTATTTGTATTTGCCCAGCCTACAAGGAGTTTTTGAATGTGTGCAGCAAGCAATTTTCTGATGTCATCGAATAGGGCTATGGGTCAGTAGTTATAGGGTTCCATTCATTCCCTTGTTTGAAGATTGGGACTATGATGGCAGCCGCCCAAGATTGAGGTATTTTGCCAGTTGTCAGTGTCGTCATGAATATTTCATGTATAAGTTTAGCCCACTCATCCGGTGCTTTTCTTAAGATGTTATTTGTAAGCCTGCCAGGTCCCGGTGCATTTGAATCTTTCAATTTTCTGATGGCGTCTCTTACTTCAATTTGATCAATTTTTATATTCCAAGGCCCCTGGTGGTTTGGAGTACATATACTTGCCTCTTTGTTGCCATCTGTGAATAATCTGGTGTAAAGTTCTATCCATCGATCTTCAGTTACACCCTTACTCATGACCAACTGCTGGTTTAGTGTAGTTTTGTTTATCAGCGCCCATGTGTGTGTGCTGTTTGATTTACATATTACCCTAAGCATCTCTTATCCTTGTTCTTGTTCACGATGTATTTGGAATGCAGAGATCCAATTTTGATATCGTTTCTTTATGTGCCTAATCACAGCTTGTCTCCTTGGTTCTTTGATCTTCTTGGCCCTTTTAAGGTTATTCCTTAGAACTTTTTTTTTGTTGTGCCATCTCAGTGATATTTTTGTTTATCATATGGAGTTTTTAGTCCCGTTTGTGTCACTTGGTACCCTGCTAATAGTGGAGTGTAACAAACTCCGGTAGAGTTTTCTTTAGAGAAATTATATAATTTTCCGTTAACTTTCTATTATCGTTCGTTGTGAATTTTAGCCTGTTTCTTCCTTGATTTACCAGTGATTCCAGTAAATGAATTCTCGTTACAGATTTATTATGAACCTCCCAAGTTAGGCAGATTGCGTCATGATCACTTTGGTCCATTGGTATCACTTCTAGTCTTTCGATGTTATGTTGAAAGTTACACAAACTATATATATAGTCAGTACTCAAAGTGCTGTTTGTCCCTTTACATGTTGGTTTGGTGGGATATCCCCGGTTGTTTGCCCATTTAGCATGTAGCAATTTCGGAGAAGTATTTTTTAATGCCATCAAAAGTTTCTGTGTTAATTGTTAATCACTGTGTTATGCTCAAAATCAATTGGTATACCATTTTGGTCTATAGATCTTATGTTTAGATCACCACATAGTAAAAGATGAACATTTACGAGTCACATTACATTTGTCAATCACTTTGTTTATTCTCTGAATAAAGTCTGATGTGGAGATTAAACCCGGATTCCAGTATAAATTAACGATCACTGTGTAAATTAGAATGTCACTCTCTGTAAGTAAGTGTTGAAGGGTCGTTACTTGAATAGGCAGTGTGATTGTTTTCACTTTTTTTGATCGCACATCCGAGATACATTTTGATCTTTGTTAACAATCCAGCATACAGTCTCCCATGTTTGCCTTTAACGCAGGGTTAAGTAGTGTAGTATACCCGTCTCGAGATGGTATTTCATGGAGCCATGGCTCCTGTAGACAGATTATATCATATTGGTCTTGTTTGTTTATATGCTTTCTAAAGAGGTGTTCAACCCTCTGGTATTAAATGAGAGAAATAGGCCTAATATGTATGTGCCTTTTTCTTGTGGGTAATCAGAGGCCTTTTTTACCAGGGCTCTTGATAGCTAGGTCCAATCTTCAGAGTCGTCTAGGCTTTTTGATTTGAGTTGCAAGGCTTGTGTGTTTCTCACAGATCTATTCTCAAACGTGACCGTTAGTCATTTTTCCCTCGTTTGAGAAGGAACAAGTTACTTACCTGTAACTGTTGTTCTCCAGCATGGGTCTGGCATGGATTCACATGCTCATGAATATTCCCCGCCGTCAGGCCGGGAATCCTCGGTAAAGAAAAAACCAGTATCAGTTTCGTTTCTGATCTGACTTTCGTAGTAATAACCAATCACTGGTCTCTGCGTCATACTGACCACAGCCAATGACTGCCCTCTACCTAAGCCCCACCTCTGGCAGCCATCTTCAGATTTGGAAGCACGTGAAGTGGCAGTATGACCAAGTGAAGAGCCGCAGAGGGGTAGGCGGGAGGGTTCGCATGTGAATCCATGCCAGACCCATGCTGGAGAACAACAGTTACAGGTAAGTAACTTGTTCCTTCTCCAGCATGGGGTCTGGCATGGATTCACATGCTCATGAATAAAGAATACATAGCAGTACACACATGCACAACCACGGGAGGTGGCAAAGGCTCAACATTAAGCATCACATCAAACTCAACATTAAGCATCTTACCTCCTCACCAGGCTCACCTCAGGCGAACAGGTTGCGCAGCACTGCTTGGCCGACCCTGCACTCCTCCCTGGAATCCCGGTCGACACAGTAGAATTTCGTGAAGGTGTGAGTCGACCTCCACGTAGCAGCCCTGCATATGTCCAGCAGGGGCACACCAGATAGGAACGCCGTGGTAGCTGCGATCGCTCTGGTGGAATGGGCTCTCGGACGGCCAGGCAGCGGTAGGTTTGCCAACCGGTGACAGTACATGATACAGCCGGAGAGCCATCTGGAAATGGAAGCCTTCGAGAGAGCCTTCCCCTGATTGACAGGTCCAAAGTTCACAAAGAGTTGTGATGTCTTCCGAAAACACTTCGTGCGGTCCACGTAGAACTTCAGCGCTCTAGCCACATCCAGCGAGTGCAAAGTCCTCTCAGCCGGCGACGAAGGCGACGGGAAGAACACAGGCAACACCAAGGGTTCGTTGAGATGGAAGTCCGACGGTACCTTGAGGATGAAGGAGGGGTGCGTCCTGAGCACTACCCTCGTGTCGTGAAAAGTCAAGTACGGGGCCTTGCAGGAAAGGGCCTGGATCCCTCCCACTCGTCGTGCGGAGGTGATGGCCACAAGAAACGCTGATTTCCACGACAGAAATTTCAACGGAGCTGAGTGCAGAGGCTCGAACGGAGGTCCCATGAGCTTGGTCAGCACCACATTGAGCTCCCACGCCGGGGCCGGAGCCTTCACCGGCGGGAACGATCTGAACAGTCCCTTCATGAACTCTTTCACCAGACGATGAGACCACAAGGACGTCCGCCCCGTGGTTCTGGTGTATCGGGAGATCGCAGCAAGATGAATCTTGATGGACCCGTGTGCCAGTCCAGCTTTGGCCAGCGTCAGCAGGTACGGCAGTACTTGGGGGGCCGTAACCCGTAGAGGGTCAATCTTCTGTGCGTGGCACCAGACAGAGAACCTCTTCCATTTGTGTCTGTAGCATTTAAGAGTCGAGGACGCCCTGGCCTTTGCAAGAACCTCTCTGCAGTCGGCCGGTATGTCGTATCCTCCAAACTCTAGCGCTGCAGGAGCCAGGCCTGCAAGTTCAGTGATTTCGGGTCGTGGTGGAGGACGGCCCCTCCTTCTCTGGAGAGTAGATCCGCGTACACCGGCAGCTTGATTGGCGGGGACGCCGACAAGTCCAGAAGGTCCGGGAACCATATCTGCCTCGGCCACGCAGGTGCGACGAGGATCATCCTGCACCGTGACCTCTTGAGCTGGTTGACGAGCCGGATTAGCAGTGGCAAAGGAGGGAACGCGTAGAGGAACAGGCCCTCCCAGGGGAACGAGAAAGCATCACCCATGCTCCTCGCCTGGGGAAACCTGCTGGCGAACCTCCGGCACTTGGAGTTCGTCGCCGTCGCGAACAGGTCGTTCTGGGGTGTGCCCCACCGTCGGAAGAGGCGATCCACTAGATCCTGCCGTAGCTCCCACTCGTGGCACGAGCGCAGCTCCCTGCTGAGTGAGTCGGCGATGGTGTTTTTTATCCCTGCCAGATGAAACGGCACCAGAAATATCCTTTGGGCGATGGCCCAATGCCACAGGTCCTGCGCCTCCTTGGACAGTGCTGGGGACCTGGTTCCGCCCTGTTTCCTGATGTAAAACATGGTGGTGGTGTTGTCGGTGAAGATCCTCACCACCTTGCCCTTGAGGGACGGAAGGAAGGACCTGAGGGCCCAAAACACTGCACGGAGCTCCAGGACGTTGATATGTAGGGATTTCTCCATCGGGAGCCAAAGGCCTCTCGCGTGCAGATTTTCGGTGTGCGCTCCCCACCCTTCCAGGGAGGCATCCGTGGTCACTGTCTCCTGGTGGGCTGGGGTCTGGAAGTCCAAGCCCGCCGTCAGATGCGCGCGGGTGCCCCACCACCGGATCGCTCATCGGAAACTCTTGTCGAGTGTGATCCTTTCCTCGAAGCTGCCCGTCGTTTGGATCCAGCGCGCGTCCAGGAACTCCTGCAACGGGCGCATCCGGAGCCTGCACATGGGAATGAGGTAGATGCAGGAAGACATCATTCCGAGGAGGGACTTGATGGACCTCACCTTGGCCGCGTCGGCCACCAACATCCGCTGCACCTTGCCCAGGATGGTCCTGGTCCTCTCCTGCGACGGGGAGGCCAGAAGGGACACTGTGTTCAGGTCCGTGAGAAGTTGGACGGTCCTTGCCGTGTGAACCACGGCGAGCTCCCTCGTCTTGGCTCGGATGAGCCAGTCGTCCAGGTAGGGGTAGACGTGGACCCCCTCGCGGCGCAGCTGCGCCGCCACCGGTGCGAGGCACTTGGTGAATACCCTGGGTGCCGACCGTAGTCCGAAGGGGAGGGCTTTGAACTGGTAATGACGCCCTTGGACCACAAACCTGAGGAATTTTCGGTGCCCCTTTAGGATGGGAATATGGAAGTAGGCATCCTCCAAATCCAAAGACGACAGGAAGTCTCCTTCCTCCAGCTGACCCAGGACGTGCTGGAGGATGACCATCCGGAACTTCTGCGCCTTGATGAACTTGTTCAGACGTCGCAGGTCCAGGATGGGGCGCCATCCCCCCGTCTTCTTCTTCACGAGGAAGTATCTCGAGTAGACTCCGGAGCCCCGAAGCCTCTTTGGGACGAGTTCGATGGCGCCCTTCCTAAGCATCGCTTTTACCTCCAGGAGAAGTTGAGGGACGTGAAGTTCTTTCCTGGCCACGGGGGGGACGCGCGGGCACCTTCTCTGGAACTCGAGCGCGTGGCCCCGGGCCAAGGCGTCCAGCACCCAACGGTCGGTGGAGATGGACTCCCACACGCTGACGAAGCTCGCCAGCCTGCCTCCCACCGGGGTGCTTCGGTGGGGGCCCGACCCCACGGCCGGTTCAATCCTGCTTCGACGAGGCTTTGCCGCCTTGACCTCCTTGGCGACGACGGCGGGGTCCGCCAGACTTGCCTCGTCCTCTGTAGGCCTCCTGAGACGACGAGCGGGCCGCTTGACGGTAAGTGGAGAAACCGCCGCCGGAACCTTTGGAGGCGCCCTTGCCTCCGCTGCTCCGAAAGGGCGTCCGTCGTTGTTGCAGAACTCCCAGGGCCCGGGCCGTCTCAGTGTCCGCTTTAATGGCCTGAAGGGAATCGTCCACTGTTTTCCCAAACAGGTTGTTCCCATCGAAGGGCATGTCCAGGACTCGTGGTCCGAAGCCACCTCACCTTCCTGCAGGATCTCCAGGGCCTCTGTCCTCTTGTCGTCCGGCAGGAAGTCCAGCAGGGGAGCCAGTTTGTACCAGAGCTCCCTGTCGTAGGGGGCCACGATAGCCAAGGCGTTGGCCGCTTTAATCGTCGTCGCTGCCGACGAGATGACTCTGCGTCCCATAGCGTCCAATTTCTTTCCCTCACCGTCCGGTGGGGAAGTCGATGTGGAGGCCGCACCCCCCCCCCCGCTTTCTTCCTGGCTGCCGCAGAGACGACGGAGTCCGGGGTAGGCTGCGCCCAGAGGCACAGGGGGGCCGTGTCCGGGACCCGGTACTTCTTCTCGTACCGGTCTCTTCTAGCTGGCGTCGTGGAAGGGTTCTTGAGGAGGGTGAGGCCCTCATCCCAAATGTCGTCCAATAGAGGCACTGAGAGGACCGTCTTCCTCTTGGCCTCGCGCCGCTGATAAAGGAAACCTTCCTTCTTCTTCTCCTCAGGGCAGAGTTGGAAAAGCTCGGATGCCCTGGTGATCATGGAGTGGAACGATCCAATCTCGTCGGGCGGAGAAGCCCTGGTGGGAGGCGACGACGGTACATCCTCGTCGTATACCTCGTCGTCCGTACCCGTCGCTGCCGTGTCAGTCCCCGTATCATCCCCTCGGGTGGACGGGGAGGAGGACTGGACGGGGCGCGACGGCTGAAAAGGAGGTGGAGGGTGGATCCTTCTTTTCTTAGTAGGGGGAACACCAGAAGGTCCCGGTTCTGGGTCCCCCGACGGGAGAGGTTCCTCCGTCGGCAACGGTAGTCTCGTCCTTATCTCTGAGCATAAGGACTGTATAGCCAACAAAATGGCCGCCGAGTTGTCTTGCGGTGCTGGCAGAGGGGAATCCGACGGGCGATCAGGGGCCCCGTCGGTACCCTCGACGATGTCGTTGTCACCTGCGTCGGGATCCATCCCGACGGGCCGGTCTTCTTCCACGCCGAGGCCGTGGCTTAAGACCTCGACCAGTTCCTCCTCCGAGGTTGAAGCCGAATCTACAACGACGCCCTGCCCCCCCTTTCTCTTCCCCTCGGGGGATTTCACGGGGGTCCTATCGATGGGCACAAAAGAGGACTCCCTCCGAGGTGGCAGGGAGACTCTGAGCCCCGAGGTCGCCACCACTGGTGTAGCCTGCACAGGCTGAGCCAGGGCCGCCGCGACAGTTTCGATAGAGGGCTTGGCCAGATGGATTAAGGCCTTCACCACCATAGGTGCGCTCACCGCCTTATCCTTGAGGGGGGGGACACCGCCTCGCTCCCCCTCCGCCTTCGAGCTCGACCGGGGCCCCTCCAGGAGCTTCGCCGGGTGCTCGGCCTTCCTCTTACCCGACCCAGAGCGTTGGCTCGTGGTTGATGGTGCCGGGGAGGGTGCGCCCTGCCTGGCGCCCATAGAGCCCGACCGTTCGGCGCTCCCGGTGCCAGCGGACTCGCGGTGCTTGGCCTTATGTTGGACCCCCGTCGCCGGGGCGTCCTCAAAGGTCTTAGAAGACCGCTCGGATTTCTTCTTCTTCTTCTCGCCGGACGGGCTCTTCCCTTCTAGCCAGTTGGCGAGACGTTTATGGCGGTCCTTCATGGTCCGCTCCGACATGTTGCCGCAAAACGCACAGTCCTTCTCCACGTGCGTCTTGTCCTCATGTAGGCAGTAGAGACAAAAAGAGTGTTCGTCCTCCTTGAAGACGTTCTGCAGCTGGCATCCAGGGCAGACCCTGAACAGCTTTCCGGGCGTCGAGCTTCCCTTCTCCTGTGCCATGACCGGGCCTGAGAAACTTCTGGAGTCCTCCAAAAGCGTAGCTCGATGAAATCTTCACCCTTGAGGGGCGCAGACGAATCCAACACGGGTCCCCGTTGATCGGATAGAGAGTCGGTGGAGCTTGAGGCTCTTTTGACTGAAAAAACGAAGTTTTTGAGAAAAAACGTGAAAAAATAGCACTAACGCTTGAGAGCAATAGCACGAGGATCCCAACACATGAACGTGCGGTAAAAATCTGAAGATGGCTGCCAGAGGTGGGGCTTAGGTAGAGGGCAGTCATTGGCTGTGGTCAGTATGACGCAGAGACCAGTGATTGGTTATTACTACGAAAGTCAGATCAGAAACGAAACTGATACTGGTTTTTTCTTTACCGAGGATTCCCAGCCTGACGACGGGGAATATTCATGAGCATGTGAATCCATGCCAGACCCCATGCTGGAGAATTATGGATGCTTTTCAGATATTATTCTTTCTCCACTAAGCCTTTGGAATTGCTTGCTTCAAATTTGTGGTTATAGTTATTAGTATGGTCATTGGCCCAAATACATTATCTTCAAATCCAAAGGATAAAATTGATGTCCTAGCAGTTAACATGTCTTTTACCAGTTCTAATTGCATGTGGAAAATTACCCAGTCTGTTCTATTCTCTTTTGCATATTCAACGATTGCAATGTCATCCGAGGAGACAGTTCTTAAAGATGGAACCGAGTGTAGTAATTGCATTACATTTGTTTTGTTCATGTTCACTTCATTTTGTGTTGGGAGTATGTTTTCAAGGACCACTTTGCTCCATTGTTTTGTTGACTCGTGCACCCGTTTCTTGTGATAATTGTTACTCACCTGGTATCCACAGGGACGCCACCCAGCTGGGTTACTCGCTGGTATGCTTCTCAGCTTTGCCCTGATGTGGTCTGCGGGGAAGGTTCTGCCTGAAATTACAGGAGGACTGTGTTCAAGACTGAACGACTGGGGTAAGTATCCTCCCTCCACCCTCTTATGATTTGAGTCCCTCTGGTGCCCTCTCCTCACCTTCTGGTAGAATTAGGCGTGCTCTCCGTCCTGCCTTCTTTGCAGGGGCGCGTTGTCTTTCATGGGCGAGTGCGGTCCAGTTACTTCACTGACGCCAGCCCGTTTGATATTGTTCAGGTAGGTCTTATTGCTGTTCTTTAGTTTTGTTGCTATCCTGCATGCCTTTCTTTGTTTAAAATGTCTCTTTTTTCTCCCTCAGGTATGCAGAGCTTCAGCGTGGCAAACTGGCTTGGTTGAGCCCTGCTGGTAAATGATGGCGCATTAAGAGCGCTATGATGCGGAAAGTAAGCGCTATGCGCAGCGCTGCGAAGTCTTCCCTTTGCTAACCTGTGTTTTCCTTCCTTGTAGGTCGCGGTATTATCGAGTGGAATGTCCGGAGTGGTGCCAGCCGAGAGGCGACCAGCCAGGTAAGCCTTTTGAGCAGTTCGTAATTGTAAATGTCTCTACTGCTTTCTTTAATGTTGCCTCTATCTTCCTCTTTCAGGTCGTTCTGTCCGGGAGGCGTGCAGATTCGAGGAAGCTTTTCTCAGTAGCTGCGAGTGTTTAAAGATGAAGACTGCAGGTAAGATGCTGCTGCTAATGATGTTCCTTTTGTCTCCTTGCAGGTTCCGCTTCTCCGAGGTTCGAGGGAATAGTTGGACACGATGAGCGTCATGTTGCAAGCTGCAAAGTAACGCGAAGCGTGTTGTCTTGCTCGGGTGTGGTTTAAATAGCCCCAACAAAATAGTCCAGGAAAAGTAGTCCCTAGCTACCACACCCAAAACACTAGACCGCATAGCTTGGTTCTCAGGACCCAAGCTATGTGGATGCCTCCATGTTGGCTGACAATACAATAAAGTAGTTCCCAAGCACATTGTTTTTCATGGTGTATGAGCCTGGCCCATAGGTGCCAGGACTGGCAACATGAGGGCTTTTGAAGAGGATGCCAGGCTCTAGAGGCCCGAGTCCTGACTCCACCTGGCCAGAGGGGGTTCTGGGCGAGGGTCGTGACAATAATGGCCTTTCGTTGTCTGTTTTTGACTTCTAGGATGAGGTTTTATAGGATTAAGAGATCTAGCAGACCTCAATCTCGGTGCAGCACCTTTGAGTCTAGGGCTTAGTGTCATCTAGGTCATCCTTTTTTTCTGTTTCTGTGAGATAGTCAAAAAGTGTGAGCAAACACCTCGCATTTGATCTCTCTTCAGGTTTTCGGCTATCTGCTTTTGCTTATTTCTAGCTTCCTCTTTTAGGCAATATTCTGTTGGATTGCAGATGTTAGTGTAATATCTTGACCGCTTATTGTTATCTCTTCGCTATCCTCAAAAAATTGCATCCGATCTTCTAGCGGATGGTATTCTTCTATGTTGCTGAAGTCTTGCCTTGATGCCAGACCATTTTGTATCATGTGACTATTTGTGTTGAAAGACGCATTGAGTCACCAAAGGCTCCATATCCGTTTTTGTCTCGTTGTGGAATATATCAGTATGCATTGATTTGTACTGTACTTCTCTTCTCATTTTGTGCTCATCTGTAGGCCGTAGAGCGGGTATATGGAGATTTCTTAAGAAGGCTTGCGACCATTTGCTCTGTTTCTAGTTTTTCCTTTCAAATTTTTGGATTAGCCTTCATTGTCATGTCGTCCTTCATCCTTTTGTTGGGCTTTACTCCGTGTTTCTTTTTGTTTGTCTTTTAAATATGTCAAATATTTTCACTTTTTCAGGACACATAGTCCTGTTCCTACTCAGGTGATTGTTCAGGTTAGATGTGACATCATGATTAGATTCTGTTGAATTCTTTGTGGGCACATTATTCCGAGAGCTGGCCAATTGGACTTTGGCTTTATGATTAATTTGAGTGCTGACCTTTTGAGGTTTATTATTCAAAGTTGCACTCTTTTGCTCATTGTCTAAGTTGGATCTCACATAGTGGTTCTGTTGTTGCCATACTTGTGTCCCTCACCACTTCAGTTGTTTGGTCAATGATGGAGTGTAGGGACACTTCCTTAGTTTTCTTTCCATTGATTTTCTTTACTTCCCTTGGTTCTTTATATATCCTTTTGTCACACAGAGCTGATTTAGTATAATTAATTCTTTGATCGTACATCAAATCGGTGGATGAGGATTTCACATTTGCTCTCATCCATTTTAGAGATTCTAGCAATGCTTCCATCATATTTTTGTAATCTATATGCTCACCATGTGCCACGTCACTTAGACGAGCTTGCCATCTCCCCGAGGTTTCTGCTTCAGTGTCGAGTCTGCCTCGAATCGTCGTCGTAAATGTTTCTAGATGTAGAAGTTTTGAGTGTGTCAGAGCGAACAGAGTGTTGTGATCTTTCAAACTGATATGGATGTCCTCATATAACTTTAAAAAAGGAGCAAGCCATATTGTAAGAGCTGCCATCACATTGATCTGTGTCACATTGTTTGGGAGTTGCGGTCTGTGTAGATTTGATTCATTCTCCCAGCATTGGTTATTTAGTGGTGAAAAGATCAGTGACCACTGCACATTAGGTGACTCAATGCCTGTGAACATGCCTTCGGCATGTGTGTCACTAGTGTCACTAATGTCTCCGGTGGATACATCATCATCATTATGTCTGATCACGTTTTCTGCAGTTTCCGCCTTGTGACCCATCTCTTTAGTAACACCACTCAAGGCTTTGTTCAGAGCATTCCGGGCAGTTACGCCTGCCATGCAATGTTGTTTTCCTTTGGATGTGAAGGTAGGTGTTGAGATGTAATTAGTGCCATCCTTGTTTGCGCACCTTTCTTCAAAAGAGAAACGCAGGGACAGTTTGCATATGCGCTTTCGGATCTCTGTTGCGTCATCTCTTAATTTAGCCATAGTATGCTTTCCTTGTTCCATATCGGCATCTTGTGTCAAATCTAGAGCGGTGCGTTTCTCATTAGTAAGGTCTTTTGTTATTGCTTTTTCAGAATTTGCAGCAAGATGCTCACAGTCCATTCGTTCCTTTTGCTCGCTATTATTAACCTCTACACCTATACTGGAGGGACCTGTTGCAAAGGCCTCCATGCTCCCCGTGCTCTGATTTTTTCAGATGCTCAATTTCACAAGCAATGCTTTCAAGCGATGATCTGTTGTGCGGGTTTTCATTTTCAAATCTCGTCTCCGTCATGGCTCCACATTCAAAGCCGGTGGATTTCTTAACTTTTTCAGGGATCTCGTTATTTATTTGAGATGTTGTTTGCCAACTGTTCTTTTCATGCTGACTTCCAGCATCTCGTACTAAGGTCGAGCTCTGTTGCTGTTGGATGTTTGTACATTCCGAGAGTGTATCGACCTGCAGAAGTTCAGCGTCAGTTACGTCCAAAGTCGTCACTTTGTTTCCCATATCAGTCTTACTCCTCATTACACTGTGAGTCATGTTTGTGCGTGTGTCACTCATAGTCTGCTTATGGAGAAGGGTGTAGGATAAATTGAGACATTTAAGTTTCCATATGTATTTGGCGCCACTTGCTCACTCACCTTGTGGGAAAAGTCGATTTCCTTGTGCCTCGGCAAAACAGCATGCAGCCGTTGCTGTTGCCGTGTTCTTGGTCCTAGTTGGTCCATTTTCGATTGCAAGCAATGTGAAAGGACTACTGTCTCAATTAGAGTCGGAGGCAGAATTGATGCTCTTGAGTTTACTGATTGTACAAGAACATATATTTGCGTATAAGTCTGTGTATTGGCCTCTAAGGATAACAGGACGCCTGGAGAGATTCTAACTGCCTTTATTACTTAACAAACAAGTGACTTCATCTGTCCATGTGCGGGGCAGGCCTCCCAGTTACTTTACTGGAGGCAAGATGCGCAAGTGAATTGCACGCTGTAAACTTCCAGGGCCCCCATGAGGCCTCCTGTGGCATTGGATTTATGCCCTGGAAGTTGAGCTGCACAGGCTCTTGGGGCCTCACCTACGTTGGCTCCTTATCAGGAGCAGCGCTCTCCAGACCGACTTGTCTGGCGCTCTGCCAGCCTCTCACTGGCGTCAATGGTCTATCGCGGAGCGCAGGTCCGCGAGATCTCGTTATGCCGAGATCTCGCGAGACCGCGATCACGTGACATCCCCACACACCTCCTTTGCTGGGAAAAGTATGGATGGTCATTCTGCAAACTTGCTGGGTTTCCTTTTCTCTCTCTGTGGTCTACCTTAATCTGGAAGCAGGGCAGGGTTGCGGGAGCACTCTTGGGGAGGTGCGGGTGATTCAGGTTCTCCTCGTCTTGCCCTTCGCTGTAACTCCCTGAGTGGGGTAGGGGAGTTGGTGCTTAAGAACTCGCTGCCATAGGGTGACTCCGAGGCATCTCTTTCTGACTGGCGAGGGTTTTCAGATGGCTCTTGTTGGTCGTGATCTTCTCTGGTTTCCCAGTGTGGCTGTTCAATAGATTCTTTCCTGCGGTACATGGCCACCCTTTCTAGATTCCATTTCCTTCCGTCGCTGGTGCAAATGTGGTTTGACCCTTTCGTAATGACTTCTATGGGACTGCTGTATCTGGAGCCGGTCAAATTGTCTTTGTGGGGAAGACGTATCTTGACCAGGTCGCCTCTGTTGACTGCTGTGTGGCGAGCAGCCCGCTGCGTGTCCCCTTGAGCCTTCATGTCTTCTTTGTTCCGCTGCATGCGAAAGACTACGTCTTCCATGTCCATATCTTCGTTAGCCCTCACTTGATGGAGCCACGGTGGTACCAGTGTGGATGCTGCCCTTCTCCCCCTTACCAGATGAAATGGTGACACGGCGTTGGGAGTGATGCGGTGGGCTGCGACGGCCTCCTTGACAGTCTTGTACGGGTTTAGGCCCGAGGCATGCGCTAGTTGCGCTCCTTTGATGAAGCGGTTTGCCCGCTCAACCAGGCCATTGGCCTGTGGGTGGTAGAGACTTGCTCTTCGCTGCTGAATATTGTTGAGTTTGAGGAATTTCTCAATTTTTCGAGAGACCAACTGGACACCATTGTCCGTCACAATTTCCTCGGGGAGGCCTTCGTGTTGGAATATGGCGGTGAGTGCTTCAATGACTGTGTTTGTGGTGATGTCTGAAGTGAAGTCAACTTCGACCCACTTTGAGAAATAGTCGACCGTGACTATCCCGTATTTATGATCTGGGGGCATGCTGTCCAGAGGCCCGATGAAGTCCAACCCTAGTTTGCGCCACACCCCTTTGGCGACTTCGGTGGGCAGCAATGGTGCTTGTCTCACAGACAGGGGCCTGTCACTGATTGTGCACTCGTGGGACCTTTCGTATGCGTACTCTTGAAGTTTTGCGGCGATCCTGGCCAGTCTCGGGGTGGCAGTCTAGGTGCCGCCCGGGTTCAACATGTGAATGAGGGGTTTGTGGTCAGTGACCAATCTAAATTTCGTGCCCCAAATGTAAGATTTGAAGTAGTCAACGGCCCAGGCACAAGCCAACATTTCTTTCTCTACGGTGGAGTAATTCTTCTCCGCTGATGATGGAGCTTTTGATGCAAATGCCACGATATATTCAGTGTCGCCCTTCTTCTGGGTCAGGGTGGCCCCCAGTCTGTACGCGATGGCGTCTGCAGTGATGCAGGTATCCCATTCAGGGTTGAAGGGTTTTAGGCATGGTGCGTGCAGAATCCTTCTTTTGATTTCAGTGAAGGCTTTATCTTGCTATGACCCCCAGGAGTAGGTGCCCCTTTCTTCAGAAGTCCTCTCATGGGGGACGTGGTTTCAGAGAACCTTGGGACAAATTTTGCGTAGTACTCCGCTAGGCCCAGGAACGAGCAGAGTTCTTCTCTGGACATCGGGGCTGGGGCGTCTGCTATGGCCTCCATAAAGGTTCTTCTTGGGGCTCACCCCTTCGCTTGAGATTCAGTACCCAAGGTATTCTACCTTGTTCACTCGAAAAACACATTTCTTGTGGCGAAGATGAACGCCTGCCTCTTGAAGCTTGCTCAGGACTGCCTTGAGTGCTTTGTCATGGGTCTCGTTGTCCTTGGCATACACAAGGATGTCGTCCTGAAAGAATGAGATGTTTGTGAGTCCTTTGAGTAGGGAATTCATCATTCTCTGAAATGCGGACGCTGCCGAGGACAGCCCAAACGACATGCGGGTGTATTGAAAGGTGCCGAAGGGAGTGATGAACGCCGTTAGGGGGCGCGAAGATTTGTGTAGTGGAATCTGGTGATAGGCGTCACGCATGTCCAGCTTCGAGAAGATTGCCGCCTCTTTCATCATGAGGACAATTTCGCTGATGCTGGGGAGTGGAAAGCTGTCGGTAACAACCTCTAGATTCAGACTTCTCAGGACGATGCATATACTGAGGTCGTTGCTGGATTTCTTCTCAACTAGAACCACCGGACTCAGCCACTCTGAGTATTCCACTGTCTCGATGGTTCCTTCTACGACCATCTTCCGAAGATGGGCAGCTAATGCAGGCCTCGCCGTGGCAGGCACCAGTCTAACTTTGTTTCACAGCCACCGCATTGGGTTTCAAACGAATCTTGTGGACAAAGTTTCTCACTTTCCCCGGTTTCTCTGAAAACAGGCTTGGGAAAATCTCCCTGAAATTTTGCGCTGCTCCTGAGGAGACCATGAGTACCTGTTCCGGAGTGCTGGGGTCTAGTTTAATGCTGAGTCTGTGTTGATTGTCCGATCCAAGCACTGCTTGGCCTTTGGGTGAGAAGTACACCTTGGTGGTGGTAGACCTCCCTTTGAATTCAATTTGGGCTCTGATGTAGCCCAGTAGGTCGACGGTTGCACCTCCGAAGACCGTCGGTTTTTGCCTGGTCGTTCTGATCTCCACTTTTGCTTGTCCCATCATCTCCTTATACGTGTCTATGGGAAGGATTGTGAGGTCTGATCCTGAGTCTGCCATGACACGTGTTTCCATGCCGTCCACTTTAATGGTGCAGTGGGGCTTTTCTGTGATGGCGTGGAGGGCATTGACCATGGGTCTGTCCTGTAGCTCGTCATCGTCGCTTGAAGCACGGTCGCCATCGACACCAGTCTGGTACAAGGAAACATCCGCCAGCCCCTGTGTAGGCTGGCCACCAACTGCCCACAGTTCAAATCCCCAGCCTAAACATTCCACACCAACATTCCATCCCAGTGACATCACACCCAGCCTAGCTAGTTAATAACACTGACTGAACCAGGTCACTACACAATGCCGCAGTGAAGTATTCCAAAATAGAAGAAGGGCAGGACTTCTGCTCATGACTCGTGAAGGACTGGAGAAAGACTGGACTCGCATGCCGGCGCTACACACGCCACTTCTAGCTTATGAAGACAGTCTCTTTGCATTAAAGGGACCGCAGCAACTCCACACAGCGAAAATCAACGTGAAACTGGAGAAAGACTGGACTCGCAGCCGGACTCACTCTATGCAAGGAATGCCACAACTAGATTAAAATGATGTCATTTGTTTTACTTAATATGTGAAACCCCTCTCTGGCAGGAAAGGAGATGCTTTCTGTAGTAAAGCAAGCGGCAATTCCTTAACATCTAATGTGTCGGCCTTCGCAGGTATTCCAAGAATCTTGAAATAAGATCTTAGAGAGTGTTTGTTTTTTGTTGTTGTTTTTTTTTACATCTTATGCTTTCGTTTCCTGTCAAAAGAGGTCATCCTGATACTTTCAGTGGTGTTTGCGCGGTCTTTTATTTGCCTTTCATTAATATCCATTCTCTTCCACTTGCCAAAAGCTTGGATTCTGTTTGCATTTGTAGAGACCGTGTTTTGATAGGATTGGAGAATTGCATTGTTTTTTTCAATAAAGTGGGGCCTTGTGAGATTTGTACAACGTTTGGTTAATGCCAATGCTCCTTACGTGCCTCCTGAGTTCTCAACACATCACTGGTCTCAAGGAGACATGGGTTTGAGCAGTGGAACACCCTTGGCAGTGATCTCTACGTGGAAAAGGCTTCCTTTGCTGTAAGAAAGGTGTGATGTATTTCTTCACTCGAGTTGCTTCTGACAACATTTGAATAGAGCGCAGAGACAGTGATCACCTTGTTTTCACAATTACTTTACCCTCCTTTCGAGGTGTGCACAGCAAGGTTCTGTTTTAGGGCCCTGTGTCTGAGAGGTGAAGCTGAATGAAGAGAGTGATCTCTGTAGTCTCAGCGGAGAAAGAAGCCCTTCTTCTATCACTTTAAAGACTTCTACCTCTGTTTTGTTTCTTTTGTTGACACAGGTTGATCCCTCATGGGTAGCTTTAGTTTGTAAACCACTCACTAGGAGAGTCATTTTCTCTCTGTCCTGAAACATTTTTTTTAAAAAGTAGTCGCTACACTGCAGGATGTGAGTAAGCTAAAGACTCATGTCAGTGTCCCATCTATTTCGCGGTCTAATTTTTCAATGGCGGCACATAGCATATTTGTATAAAAACCACACAAATGTGATTTGTATGGCGTACAACTGTACCTAAAATAATGAAAAGAAAAGCCAGATCATGGGATTGTGAATCGGCTTATGTGCACATGCTTTGCATAGGCCATCTAGTGGTTGGCTCAGAGGATTATATATTTTTTCGAATTCGAAAAACAGGTAGTCGACAGGCGTTCTTGTCACACTATGGCTAGAGGGGCCCATGATGCTTCATGCATCAACGTCCTCTGGTTTGTTTTCCTGCCATTGGTTGGCAGCAGCTTTGTGACTGAAGAACATTTTGATGCCATGTGATGTGAGATCGCCTTTTACAGTGCCGACTGGTACTGGATCTGCAACAAGGCATACAGTAGGGTAGGGGAGGGGCACACACACTTTATTCACTTTCCAAGCTTAAAGGACGCCTTTTCTCCCTTCCCCTCTATATTAAGGTTACGCCCAATTCTCGAGGTCCAAATGGAAAATACCCCATTTAAATTTTGATTGCGATGTAATTCCAAATTCATCTGACGGGACATACATAAAGTGTGCAATCATTTTTTTACCCCAAGACCAGGCTCAGACTGGCCTATAGGGCAATACGCCCTGGGCCTAACCAAAAACAGAAAATTCTGGTGTGGGCCACTTTTTTGGGTCAAAGTGGGCCATTGACTCTGCAGCTAGTACGTTTAACCACTGTTGCTGAATACAAATTCTTTGAAATGCACAATTTGCATCACACTTTATCAAAAAACTCCCCCCTTGGGTACCATTCAAACAGTGTCACAAAAGGAATGAATTGCCATTTGCAACTGTGGGCCACTTTTTCAATGGTGCCCTAGACAATTTTATGGCCCAGTCTGACAGTGCCCAAGACCATGCCGGGGATCGCTGCCGCGTGTCCCTGAAATGTAAACCCAAAACTCTGTGCACCGGTCAGGGATACGCCATGCAGACAGAATCGGCCCAGGCCGAGTCCGAAACGCACATCTCGAAATTCAAGGTCAGGGTTTTTGGATGCCGGGGTCGCAGTCAACCCTTAACAGCTGAACAAAGGCAAGGACCCGCAGTCAATCAACAACATGAATTAAAGTAAAGTCGCCTGGAGATCACAAGGCTGCAAAAACAGAGACACAAACAAAAACACCAGCAAGACCGAAGTAGGAGCAAAGCCGCAGAAGGGCCAGGATCGACCCATAAGGGCAAGCCAACAGTTTCCCGGACGTTGAGCACAGTAGGACAGTCAACACAAAAGCACAGATTTCAAAACACTTAAGCCGTTTCCACCTCCACTATGCAAAATAAACCGGTTCAGGAAGATTTCACAGAGAGGTAAAACACTTTGTGGTAATACAGCAGGAGGCCCTAATGGATATTACAGACGCCAAAGAGGAATGGAAGGGAATCCGTACCATTCTGGGGCTTTTTGAAACAGGCACCCCAAATTTCAATAGACTCAGTCAGAGGATACTCCTGAACATAAGAAAGAGTAGTCCATGAGGGATTTTAAAGAAACCATGTCCAAAATGGTCTCCTTCATGGAACATCATAAAAGAACAGGCAATGGACAGGTTTGTCACAAGGTCGACCTGAAAAAAGAAAGCACAGCTAGCCATAAAATTGCCCTATATTTAGGTCTGGAATACCATGGTCATACAGGGGACACCGACTTTCATCAGAGATACCAGAACGTCATAGACCCACAGGACTGTCATTGTGTCACCAGATGATGATGATCCCTCCCACTCCCGTTTCCTCCTCCCCTGCTGTTAGGAAAGATTTCTCTTTAGGCCACCTTCCCTCCTTTTTCCGTGGACCCCCAAACTTTTTGCTTTTGTTTTCGAACTGGTCATATTTTTTTTATAGGGAAGAAAAGCCTTCAGCTTCACTCCTCTGGCCTTTTACTAATTTTATTGTGGAGAAACGAAGACAATCAGTACTGGGAAACTAGTTTTGCCTTTTGTCTTTTTACCTTGTTGATACTTTTATGGTAATGTCTCAGTGCAGATTTTATCAGTAGAATGCTGTGAGAAGAATGCCATGACATACACTCTGTAGCATCATATGGAATGTTATTGCTTGAGGAGAGACAGTTGATGTTATGCTGGGCAAAGGGTTGGGGGTCTCCATCTTAGTGACTTGTAAGCTATCAATAAACTGCTTGTCACTTCTCTAGCTGGTCTGGTGCCTCTACATATGGCGACGAGGATGGGATGTGGCACGCTGGCGCATTGAAAAGGACTGTTGCCGCCCATTTAACGGACCCGCGTTTCAGCAAAAGAAAGCGGTCCCGAGGCTCTGAGACACCCAGCCGGGAGGCCTGATGAGGAGAGGTCGTCCCACCACCTCGCACGACTGAACTGTGTATCTGCGGTTCCACACCTGCTTGCCGGCCCGCGGATGCCAAGCCGTGTGCAAGCCTGAGCGGCGACCCCGAGCGGAGCTCACCTGCCTAGTGAACAGAGCGGTTCCCAGCGCGCCGCTCCCCGGATCGCTGTGCCATCCGGCGCTATATTCGCGGATGCAGTCCCGTGTGAGGTGAGCGGGGGAAGCGTTTGTCTGTCCCAATCTTATTGGGAGGAGGCCGGGAGGAGGGTGGCATTGTCGCGAGGCGCGCACCCTCCGATTTTACACGCACATCACGTGTGCGGAAGTGGCGCATGGACTTGAGCGTACGAGTGGAGAGAATCCGCGGACAGCGCTTGTGCACATCACGTGTGCGGAAGTGGTGCGTGAACACGCACGGCCGAGGGGGGAGGATTTGGCTGGCTGACCCCCCTCGTTGCGTGTGTGGAAAGGACCCTCGGCAGGCTCATTGGCGGGTCTGTGGAAGGGAGTGTGCACGTGCTGCACGGAGAGAAGCTGAACTACGCACCCGTGGGAAAGGCTCCATTGCGAGCCAAAGCTTGTGGAGCTGGTTGGAAGCCCGACTCCTGCCATTTGAATTTCAGTGGATACAGTGACTTCCAACTGAGGTGAGCACTGCCTGGGGGTCCCAGCACCGCCTGGGGGTGTAGTAGTGTGTATATTGGTGGTTTTTCCTGTTCCTGTAGTGTCAGACTCCGTGCTGAGCACGCATGGCTTTGTCAGGCATACCGGGGCCACAGATGTTCCTGCCCTCCCCTGGTCTTCCAAGGATAAAATGGGGACCCTGGAAGAAGGGTTTTCTCCACTACGTGAAAGCCACTTGTGGGAATGGCATGTCAGTGGAAAGGAAGGTGTCTATGCTTATGCCCTTGCTGGGATATGAGGGGCAGCAGATTTTTGAAACTTTACCCAATGTCAGTGAGTTGGATGCTGAAGAGGGCATGAACGATTTTGATGCGGCACTAGCCAAACTCGATAAACATTTCAAGTCAAAGATAAGTACTGTTTTGGAACGGTATCATTTTGGGATGAGATCACAACATGAGGGCGAATCGGTAGAAGACTACGTCACCGCTCTGAGGCATCTATCTCTGAATTGCAAATTTGGGGAAAGCCTAGATGAACACATTAGAGACTAATTCATGTTGCACTGCTCCAATGACAAGATTAGGTAGGAAGTCTGGCTAAAGGATGATCCCTGCCTGGATGAGGTTATCGGTATAGCGAAAAGAATTGAACATACTCTACAGTGTGTTGCAAAGTTGGGGACGAAGGGTACCAAAGTTCAGCAACAGGTTGAGGTTCTGAGAGTGAGTGACAAAAAAAGGGATGCGGCCAAAACACAGAAAAGACAGAAAGGGAAAACATCAAAATCTGGTGATGTGTACCAAGGGAAAGGTGGCAATGCGACCCAGATATCTAATAGAATTCCCCAAAGGGAAGCTATACAGAAATTGGGAAAAAAGAGAGATGAACGTTTATGCTATCGATGCGGAAGTCTATCTTCATCACCGATATGTCCAGGGAGGAAGTCAAAGTGTAACATTTGTAAAAGATGGGGGCATTTCGAAAACTGTTGTTCTAATTATAATATTGGTGCGGGGTAAAGTATAATGTTAATTGAGGAAGTTGATGGTCCTTAATCAGAGGAATGGTTGATGGTCCTTAATCAGAGGAATGTGAAGGCTCAGATAATGAAATTGTGACGGTGAATATGGTTCAGTGTAAAGAGATAGATGAGTGCGAGCACCCTTCAGCATGGGTTGAGGTAAATGGGTGTCAGGTTAAGATGCTTGCAGATTCTTGCTCTAAAATTACCTTGATGTCAAAAACTGTATATGGGAATGTGGTTGGTGGAAGGATGGATGAGTTGAGCCCGTCGGACAAGACACCTGGTGGCTATAATGGTAGCAGAATTGAGGTGTTAGGGTGTTGTACGGCAAGGTTCAAATTTAAAGACAGAGTTACGTATGGCAAGTTGTATGTCACAAAGAATGGTGAGACGATATTAGGATGGAAGGAACAAAGGGGTCTATGTATCAAGTTAGATCCCAATAGCGAAGAACAGGTTTTAAATGTAGGGATGGAATCTGTGTGTGAGGGTTCGGAAGTGATTCCCAACAGTCTGATTGCTGATTATCCTGATGTTTTCAACAAAGGTGTTGGTTGCCTCAAAGGTATGATTCATAAAATTGTCCTAAAGGATGGTAGCAAACCGGTGGCGGCTAAACTCAGACCACTGCCGCTATCGATACGCAATGCTGCGAGTGTAGAATTGGAGAAATTGATGAAAGCTGGTATCATTGAACCAGCCAAGGCGGTTGAGTGGATCTCCCCTGTAGTTGTTGTTAAGAAACCAAGTGGGGAGTTGAGGGTATGCATCGACCTGAGAGAATTGAACCGTTGTGTGGTGGCAGATCGACACCCTCTACCCAACATGGGGGAGCTGTTGAGCAGTATTGGCAATGCCAAATTCTTTGCCAAATTAGATATGGCTAGCGCCTATCATCAGATTAACCTAGATGTTGAGTCACGCAAACTGACAGCGTTCATTACGTATAACGGTATTTACCAGTTTAGGCGCATGCCATTTGGTTTAATTTCACCGTCTTCTGTTTTCCAAAAAGTGATGGATGGGTTATTCAAGGGTGTTACCAATGTGTGGTGTTTCCAGGACGATGTGTTAATCTGTGGAAATACCCAAGAGGATCTAAAGAAAAAAGTGGAAACAGTATTGGAAATATTTAGAGCCTGTGGAATTACTTTGAGAGGGGGAGAAATGTGTCTTTTCCACTCGGGTAGTGGAATATTTAGCTCATCAAATATCTGAAGAAGGATTGAAACCAAGAAGAGAGCTAGTTGATGGTATAAAGAAAATGCAATCCCCTAAAAATAAGGCAGAACTACAGTCTTTCTTGGGGACAATAGAATTCTATCATCGTTTCATAGAGAATTATGCTGATAATGTTACTGCGCTGAGGGCATTATTGAGAAAGGGTGTAGAGTTTGATTGGAGTTTGGAGTGCGAAAGAGAATTTCATGAGATTAAGTCGAAAATTGACATGGCCAAACCTTTGGCCATGTATGACACTAGGAAAAAGACGATACTAGCGGTGGATGCAAGTGAAACTGGAATTGGTGTGGTGATGTCTCAAGTTGGAAAGGACGGATCAGAGATGGCGGTGTTACATGCTTCACGCATGTTGAGGGGAGCTGAACTCAACTATTCTGTCTTGGAAAAAGAGGCACTAGCATGTTATTGGGGAATTGAAAAGTTGAAAAACTTTGTGTGGGGCCAAGACTTTGTATTGAGAACAGATCATAAGCCTTTGTAAGCCATATTTGAAAGTAAGGGACTGGACAAAGTGTCAAGAAGGGTTGCATGTTGGGTAACCAGACTACAATGTCATAAGTTTAGTATAGAGGTTGTACAAGCTGATCATGCGTCAAGAATAAGAGTGGAAGATGAGCATGGCATCGAGGATTATGCGGATATTGAGTCTATGGTTTTTACCACTGGAGGAGGTGTAATTCACAAAGAAGAATGGAACAATGCATTTGCTCTTGATGACATGTGGAAGCGCATAATGTCATTCATTAGAGGGGGATGGCCAGAAAAAAGGTTATCGGATGATGAAAGGGCCTTCTGGGAGGTGAGGTGTGAATTATCTGTGAAGGATGGTTTGATATATCGGTGGGACAAGTTAGTTGTGCCGAGTTGCCTGAGGAGAAAACGTATTGATATTGCCCATCAAGGACACATTGGTACGTATAAGACCAAGGAGGTGATTAAGGCCGATTATTGGTGGCCGGGGCTGGACCGTGAGATTGAGAGGGTAATTGGAGATTGTATTGATTGTTACAAGTCAGGGAACATATCAGCGGTGGCACAGCCAGTGAAGGGTACTGGAAGTCCCAAGGGTGTTTGGCAGGATTTGGCAATGGATATTTTAGGACCTGTAGACATGGGCAAGGGTAGAGGTAATTTTATTGTTGCACTAGTGGACATGTTCTCGAGGTGGACGGAGTTTAAAATAATGAGGGACATCACAGGACGGTCCATAGTGGCATTTCTGGAGGAAGTGTTTGAAAGGGAAGGATTACCTAGGAGTATGTTGACGGATAATGGTCCACAGTTCACAGGAAGCTTCTTTCAAGAGTACATGTACAAGTGTGGTGTTAAGCACAAAAAGACGGCATTGTATTATCCCCAAGCCAACGGCATGATTGAGAGGATCAACCGTTGCATTATGGAGGGTATCGGAAGAGGCAGTGCATGTGGTTTGGACAGGAAGGTGACTGTAAAAGAACGAATGTATGCTCTGAGAATGGCTCCCAATACTGAAACAGGAGTTAGTCCATTTGAGTTGATGAGAGGGCGGAAGGGAAACACAGTATTGTCGCCAGCTTGGTTGGGCCGGGCAAGAGAGACAGATAAGGTAGTGGAAGAAGTAAAAAAAAAAAAAGGATGGATGAGCGGAAAAGTAAGTGGGTTGAAAAGGTCAATAAGAAATTCCCTAGAAAGAGGACAAATGTTGAAGTAGGTGACAAGATCAGAATAAGAAAGGCGGTCATAGCAAAGAAAGGGGATCCTCTGTATTCAGATCCTGTTAAGGTGGCTCAGGTTTTTGAGGGTGCTGTGAAATTGGAGAGTGGGCAAGTGTGGAATCTGTCGCGGGTTGCCAAGGTGAGGAAATAAGGTGTGCTAACATTTGGCGAACCCACAATCTTATATGTTTTTTTTTTCTGCTTTGCTTGAAATGTTTAACATGTATGTATATAGTTTTATTTGAGAAGGGAGGGGGAGTGTTATGGTAATGTCTCAGTGCAGGCTGACAATGCAGATCTTATCAGTAGAATGATGTAAGAAGAATGCCATGACATACACTCTGTAGCATCATATGGAATGTTATTGCTTGAGGAGAGACAGTTGATGTTATGCTGGGCAGAGGGTTGGGGGTCTCTATCTTAGTGATATGTAAGCTATCAATAAACTGCTTGTCACTTCTCTGACTGGTCTGGTGCATCTACAGATACCCTTTTGACAGTGCACACAGCATCTTACAATGCAGGGCAGTGAAGATACTTTTGTATCACCCTAGTCTTTTACACTTTTTTTGGTTACTTTTATATGTGCATGAAGACAAATTGGTGGTGGCTGATGCCTTTTTTTTTTAACCATTTTTGCATTATTTTTAGTGTGCACATTGGGTTTACCACTTGTGGTTACTAAATGTGTCTTCTGCTTTAAAATGGCCATGCTACAAGATTTTGCACTTGTTCTTTGGCAATATTGTTGTTTGCAAAACAAAAACAACAATTGCCAAGGCTATTATGTCACACTCCAACCATCTAGTTATTCAGACCGGTAGCATAGATTTTTCTATTTCTTATAAAAACATCTTTTTTTTTATTTTGTACCAGGATAATACATTTTTCTTTTAAAACAATTCATGTATACACATGCATTAGTCTACAAGGGTCTTCATACAATGTTTAAACACTCATGACAAGACATATCTGTTACAGACGCACATTGAACCAATGTTTACAGTTATGCTCCATGAACTACGTAGATCCTTCTTGTCACTGTACAATTTCCAGACTCTGGTATTTTCCAGGGTCCTTTCTCAGGTTCTTTTTCTTTGTATTTGACCTGCCCTAGCTTTTGCAGTGTTGGTAGTAGCTGTATCTAAAGTCGATCCAGTGTGTTTCGGCCGTCTCTTCAACCAACTGCGGTGTCACAATTATGCAGCCTTCATCAGGACGGAATACAATTTCTAGAGTACACAGAAAATGTGTATTGTGTCTTTGGAGTAGTAACCCAACAGATTCACCAAGACGAAAGGATCCCCATTGTAGAGCGTAGTCCAATGTATGGATGTGCTCACAGGCGAGCTTGGGATTGCTGGGCATGTCACAGTTATTGATACCCAGTGTTGGGATGTAGTTCTGTGAGTGGATGGACTCACAAAGAGCCGTTACGAAATGAGACAAGCTGATCCACATAAGTCTGCTTGCTGCATATCTGGGCGAATATCGTTGCTTTAGTCTACTTGTTTTTCCCTCGGCGTTGTAGTACAGCGTTGGAACCCGGTTACTGTTTGGCCTTCTTGGGTCAGGAAATCCCATAAACGGTCAGAAAAGCGGCTGCTTTCGCAGGCTAGTGATGTCTTTGTGTGTTGCCCAAGAAGGGTTGGGACTGTCTGGTCCCACTCCACATCCCTGGTGCCTGAAAGTCTGAGGGTGGGACATGAGTGAAACCTGCAGTGGTCCCTGATTGGACCACTGCTAGCTGTTTCAATGGTGCAGATCCTTACCATTGGTGGATGTAAACTTGCTTACAGCCAGGATTTAGGATAAAAAGAGGGACTCCTGCAGCCATTTCTTCAGTTCAGCCTTGAAGCCAAGTATCCTATGTAGAAGAGCAGCCGACTGAAGATTTGTAGATGACTCCCGAAGAGGCTTGGCATCCCCTTCCTGCGTTTGGCCCAGTGAAGCCCTGCTGCACTTCCTGATCTGAGCAGGCCCCAGCAGTGCTTTAGCCCTTGGACTGGTGGGACCAACTAGTCTTGGATGCAGCTGTCCTCAGCCTTTAGAAATGTCCCTGGACCATCCTGTGGACTGACTAGCTTTCCAGTGGGGTACCTCGATAGACTAGTCACTGTTCTGCATTCTTCGCCAGAACTTTGGAAGTCGCCAACTCCTACCACAATTCGCCTTCCTGCCAAGGTTCAGCTTCCCAGCTTCTAGAGATCCTTCTCTAAAAGGCCTTCAACTGAGACTGGAGAGACGCCTGCCATTGTTGGTGTGGGGTGACCATCAGTGGAAGTTGCTTCCCTGTAAGGTGTCCAGAAGAGTCCTGCATCAGTGAATCCTGGTTGGCTTTTTCGCCAGGGGTTACATTCTGCACCAGCAGCTGACCGGAGCAATCCTTGGGCCTGCGACACATATACATCCTGCATAGGAACAAACTGCGGGAAAACCTGCATCCAGTGACCCCTCCCTCTCTGCTGCCCCCTCCCCTCCCTGCCTTCCCAGTCAACTCGCATAGTCATCTGGGAAAATCTGAGTTTGGGATTAAATAACTGCCACGCATTCACACCCTCCTGTTCTCCTTCGAATAAACCTTTGTTATTCCATTCCACTGCTTTTTGATCATCAGATCTAAAAGCTTGTATCTGAAAGATAGGAATATCATTTTAGCTACCTGTAATATTGTTGAATATATTCTGGAACATTTCACCACCAGAAGAACTCTTCCTAAACCTGACCTTTCTCCTAAGAAGCTTTGTGACTTTTGGGTCCAAGGCCCCATACATCATAGGGATTGGATTTATAAAGTTAGGGCATATTTTCTGACATGAGGTAGCATGAGGAGTAGCGCGAGTACAGATAATCCAAGCAGATAGGCAGAAAGGTAAGACTACAAGCAATCATGCGCCTTCTCTCGGAGGGGAGGAAGGGTGGGTCGCATGTGAATCTAAGCTGATACAAGCATCAGAAATACGATTACGGTGAGTAATGTATCCCTTCTGAGGCTTGTGGAATCTGCTTAGATCACATGCTGTGCATAGATTAGCGAGCAGTACCAGAAGAAGGAGGTGGGATGTGAGAAGGGTCATGAGCAAATAAGTGTCTTAGAAACGCTTGTCCCACTTGTGTATCTGCCTTGGAAGGGGTGTCAATGCAGTAATGCCGAGTAAAAGTGTGAATAGAGCTCCAAGTAGCTGCTTTGCAAATGGTGTCAAGGGGAACATTTGCAATGAAAGCCAGAGTGGCCCCAATGCCTCTAGTAGAGTGGGCTCTTGGCGTAAAAGGCAGAGTCTTTTCAGAGAGTGAGTAACACAGCTGGATACAGTTAATAATCCACTTCGAGATGGAACCTTTTGAGAGGCGCGATCCCCCTCTCTGCCTGTAGCTACGGAGACAAACAGTTGATCTGTTTTCCTTAGCGGTCTTGTTTTATTTACATAGTAGAGGACCGCCCTACGCACATCTAGGGTGTGTAGTTTCACCTCAGCAGAGCTTTGCGGGTTCTGGAAGAAAGCCGGAAGCTCTATGGACTGGTTTACATGGAATTTAGATATAAATTTAGGTGAGAACCTAGGGTGTGTACGTAAAACCAGTTTGTCTTTATGGATAGTAAAGAAGGGATCCTGCACTGACAGAGCCTGAATTTCACTGACCCTTCTTATAGAAGTAATAGCTACTAAGAAGGCCGTTTTATAAGTCAGGTGTTTGAGACTGCTTTTATGCATGGGTTCGAAAGGGGGGCCCATGAGCTTGGCTAGCACCACATTAAGATCCCATCCTGGTGGTGGGTTTGAAATAGGAGGGTGAAGTCTCTTTTCTCCTTCCATGAAGGCTTTAACTACTGGTACTTTCCACCACGACACCTTGCTATGGGAAGTGGTGTAAGCCGAGAGGGCTGCCAGGTGTACTTTCAGTGAGTTAAAAACCAATCCTGCATCCAGCAGGTGGAGCATGTATGTAACAATGTTGGAAGGAGTGCAATCAACCGGGTTGATTTGTCTACTCTGGCACCAGATAACGAACCTCTTCCACTTGTCAAAGTAACAGTGCCTTGTGTTTGGTTTCCTAGATTCCTTTAGGATGTCCATACACCTCTGTGGCAAATTGAGATGTCCAAACTCTATGACCTCAGGAGCCATGCTGCCAGGTTCATTGAGTTGGGTTGCTGGTGCACTGTTTGACCTTGGTGTTGATGGGCTCGCACACCGCCATCCTGCGTAGGTGTGGGAACCACGGTTGTCTTGCCCACATGGGAGCAACTAGGACGAGCGTCATAGATTCCTTGTTCATCTTGTTCACCACTTTCCTGATGAGAGGAGTTGGTGGAAAAGCGTACGCAAACATCCCTGACCAGTTCATCCACAGGGCGTTCCCCTGGGAGTCTGGTTGGGGGAACCTGGATGCAAATCCTGGGCATTGTTTGTTTTCGCTTGTGGCGAATAAGTCTATAGTGGGGAAACCCCACTGAGAGAAGAGATCTTCTACGACCTCTCTGTGAAGAACCCATTCGTGTTCCTCTGGGAGGGAGTCTCTGCTCAGAGCATCCGCTAGGGAATTGAGCTCCCCTGGAACATGTTGCGATGACAGGAAGATGTTCCGTCTGAGTGCCCATATCCAGATTTTCTGGGCAAGCTTGGACAGATTTGGCGAGCGAGTCCCTCCTTGCTTGTTCAGGTAGAACATGGCTTTAGTGCTGTCTGTCCGGATTTGCACTGACAGGTTTAGTAGATGGGGCTTGAACGCCTGAAGCGCTCTGAATACTGCCAGAAGCTCTAGCAGGTTGATGTGGTTCTTGGCCACTGAGTGAGACCAGAGACCTAGTGCTGTGTGGTGGAGATGGTGAGCTCCACACCCCGTCAGACATGCATCTGTAGTGACTACTGCCTGTACTTCGGGATCATAAAAGGTTTTCCCCTTTGCGAGATTCTCTCTTGTCCACCAGTGGAGGCTTTGTACCAGTGTTGGCGAAACGACCACTAGATCGTCCCACTGACCACTTGCCTGAGACCACTGTTTCGCCAACCATTCCTGCATGGGACGCATGCGCAGGCGCGCGTGGGGGACCAGGTAAATGCATGACGCCATCATGCCCAGTAACCGCATTGCTTTGCGTACTGTTATTTGTTGACCGGACTGATAATGCGGAATTTGCAGTAGTATATTCCGAATTCTTTCTTCTGAAGGAAAGGTCAACCCCTCCTGGGTATCCAGGATTGCTCCTAGGAATTGTTTTGAGGTGCTTGGCACTAGGCTTGACTTCTTCTCGTTGATAGAGAAGCCTAATTCGTGGAGGAGGTCGATAGTCCTTTGAATGTTTGTCCTGCAAATTCCTGGGGTTTCCCCCGTTATGAGCCAGTCGTCCAGATAAGGGTACACTGGGATTGCCTCCCTGCGTAGGTGTGCAGCTGCCATCGCCAGTACCTTGGTGAATACCCTTGGTGCTGAAGCTATCCCGAAGGGCAGTACCTTGAATTGGTAGTGGCGACTGTCCACCTTGAAGCGCAAGTACTTTCTGTGCGCTGGGAACATGGAAATATGAAAATAAGCATCTTTCATATCCAAGGTTGCCATGTAATCCCCCTTTTTTAGGAGGGGGATTACCTCTTGTAGCGTGGTCATACGAAATTTTTGGGGCTTGACATACTTGTTGGCAGGCCGTAAGTCTAATACTGGGTGCATTGTCAAGTCTTTCTTTGGCACAAGGAAGTAAGTTGAATAAATACCCTTGTTTACCTGGTGTCCCGGGACGAGTTCTATCGCGTCCTTTTGTAGAAGAATGGCGATTTCCTCGAGGAGAATCTTCTGATGTTCTAGGGAGTGTACTTTTTGTCGTGGAGGATGGTTCCGGGGACGCTGCAGTAGTTCTATACAGTATGCTGTGGATACTGTTGACAGCACCCATCTGTCTGATGTGATCCCTTCCCAAGCCTGGGTGAAGTTTGAAATGCGTCCCCCTACTGGGGTTGCGTGAGAAGGGACCCTGAACGGAGCGTCACTGCTTTGGTGGAGGCGTGCCGCCTCCCTTGCTGGGGCTGCCTCTGCCTTTACCACAACCTCTTCTATTACCTCTGCCGTAACCCTGGGTAGACTGTTGGTTGTTGTTCCACTGTGTACCCTGCCCCTGGGAATAGTTAGATCCTCTCTGGGAATTTTGGCCGCGTGGGCGACGAAAATTACTATTCCCTCTCAGGTTGGGGTGTTTATTGGTTAACTGGCCAAGGGATTTGAGTGTCTCGTATTCGTCCTTGGCATTTTTCAGTGCGTCTTCGACCGCCTTCCCAAACAACAGATCGGCTTCCACCGGTTTGTCTAACAAAGATGCCAGAGTTTCTGTCTTAAAACCAGACTGCCGTAACCACGCATGTCTCTTGATAACAGTACCTTCTGCTATCAATCTGCCTGCGTTGTCCGCGGCGTCGAAGGTTGCTTTCAAAATGCAACCAGACACGGCTCTACCCTCTGCGGAAATCCGAGCTAATTGGCCCTTTAATGGTTCAGGAGCAGAGGCTATGAGAGCCGCAACTTCTTCCCACTGATGGCAGTTGTAGCTGGCCAACAGGGTGGTGGAGTTAGCAATCCTTGCTTGATAGGCGGACGTTGAGGCTACCTTCCCGCGAAACTGTATAGTTTTTTGCTCTCCTTGTCGGGAGGAGCTTCTGACGAAGACAAGGGTGTTCCAGCCCTCTTACGAGTGTTGGTAACAACTAGGGAGTCTGGCTTCAGATGTCCTCTTATATAGAAAGGGTCAGACTGAGCTGCCCTGAAAAGTTTTTCAACCCTGGGATTGACTGCTCTGGTGAGGTTAGGGTTCACCAGGGACGGATCTATTCTTCGCTGAATGGATTTAAGGATAGGGATGGTCTGGGCAACCGGCCTCCTTTCTCCCACTAACTCTTCTGCGAAGTTCCTTTCCTCCTGTACACCATGGGTGTCAATGTGAAAATGTTCTGCTGCACGAGCGAGAACCTCATTTAGATGGGGCTGGTTTATCGACCAGGGAGTCAGTAACCGGGGCTTCGTTCTCTACCGCGGAATGTACTCTGTATGTTTCCGGGTCATCCTCTTCTTTTTCCTGGTCCTCATCATCCCCATAGAATCCCGTCTCGGTTTGCTCCTCTATCATCTCAAACTCTTGGTCTCCAACAAAGGAAGCCTCTCCTTGATACCGAGAGTATGGTGTTGCGTAAGGTTGTACTTCGAAGGGTTCAGACCTCATCAGGGTTTCAAACCGGGCCTTCTTACTCGGGGGGATAGGATCAGTAGAGCCTGAGGGTGTGGCCCCTTGTGGATCATACGAGAGGAAATGCTCAGGATTTTTATCATAAAAATCAGCCAAGGAAGACATTCTTGACATGACCCTATCTATGTCTTCACTGGACCATTTTTTGGAACTGGGAATGACTTTCTCAGCAAGTCTATGGGATTTCTCCTGAGTAGCTTTGCTGGTTGTGGACCTATCAGCAGACCTGGACTTGTCTGTCTGTTTAGGGGGGTTGGAGTGTCTCACAGGTGTGGAAGAATGTACAGATAGTTTCTTGTGCTGTTTTCCCCCCTCCCTGTGCGTAGAATAATGTTTTCCCTGTCCCTTAGTGGCTCCGGAGTTCTTCGACGCCTGGCGTCGAGGATCGGGAGAGGTGCCCCTGTCCTTCGAGCGTGGGGCCTCGCTGGTTTAATTGCGGGCTCCGCCTCCTGGAGCGCGGCCTGGGGGTGGAAGTCGTCTTCGTCTCCCGACGATCGAACTTCTGTTAGCCTAGGGAGCGAGGCACTATTGGCAAGAGTGGATGATTGCCTGGCGTCATGCGGCGATCTCGATCGAGAGCGCCCAGAGGACACCGAGTCGGACCGTTCTGTCTGTGCCTCTTTCCGAGAACTCGACGTCGTCGAGTCTCGGTTGGACTTAGTGTGTTTAGTGTGTGTAGTATGTGAAGCGCTTGCGTCGCCGGGGGTCTTCCCCATAGCCGCCCTGCCGGATGACCTTCCGAGGTCGGGGACCTGCGCTCGGCTGTCTTTCGATGCCGTAATGCCCTCGCCGTCCGAAAGTACGGCGTCGCTGCCATCGCTGAAGGCGCCCTCCGCTGCCATGGCCGCCTGCCTGATGTGGTGGGCCCAACGCTTCGTCGAACGGTCCTTAAGTGTCTTAGGTTTAAACCTACTACACGCTCTGCAGTTCGCTTCGGGGTGGTCCCTCGGCAAGCAGAGATTGCACCTGGCGTGCCTGTCGACCCAAGGGTATTTGCGGTTGCACTTGGGGCAGAATTGAAAAGTGGTACCCTCCATACGCACCTTGAGGCAGCGGGCTGTTAAGTGTAGGAAATATATAAGGTGTACCTATATACCAAGAGTGTAGAGTATGTACCACCCCCCACTCTCCCTACTTGCAGGGCCGAGACAAGTGGCCTACCAGGCCCGGGCCGAGGCCAGCGGCCTTCCGAGGCCCAAATCCGTCGTGCAGCAGCCGACGGTCGATTTCTTCTCCAGCCGGCGTCGAGTGTCGAAGTTCGACGTTGGGGTGGGGAAGGATGTCAATAGATTATTATTTTATAATTTTATCAAAAGTATGGCTAAGGCCAGGGGACTCCGCAAGATGCTTCCGACCAGTATGGCGGAAAAAAACAATCTGAGGATCCTAGACGCGTGAGGGATCTTGGGTACAGTGGACGTCACACTAGGGATAGTATTACTGGCACGCCCTGTGTCGACGCCCATTTTCGAGTTTCGAAAAACAAACTGTAATACTCCGCAGCTTCCACTAGATGTCGGCCTATGCACAGCATGTGAATCTAAGCAGATACAAGCATCAGAAATACGATTACGGTGAGTAATGTATCCCATATAATTCTTGTGAACTGGTGTCATTCTGCTGCTTCACTACTTACCTTCATTCTTTTGTCTAAGTTATTGATTACGTTCCCAATAACCCAAAGGTGACTGTATATGTTTTATAACTGAGTATTGTGTGATATTACTACCTGCTTATTTCATTTCTTAGTGCGTGTTTTGGGCCTATAATATAGTATTTGGTACTTACCCGTCTAATTATTGTGTGCTTCACTGTGTGGACTTATTGTGGGCCCCTGACCCCACTCACACTGTCCTGGGACTAAGTCCTGACCACTCTCCACGCTTACCTCGATTGGGATTGGGTTTGGCTAACCTTTCAGAGTTCTCCTGTTCAATAGAACTAAGGTGGCCTCCTAAAATCTGTCCACCAGGCCAGATTCTACAAATCCATCTTAACCCGGGACTTCACTGGAACTGGTAAGCTGCAGGGGTCGTCAGCTAGGTGCTATTCTTTGTAGAGGATGTGGCTCAAACGATCATCTGAAGAATGGCTGGAGATGTCCTCCTTTTATCCAAGATCTGGAATGGGTCCACCAATGGTAAGGATCTGCACCATTCAAACTGCCGGTGGCTATTCAAGCCATTCAGGAACCAAGATGTGTACTGGGACCAGACAGTCCCAGCCTCTACATCGGGCCTCGCACACTGCCTCATTGCTCATGAAAGTAACAGCTTTCTCTGGAAAAGGGCATTCCATATATGGACCTGGGAAGGCAAGAAGAAAGCCAAAGAACCATATGGCCAGAGGACAAGCAAAAACCTTGTGGCACAGCCATCTTAGGGTGCTAGCCACCCTTTTGCAGTAAATGCAAAAGTGCTTGAGTAAAAGGTTAAAAACACAGCAGAAAAAGATCTGCTTGCCACCAGCTCATCCTAGGGACATTGTAAAAGTAACCAAAAATCCATTATAGAAAAAGTTATAAGGATACACATTATCCTAACTGTGCTTCACTTTAGGGTGATTTTGTGCAATTGTAACAGTACCAAGGAATCCAATAAGAGCCAACAAAGTCTCATTACTGATGGCTTTCTGGACTAATCAATTTCCCCACAAGAAGTAGCGAACTGACAGGGGTAGTAAAACTTTCCTCTAAAAAGTCAAGAACAGGAGTCTAAACAAAGCAAAAAGAAAGGGTGTCCCATAGAAATCTATGAGAGGAAAGCAGCAAAAAGAAAATCTTTCCTAACACAAACCCACAGAGTAGGGCAGAAAGAGCTCTACACACATTGGACTTACACAGAGCTATGATGTTTTACCTTGATAAGACAAAATCATAAAGACAAGTCAAGGAGGGCATGACCGAAGACCCATGGAGACGTGGCTCGGGTGAGCTCCGTACTACGCAGTCTCCGATGTGAGCACTGACTAACATCACCATCCCAGCGGGTGTCTGAAGGGCTGCAGCGGCCCTGGAATTATGGAAACATTTTGCAGCGTGACTCCCCTGGTGACCAAGATGGCGGCTGGAGCTGTGGCACAGCAGGACGGGAGCACGGCAACTGCCGTTAATGGGGATGAACGTATTGGGAGTGAGAGAGGCCGAGCACTGGTCTGGTGAGTATGACCTGTTGGCATGGGATCAGAGCCACACGGCAGGGAGACTCTTTGAGAACACGGGGCAGCACATGAGAGGCGGCATCTGAGACCAGCGCTCTCTGGTGGACTTTGCGGGAAGGACTGCTCCTGGTTGCATAGCAGAGTAGACTGCCCAGGAGAGCCTGGCAGAACGTTTTTCTACTGAAGCGGCAATAGTGGCAGAAACTTCAGCTGCCACAGGGGGTCTGTTTCTGAGGGGCCCTGTGTGATAAGGAGCGCCTTTCCCGCCCATTATCTGACGGCAAACAAGAGGGTTTGGGTGGCCCTCTGCCCTGGTATACAACTGCCTGCTTGGGGGGGGAGAGGGGGAGTGTGTACTGACTACAACTATGAACAAGCAGGCAACCAAAGCCAAGGGACTGCCAGCTGGAGACATAAAAGCTCTACTGCAGGGGCAGGAGGGTCTGAAGGGGCCCAAATTCACTCACTAACTTTACCTACTACTCAACAGCTTGTTCTTGAGGATCCGCCCATGAGAAGATGGGATCTTCAGCTGATGCAGTCTGAAATAAAATAAAAGCAATCAAAGATAGTATTGTGACGCTCTCTAAGTCAATTGCAGATCTGAGCAAACACGAGGTGGTGGCGGAAAAGAGTGGACAAGGTGGAATCTACCCCATGGTGAACAGGGATTTGAGCAGGAGACCACTTTGAAATGCATGGAGGAAATGGAACAACAATTGGAACTAGCAATAAATAAACAAGTGTATGCAGAAAACAGGTCAAGACGTAACATCCGGCTATGGGGGGATTATTAGATCTGTAGCAGATGCGGACTGGAAGGCTTATGGCTTGTGCATTGTTCCAACAAGATTAAATGCCCCTGCAGAAGAGGCGATATTACTGGACCGCACGCATCAAGTGTACACTAGATATCAGCAGAATAAGAATTTGCTCCTGGATGTGTTGACTAGGGTCCATTTGTTTCAAACAAAGGAGAGAATTATGGGTGCTCCAAGAAATCCGTAAGTTATTTGGTTTAGAGATGCCTCCATGAAGATTTTCCAGGATCTGGCCCAAATGATACTACGGAAGAGGCGAAGGCTGGTTACTGGTTGGCTGCGGGAGTGGATGTGCATTACTGCGGGACCATTCCCTTTGGGTTACGCATTGACTACGGTGGAAAAACCTAGAACATCATGAAGGAAGCCGTTTATAGTTTCTGCTTGCATGACTGGGGGGTTGAGGGTGTTTGTCGATTGTTCTGTTTGGGATTGTCGGTGCTCTGGGATGATGATTTTACCAGGTGGCGGACTGTAGAGGAGTGTTGGAAGGGGGAGGGCTTGGGGTGGGAAGTGGGGAGTTTTGGTTGAAGGTTTACTCTGGCATGAAAATGGCACTTAAAATGAGTGTACTCTGGGCGATCGTCCTTCAAGGTGGAGAGGTAAGGGAAGGTAAATCCTGTCACTGGGAATGATTGAGGTAACCATGGTAACCCTGAAAGTACAGACCTGGAGTAAGATCAGATCAGTGACTGCTGCAGGGTGTGGGAGGCCACTGCTCACTCAGATATTTGCCCCTCCCCCCGCCACCCCTGCCTCACTCTAGGCATGCTGCAGCACAGCCCAGTGCCGACAGAGGCACGTGTCCTGCTCTTGTTCTTTTTTTTTTCCAACTCTCCTCAGTGGACTCAGTCACTCATTACCACCACCAGTCTAAGCCCCCACTCTAACCCAGCCACCAGTATACTCCCATGCTACCTCACTCTAGTCCATTATCCACCTCAATCTACCACGACCCACCCCACTACTTCACCTGTGCCCATCAACAAACCACCCAAGCTCACATCTGCCTACCCCCACTAATCTTATATCATCCCCAATCACTGTGCACCCACCCTGCCTCACCTGTGCCGATCTCCACCAACCCAATCTCCCTTGCACACCCATCTACCCTAGTACATCCATGCTAACCCGATCACTACCTCTCACCTTAGTTCACCCCTTCGCTCACCCCTACCCCCCCCCCCTCTTTCACCCTTACAGCCACTATTAAACTTAAAATGTCCAAACTTAGTGTCTGTTTAGTAAAGACTTCCATACACCTACATAAAGCCTTTCTACTATGTCTAGCCCGGTTATTATTCTTCAAGCACTAATTTACAGACAGTTTTGTAATTTCAGGGTAAGTAAAGCCCAATTATTTACTGCATTGTTAACTATACATGTCAAATGCAATACAATGTCAAAACTATTGGCTTTGCCAATGCTGGTAGAGTTGCTTTCTCTGCACACCCTCCCTCTGCTGCATGTTCTCCATCTTTGGCCAAGGGGAGGGAAGGTTCTGGCCCAAGTGCTCTTCTGGGACAGTGGTTTCCTTCTAACAGACTATTTTGAGTCACCCCCACTCCCAGCAGCATCTCACATCTATGTGGGGCCGTGGGTAAAGGGGTGGCTTGAAGAATGCCTCTCGAAACATGAAGAGGGGCAGAGACTAATGTGCATGCAGTATTTTTCCCCGTGGCAGGAGACTGTGGCTGCAGCCAATTCAAAACTTCAAAGGAGCGAGATGTACAGGAGCAGCAGCGGCCCTCTTCTTCAATGTCAGATCAAACAATAGTTTGATTTATTGGGGACGGGGGTCCATGTTTCAGCAAATTCTTGTGAATTTCAGTTTAATATCATGTAGACTGGCAGGTTTAAAATGCAACACATCTTTTGGGTTTTCTAGTACAAAGAAATTATTGTTAATGAAGCCAAGAAATGCAACTCCAAAAGGGTCTTCTACCTTGCCAAAGTTTAAAGGGATTGTTCGCCAACAAATCACTCCGTAGAAAGGACCTTCACAGCAAGGATTAAAGCTGCCTTTATGCGCTGGTCATTGCAGGTGGCACAGGGCAAGAGTTACTAAACTTCTGGAGCAGTCAGGAAAACAAACTAGCTACCGGTCTTACCATTCATTTATTTTTACACCCTCAATTACCCAATAGACTCACTTATTTTATTTGTATTGTGCCGAAAGCCTGCAGGCATCAGGGTGCAGGGCGGGGGAACACTTACAAATACGACAAACTAAACATAGGAGAAGTCGGTGAAAAGTACCCCAGAGGAAGAAAACAGGTTAATCGAATATTGGGCAAGTTTGTTTCGAGTCTCAGACAAAAAGGTAGGGAATTCCAGAGTCGGCTGAAGTTACTGGGAAAGCCTTCCTTAAGCCATTTACACGTTTGAAAATAGGTTGAGTCAACAGGGCCTAATTGGAGGTGCAAAGGGTTCTTTGCTGGAAGGTGAGGAGTCACCAAGTTCTTAAAATATACTGGGGCCATATGTCCATAAAGACATATATGGACAAGCAATGCAGATTTGAATGGTATAGGTGCACAGACAGCCAGCCAGTGGAGAGATTTCAGACTACTCTAAATGTGATCCCTCCTAGATTTGCCTTTACAAATTCGTGCAGCATCATTCTGGGAGATTAGTAGTTTAGCCAGGTTTTTCTTGCTAGTGCCCAGTAGCAATGCATTACAGTAATCAAAACGCAAGGATGGTGGCACGTGCAATGGAAGCACAATTGGTCTCCGAAAGATACGGGCGAATGTTCCCAAGTAGGCGAAGATGATATGAGCAGGATCTAGCGGTTTGGTTAACCCAAGTGTCTGCACTGAGAGTGGAATTCAGGTAGGATCCTAAAGTCTTTACCTTTCCTGCAACTGAGATGGTGCAGTTAGGAATTACAAAGGATTGGTAATCAGGGTGTAGCTTATCTCTTGTATGGGAAAGGCCAAAAATCAGTAGCTCAATCTTATTGCCATTAAGGCACATCCAATGGTGGTTCACCCACGACTCAATTTGAGCACATGTCTGTCTGAGGAGATTAGCGATTTGCTGGTAGGTTCCACATAGTCCCAGAACTATTTAGGGTAATGGGGAGAGCATTTAGGAAAATGGATCCCTGCACTGATCTTACCAAATATGCTGTTTATGTCCTGCTGCCAGTTGCTGAGTTCTTGCAGGACAATGCCCTGGAGTCCCGTATTGTGAGGTGAAGGAGGTTGATAAGAACCCAATCTGTTACGGCGATGGACCTTGAATATTATGACCAGTTTAGATAGTACGTCAGGCACAAGTAAATGATAAGTCTTGCAGTTGTGTTGCTTTATTGGCATAAATTTGCTATCTGGACTGGTCATAATATTCAAGGTTCTTACCAACCTCCTTTAGTTCCAGGACTAGCTGGGTGTCATCAGAATAGTTCGTAAAAAAGATCTTGTTCTTTTCCAAGACTGCACAAAGGGGTCTGACGTACAAATTGAAAAGAAGTGGAGACAGACAGGCCCCTTGTGGAACACCACAAGTAATAGGAGACAACGGTCACATGGCATCACCCCAGCACACTGATATAAAAGACTGTAACAAAGTGGAGTCTTCACAACATCTGCCAACGTTTCCAAGGGTGGAGATTAGCCGCTCATGATCCAGAAGGTCAAAAGCAGCTGACAGGTCCAAGAGGACAAAGAGGCCTGCTTTGCCCCTGTCAATAGTGTCAAGCATATGAGACTGCAAGTCAATGAGGACTGTTTCAGTGCTATAAAACGGTCTGAAACCTGATGGTCTGTGGTGTAAAAACACAACATTTTCAATAAAAGCTTGATATTGGGTGGTTGCGATCTTGTCGCGAGAAGTTACAATTCGTAATTGGTCTTAAGTTGTTACAGGCCAGGCTTCTTCACAAGGGGAGTGACAGTAACTGCCTTTATGGAAGTAGGCACCAGTTTCCAAGAAAAGTGGAGTTGGCAAAACGAGTAAAGAACAGAGCAAAAATCTTCCAAATAGCAAAATCTCCCAAATTTGGGAGGAATAACAAGCTGGAATACTCTTCCGCAACGGACTGAGGAAGATGAGGTAACAGGAGGCTCCCTTAGTAAGGTTGTTTTTAATCCTCCCCCGAGCTGTTGCAACCTTTCTTTCAAAAGCTTATTGGGCCTTTGTGCAATCCTGGGTACACAGAGTAAAGTCTTAGTAAAGCTTCTGGCTTTTCCAGGGACTTAAGAATTTCAAAAAGCTTTTTGGGATGTTATTGGCCTTGGAAATCTGCAAATTGAAGAAGTATTTTTGCATCAAAAATTAAGAATTTACGATTCCAAAATGGCTGCTGTATAGAGAAGACATGTCGGCACGCTCTCCGTCTTCCTAACAACGTTCCCATCCAGAAATCACTGCAGAACTACTCCCCAGCCCCAGGGAAGCTACAGCAGGGGACAACTGCCACACCCTCCCAACACCACAACACTGCAGAAGGTATCAAATACTGCCGAACAGCATTGTTATCGACCACGCCCAAGAACGAGGGGCCGCGCAGCAACACTGAGTCCATAATAAACACAGGCGCCCCGGCGGGATCTGGGAAGCACGCCCCATGCATTATCCCTCACAGCTCAAGGGGAAACAGGCCTCCACGGACAAAAAGGGACTACAGCAAGTTAAACGCATTCACAACGCAACCACAGAGACAGTATTAAATCTCGAGGGCACGAAGCTCGGATAACATTCTGGGGGGGCAGCACAAAGACGCCGCAAGTGAGGAGATTCCAGCCCAAAGATCTGCAAACTAGCAGCGCCGGCAAAGCATGAACCGGGGCACACCCCGTCATGACAGTTCCATTGGGAACCAACTTCTTGTAAGTAGCTGCCTCTTTCAACACGAGCCACTCAAGATTAACTAGAGCTCTCTCCAGCAAGGGAGAAAACACTACTCCTTGCTAACTGTGACCTCCTGCCAGCTGTCCTCTAAAGTAAGGCATTAAACCGAGTTTGTGCGACATCAATCGGCCACAAGGAACACGTGCATCAGTGCACACAAGTGAAAGGGGTGTTTCATAATTGAAAATGAGGACAGCACAGGTGACCCGTGGGCGGTTTGAAGTACACAGGCATATACCTCCATAGGCATCAATGTTTGCGATATAAGACCCCAGAAGGGGACAGGCAGTGTGCAGGCAATCAGAGTAATATAGAGTACATCACCAAGAATCCAACACCAATAGTTATATGTCGGGTAGCAGAGATAAAAGAAGTCAAGCGGGGCAATCCCAGCCTCCGCAAAAAATAAAATAATAAAATCACTGGAAAAAACTTTGGGCAAGCAACAAAACCCTCCCTGGGCCCACTGCCACACCAACGCACCCCTCTCCACCAACACTGCTACGAGATCCCCCAGCCCCCAACAGGGAAGACTTTAATAAAGGTTTTCAGGAGTTTCAGAACGCTTTACCTCGAACCTTCAATCGCAATTCACGTCCGATATAAGACACTCGCTAGCTGAAGTTAGCAAAGAAATCACATCATTAGCTGAACATGTGGACCTGGATGAACAAACTATTCAAACTCTTGAAGATAAATATCACAATGGAAGAATTGTCCAGAATCACAATTTAGAATTTCAATATGAGGACCTCAAAAATAGATCTCAACGATCCAATATGCGGATCAAGAATCTCCCGGAAACGGTGTTGGACTCAGAACTAAAAGAAGCAATGGTCTGGATCAATGTTCCCCCGCATTATTTTTCTCTATGTGCGGAACTGCTTGGCTGTTGTGTGCACATTATTTTCCATGTGCGCAATGGCCTAATGAGGTAAGACACTTTGTGAGCTACAATTGCAGAAAAGAGTTTTGGAAAGTAATTTCCTCTTCCAAGCCACTGCAATTCTTTACAAATCTTACAACACTTTTTCCAAACACATAAGCTAAAATAAACAGTGTCATATGTGATTATAGAGAAAACTCAACCAGTACAAGACTTCAACATCTGCCACAGTAACTTGCAAACGTACTTCTGTGCAGAGAAAAATGTATGTTTTATGCCACTGGAAAATCACTCGTGTGTATTACAAAACAAATACCTCTTGGCATATCTGATGTGGCTGTCAAGAAATTCAGACAGAATACATTTGCTGATGGCTTAATGGCAATTAAAAGCAATGTGTCAAAAAACATGTTGATAGGAGTTAAAGTGCCACTTTAATGAAGGATTCAAGGGCCAGGAGAACATGCTTTTAATAGTTTGTGTAAGGTTGATAATTGCATCAGAATAACTGCCCCTCAGAATATGAGGATCAAAAATGTGACCCCATTAGAGCAGCAGCATAGGAAGGAATTCTAATATTAATGCCCAATCTCAAGTGGAATTTTAAGGTGAAAGAACATCTTTTAATAAGCAGGTAGTATCCCTATTGGCAAAGCGAATTACATTCTACCCCCAGAAAAATAATTTGACTCCAAGTAGTGAGCAGAATCCGATTAGAGCCCTGCTTGAACCCCTACATAGGAAGTGAAATGACAGGGCACATAGTAAAGTGTATAGTTTTGCCCACCTTCCCACACCACAGCCTAGATGCAATTCTAACAAGAGCCTTACTGAAGAAAATCAAATATATGCCTTTTAAGTTAATAGCATCAATTTAATCACAGATGCAACTGGTGGAGTGCTTTCTTCTGTAACTATGGATCCCTCTTCTGTAATTCTTTGTGATCAGTTAAATAAGATGCAGGGAGCTGCTATAGATGATACACACATAACACAAGGTTATATTGAAAAGCCCTCGGCAGCTAAGCATAGAAAGAAAAAGAAGGTGCTGTGGTCTAGACGGGTACTAGAATTTCCTATCCTTTAGCAACCAAGCAACACGTGTCCTTCAGTGTACTGCCGAAACATATGCCTTGGTTTTTGAAATATGCTGCTTTGTTCATGTTGGGGAGAATTCTTAAAAATGTGCCAATTCCTCCCACCTTGGAGCCCTCCAGCTCTATTGCTAAACTTTGGAACTTTGAACTTTTCAATTCAATGTGTTTTCTATGTTTGTTTCTTTTGGTTATTGAGTCTAACCAACTCCATAGGCATCATCTTTTACAATCATGTCCCAAAGCACCTTCAGTGCAGTGGCACAGAGAAGTCTTTTAGACTTCCCAAAGTTTAAATACCTTCTCTGGGATCAACTGTTTCCCAGGGCAGTAAAGTGAAATTGACTTTACTTATCATTGTACTGCTAGACCGAGCACACCCCATTTTACAATAGAGTGCTGGAGGGGTTACTTAGTACCCCGTGTCTAAATGATCATGTAACATTTTTTATGTTTACCTTCCCTCAAATGACTGGCTGGTGGCAGTGGTTTCGTTTTGAACTACCTTGGTTTGCATTTACCATGACTGTTCGCGGCTCCGGTAAAGGAACCGTGGGAGTCATCTTTTTCAAAATGGCATCCAGCCATTTTTGCTAAAATGGTGCCCGATCTTTTGTCGCCAGGTCTTTTTGGAAAGGTCCTTCAAGAGATTTTCTCTGCACGCCAAACCAGGTTTGGTCTCTTAACCCACCCCTGGCTCCAGAGTGTCTGGGGTAGGCAGGAAGTGAGGGAAGTGCCCAAAACTCACTGTGCTTAGTCTCCTAGGAGACCCGAATGCACTCTGTGGTGATTGGTTGGCTGACTGTCCGGCAAGGACAGCCACCCTGCTGGGTGAGTGACAGCTAGGCTGGAATGAATGGGAGAGAACTGAATAAAAGGCAAGTCTTTTGGCTTGGAAGGCAGAGCCGATCACTGGAGGAAGGAACCGAAGAAGAGCTTGAAGAGGACGGCTGCTGCAACTCCTGGACCGTTGGTTTGCCCGGTGAAGCCCTGCTGCAGGTCTGAATCGGCAAGTTCGCATCGACAGAGAAGCCCCTGCAAGGACGACTTCTCTCATTGAGTTGGTGGGACCAATAAATTCCAAAGTAAGCCACCTGGACACCCATCTCGGAGCTGGTTGATTTTCCTCAGAGTAGCTGCAGGAACTGTATAGCCAGTGAGAGGGACACGAGATTGTGTGTGTTACTTTTAAGCTGGCCTAAAGCTTTTGGAAGATCCTCCGGACTCCCAGGAAGCAGGACTGACGAAGCGTGAGCCCCCTCAGCAGAGTGCGGGACCCCAGAAGTAAGGACAGTCCACCTTGACAGCCAGTCCCCCCCCCCCCCCGACGTCCTCCCTCTTGTCCCCACGACGGAGGCCCAGGAACAGTCAGATCTGCAGAGCTGCCCAGGAACAGAAGTCATCAGCTGCATCTTTTCTTCTTCAGGTACTGTAAAACAAGTCTAAGAGAACTTACCCCTTACTGTGGCAGTGCTTGTAACTTCTGCAACTCACAGGTCTAATCGGCTTGTGGCCCTACATTTAATGCTTCTTTTTTTAATCAAAGACTCCTAAGAACTTGTGCAAAGTCTTTTCCATTTACTTATCTGAAGTGCTACATCCTATACAAAGACTTTGGCCTAATGACATTGGCTTAGCCTATTGAATTGAATGACTCTTCTATTGCTATCTGAAAGCATTTGCCCTGCTTAGGAAATTGATGATCTCTTGTGTTCTAATAACCTTTGCCTTTTACCAACGTTTTAAGAGTGTTCTGAATGCCAACCGTAAGATATTAATGTCCCCAGCACCCTTGTTACTGAAGTCACCTGTGGGTATAGGTTGTGTCTGTGGGCCATCCCAAAAGGGTCTGGTCTGATTCAGATACTCAGCGTGTACAGTAATGAAGTGTATTTGTATATTACTAGTATATTGCTCCCTTCTAAAGAAGGCTTTATAACTGACTGATAAATAATTGTTTATGCAAGAAACCTTGAGTGTAAGAGTTGATTTGAATACCTGTAATTGTGAATCTTTGTGCAACTCCACTACTGCCCACATTTCCCCTCTTGAGATAAGCCTGGCTGCTCAACACGCTACCAAAACTGGTATATGCTTCTACGATACAAAGGTTGGGTTGCCTATATGTGTAGTCATAGCTGCTTGTAGTGTTCCCAGAGGGTACTGCATTCAAACTTTGGCTAACAGTTCATTACCCGCAAGGAGTGATTCTGTGATCTTCCACCCACAGCCTTCCCCAGCCCCTGTGCTAGCCTCCAATACTATCACTGGGATATTTGCAGACCCACAATACTTTGCATGCCTCAACATATTTGCATTTTAAGAATGGCATGGCTCCAAATTCTTCTGCAGTGCATACTAGATTGTTTGCAACATACCCCACTTGTGAAGGATTACACAAGTGCTCAGTGAAACCGTTTTTGTATAGAAGCGAGTTACAATATAATGCGTGAAGGTCTATGCCCAAAGGTACTCTAACGCTTGGAAACAGTGCAGATTGTGTGAAAACCAATCTCCTGTCTGAATAGCCGGTGATCCCTTGGAGGCTAAGTAAATGATATTACAATGTTGCTCTCCACGTATAGGGTAATGTTAGCAATGATAAAATAGGAGACGCTAAGCATCACATTTGTCTTCTCAAAATCTTTAGAGGGCAAATTAATATTTGAGTTTTATAATGCGTTAATTTGTAAGGGGCCGCTTCAAAGCACATTTGTAAAAAGAGGAAGTATGTGATGAGGTTCGGCGCTCCCGGTGCCAGCGGACTCACGGTGCTTGGCCTTCTGTTGGACCCCTGTCACCGGGGCGCCCTCAAAGGTCTTAGAAGACCGCTCGGACTTCTTCTTCTTCTCGCCTGACGGGCTCTTTCCTTCCAGCCAGTTGGCGAGACGTTGATGGCGGTCCTTCATGGTCCGCTCCGACATATTGCCGCAAAACGCACAGTCCTTCTCCACGTGCGTCTTGTCCTCATGTAGGCAGTAAAGACAAAGGGAGTGTTCGTCCTCCTTAAGACATTCTGAAGCTGGCATCCAGGGCAGACCCTGAACAGCTTTCCAGGCGTCGAGCTTCCCTTCTCCTGGGCCATGTCCGAGATGGGCCTGAGAAACTTCTGGAGTCCTCCAAAAGCGTGGCTCGATGAAATCTTCACCCTTGAGGGGCGTAGACGAATCCGACACGGGTCCCCGTTGATCGGATGAAGAAACGGTGGAGCTTGAGGCTCTTTTGACCGAAAAAGAAATTTTTTGAGAAAAAACGTGAAAAATAGCACTAACGCTCGAGAGCAATAGCACAAGGATCCCAACACTTGAAAGTGCGGTAAAAATCTGAAGATGGCTGCCAGAGGCGGGGCTTAGGTAGATGGCAGTCATTGGCTGTGGTCAGTATGACGCAGAGATCAGTGATTGGTTACTACTACGAAAGACAGATCAGAAACGAAACTGATACTGATTTTTTCTTTACCAAGGATTCCCAGCCTGACGACGGGGAATATTCATGAGCATGTGAATCCATGGCAGACCCCATGCTGGAGAAGCCTGCTTACTTACAGTCAGTATCCAATATTTAAGCTGGTCGTGCGATTATATATTGTGGGTGACGCTTTTGGTAAGGCACAATGAGTAACAGAAATGTTGGCGCATGAAGTTATTCATGTTACATAAGTGGATGCAGGTACAAGTCTGCTTAACATTCGCAGATCCAAGAGAGAAAGCGTCAAGGTTGTCCGGTAGTTTCTTAATGTGTTCTGGGGCCGAAGTTAGTCATAAGGTAAAAGTGTGGTAGAGTCAGGTTTAGGAGTCATGGGTGGAGAGGGAACATTATTTCGTTAATGTGTGCAGGCATATCTTGGTTAGATTCTTCTGTTCATGGAGCCAGTTTTTCATATTCGTTTTTAACCTTGTGTGTGTATTTTGCTGTTAAGGATTTTTGGTGTTTACTGTCACCCAGGCATAGTAGTGTAATGCAAATTAGCAGAATATCAGGACTGGTTGCTTAATTTAAAAGCAATACAATTTCAGGTAATTGCTGTGGCTTGATGCCTTAATAAATCTTTCTGAATAGGTGAGAATTGTCTGTGTGCGCTGCTAACAATCTTCTGAGCGGCACCCAGAAGGAAGCTGGGCAAGCGCACAGCTTAGAGGGAACATTGGTCTGGATATTCGCAAACTTTTTTGCAGGAGAACCTATACACACCCAGTTAGACAATTCATAGGGTCAGACCGAGGAGTCTCAAACCCAGCTCCCGCCTCCGAGATGTCTTGGCTGCATGCACACTATATCCTCAAAAACAACGTATTATCAAGGAGGCGAGGGCCTCTGTGATGATCTCATACAACATGACAGAAATTAAATTATACCAAAATCTCTCTAGGATAACCCTCCAAAAAACGCAGAGATATGCTGGAAATCGTGGGAGTCCTTCAAGCCAGGGTCATAAGATATAGATGGACATTTCCTTTTGGACTATGATTTACCCTGGAAGGGAGACAGGCAGCAAAGAATAACGTCCAGGGAGGCAGGAATGACTGTTACAAATAGAAGACTCAATGGGGGTGTCATCTTAAAAGTGCCCAGCTTCACAGAGTGACAAAAGGCAAAAAAAAAAAGAACACAACGCTGAGGAATGGCAAAATCAGCACATGGCAAAATCGCAGGGATCTGCAAAAGGAGGACTGGTGATCTCGATTAAGAGGCCCGATACCTAAATCATCATCCGGTGGATCGCCGCCATGCAGCAAGACGGAGCGCGACACTACAGATGGTGGAGCTAGGACATCCCGCACTTCTCCCAGGGTTAAAAGTTGGATTGCAGCTGGGTGAGTTCATCCTGGAATATGTTAGGAACTGTGATTCACACCAGGGCACTCTTGGGAGGGTGGGTCTTTAGGGAGAGAGGGGAGGGACATACTAGATAGTTATGTTAAGGGGTTGGTAGGGGTAGTGGGGGTATTTAATTTGGGGGGGTGCGGGTCCCAAATGAAAGTAATTTCTTTAAGTATACAATCAGCAATATACCAATTCCCTTTAGCACACATCATACACAACCACAATTCAAGTGTTTGACATTGAACATAAGGGGGCTTAATACGCCACAAATGCAGAAAAGTGGAGTCTCTCTTGAGGCAGCACCAACCGGACTTGGTGACGTTTCAAGAAACCCATATCTGCAAATCAGACAAGAGGAAAACTCTTCCTACAGTATTACCCTACAATAATACAGGTATGAGCAGAGTAAAACAGCTGGTGCACTGATCGTAGTGAAGGAGGGATGTGGTCTCCAAGTAATCTGCACCAAAACCCATAGGGATGGCAGATATGTGTTTGCGGTCCTAAAGGTGTCCCTCAAACTAACTGTAGCATCAATATATGTCCCTAATACAGGTCAGGATGTTTTTCATAGGGACAATTTATGGATGACGAACTATTAATACTGGAGGATTTCAATTTGGCGTGGGTTCCTATTCGACAGAAGCAGGGTTACACAATGGGCTCCACCTTACCCCTCAAGTGGGCTGCAACATACATTTGCAGCTCTTTCCCTAGTTGACATCTGGTTTGCCCTTAAGGGGGAGGAAAAGGGATACTCTTTATTCACATGTGCATCGGTTCTTCTCCCGTACAGATCATGCCTGGTCCTCCACCCCACTTTTGGGAACAATTACACAAATTACTCCACATGCAATTATTCCCTCAGCTCATGACCCAATCACATTAACATTAGAGATCACAAATGACAATCCAAAGCTCTGGTCCTGGACATTTCCGTTCACTTCATTACAAGATCAAGTTTCAGAGAGGAGATCTCTGCACACATTAGGGAATACTTTGACCTAAACTTAAGGTGGGGGCTGGGGCAGACCTCATTAAATATCACCTGGGATGCTTTTAAAGCCACCACGAGGGGTCTTCTTATAGCCGCAAAAACATTTTCACTAAGGAGTTGGCTAACCGGATAGTAGATCTTTTACCAATATTAATACATACGTATTAGACTGCTTTAATCAAATCTAGAAAAATGCTTGACAATATATGAAAAGTATGCCATATCCTGGAGAAAGTGGAGAAGAAACAGATCCCTGCAGTACTTTTTTCTATAGACGCCAAAAAGGCATTTGATCGAATAGAATGCTCATTCCTCTTTTTAACACTAGATGGGATTTGGACACAACTATAGAAGGTGGAACAGGGCAAACTATCAGAATCCTACCATTAGACTATCAACAAATGGACAACTATCCTCTGTAATTTCCCTTCAGTGTGGTACGAGCTGGGGTGCCCCCCCATGCTATATGCACTACATTTGGAACCCCTACTGGCAAAAAAAAAAGAAATCACAGAGGCGTGATGTTCGGCAGAGACCAGCACAAAATAATGGCTTACGCCAACGATCTGTTGCTTACAGCAACTGAAGCACTAAGCACAATACTGGAGGCCACATGTGCATTTGAGAAAAAAACAATCTGAGGATCCTAGACGCGTGAGGGATCTTGGGTACAGTGGACGTCACACTAGGGATAGTATTACTGGCACGCCCTGTGTCGACGCCCATTTTCGAGTTTCAAAAAACAAACTGTAATACTCCGCAGCTTCCACTAGATGTCGGCCTATGCACAGCATGTGAATCTAAGCAGATACAAGCATCAGAAATACGATTACGGTGAGTAATGTATCCCATATAATTCTTGTGAACTGGTGTCATTCTGCTGCTTCACTACTTACCTTCATTCTTTTGTCTAAGTTATTGATTACGTTCCCAATAACCCAGAGGTGACTGTATATGTTTTATAACTGAGTATTGTGTGATATTACTACCTGCTTATTTCATTTCTTAGTGCGTGTTTTGGGCCTATAATATAGTATTTGGTACTTACCCGTCTAATTATTGTGTGCTTCACTGTGTGGACTTATTGTGGGCCCCTGAACCCACTCACACTGTCCTGAGACTAAGTCTTGACCGCTCTCCACGCTTACCTCGATTGGGATTGGGTTTGGCTAACCTTTCAGAGTTCTCCTGTTCAATAGAACTAAGGTGGCCTCCTAAAATCTGTCCACCAGGCCAGATTCTACAAATCCATCTTAACCCGGGACTTCACTGGAACTGGTAAGCTGCAGGGGTCGTCAGCCAGGTGCTATTCTTTGTAGAGGATGTGGCTCAAACGATCATCTGAAGAATGGCTGGAGATGTCCTCCTTTTATCCAAGATCTGGAATGGAAGCTTGCCCAGGTCCACCAATGGTAAGGATCTGCACCATTCAAACTGCCGGTGGCTATTCAAGCCATTCAGGAACCAAGATGTGTACTGGGACCAGACAGTCCCAGCCTCTACATCGGGCCTCGCACACTGCCTCATTGCTCATGAAAGTAACAGCTTTCTCTGGAAAAGGGCATTCCATATATGGACCTGGGAAGGCAAGAAGAAATCCAAAGAACCATATGGCCAAAGGACAAGCAAAAACCTTGTGGCATAGCCATCTTAGGGTGCTAGCCACCCTTTTGCAGTAAATGCAAAAGTGCTTGAGTAAAAGGTTAAAAACACAGCAGAAAAAGATCTGCTTGCCACCAGCTCATCCTAGGGACATTGTAAAAGTAACCAAAAATCCATTATAGAAAAAGTTATAAGGATACACATTATCCTAACTGTGCTTCACTTTAGGGTGATTTTGTGCAATTGTAACAATACCAAGGAATCCAATAAGAGCCAACAAAATCTCATTACTGATGGCTTTCTGGACTAATCAATTTCCCCACAAGAAGTAGCGAACTGACAGGGGTAGTAAAACTTTCCTCTAAAAAGTCAAGAACAGGAGTCTAAACAAAGCAAAAAGAAAGGGTGTCACATAGAAATCTATGAGAGGAAAGCAGCAAAAAGAAAATCTTTCCTAACACAAACCCACAGAGTAGGGCAGAAAGAGCTCTACACACATTGGACTTACACAGAGCTATGATGTTTTACCTTGATAAGACAAAATCATAAAGACAAGTCAAGGAGGGCATGGCTGACCGAAGACCCATGGAGACGTGGCTCGGGTGAGCTCCGTACTACGCAGTCTCCGATGTGAGCACTGACTAACATCACCATCCCAGCGGGTGTCTGAAGGGCTGCACCGGCCCTGGAATTATGGAAACATTTTGCAGCGTGACTCCCCTGGTGACCAAGATGGCGGCAGGAGCTGTGGCAAAGCGGGACGGGAGCACGGCAACTGCCGTTAATGGGGATGAACGTATTGGGAGTGCGAGAGGCCGAGCACTGGTCTGGTGAGTATGACCTGTTGGCATGGGATCAGAGCCACACGGCAGGGAGACTCTTTGAGAACACGGGGCAGCACATGAGAGGCGGCATCTGAGACCAGCGCTCTCTGGTGGACTTTGTGGGAAGGACTGCTCCTGGTTGCATAGCAGAGTAGACTGCCCAGGAGAGCCTGGCAGAACGTTTTTCTACTGAAGCGGCAATAGTGGCAGAAACTTCAGCTGCCACAGGGGGTCTGTTTCTGAGGGGCCCTGTGTGATAAGGAGCGCCTTTCCCGCCCATTATCTGACGGCAAACAAGAGGGTTTGGGTGGCCCTCTGCCCTGTATACAACTGCCTGCTTGGGGGTGGGGGGAAGAGGGGGAGTGTGTACTGACTACAACTATGAACAAGCAGGCAACCAAAGCCAAGGGACTGCCAGCTGGAGACATAAAAGCTCTACTGCAGGGGCAGGAGGGTCTGAAGGGGCCCAAATTCACTCACTAACTTTACCTACTACTCAACAGCTTGATCTTGAGGATCCGCCCATGAGAAGATGGGATCTTCAGCTGATGCAGTCTGAAATAAAATAAAAGCAATCAAAGATAGTATTGTGACGCTCTCTAAGTCAATTGCAGATCTGAGCAAACACGAGGTGGTGGCGGAAAAGAGTGGACAAGGTGGAATCTACCCCATGGTGAACAGGGATTTGAGCAGGAGACCACTTCGAAATGCATGGAGGAAATGGAACAACAATTGGAACTAGCAATAAATAAACAAGTGTATGCAGAAAACAGGTCAAGACGTAACATCCGGCTATGGGGGGATTATTAGATCTGTAGCAGATGCGGACTGGAAGGCTTATGGCTTGTGCATTGTTCCAACAAGATTAAATGCCCCTGCAGAAGAGGTGATATTACTGGACCGCACGCATCAAGTGTACACTAGATATCAGCAGAATAAGAATTTGCTCCTGGATGTGTTGACTAGGGTCCATTTGTTTCAAACAAAGGAGAGAATTATGGGTGCTCCAAGAAATCCGTAAGTGATTTGGTTTAGAGATGCCTCCATGAAGATTTTCCATGATCTGGCCCAAATGATACTACGGAAGAGGCGAAGGCTGGTTACTGGTTGGCTGCGGGAGTGGATGTGCATTACTGCTGGACCATTCCCTTTGGGTTACGCATTGACTACGGTGGAAAAACCTAGAACATCATGAAGGAAGCCGTTTATAGTTTCTGCTTGCATGACTGGGGGGTTGAGGGTGTTTGTCGGAGGGTGTATGCCGATTGTTCTGTTTGGGATTGTCGGTGCGGGAGGGGAGTGGTGTACAGGATCTGGCCCATGAAGGCTCTGGGATGATGATTTTACCAGGTGGCGGACTGTAGAGGAGTGTTGGAAGGGGGAGGGCTTGGGGTGGGAAGTGGGGAGTTTTGGTTGAAGGTTTACTCTGGCATGAAAATGGCACTTAAAATGAGTGTACTCTGGGCGATCGCCCTTCAAGGTGGAGAGGTAAGGGAAGGTCAATCCTGTCACTGGGAATGATTGAGGTAACCATGGTAACCCTGAAAGTACAGACCTGGAGTAAGATCAGATCAGTGACTGCTGCAGGGTGTGGGAGGCCACTGCTTACTCAGATATTTGCCCCTCCCCCCGCCACCCCTGCCTCACTCTAGGCATGCTGCAGCACAGCCCAGTGCCGGCAGAGGCACGTGTCCTGCTCTTGTTCTTTTTTTTCCAACTCTCCTCAGTGGACTCAGTCACTCATTACCACCACCAGTCTAAGCCCCCACTCTAACCCAGCCACCAGTATACTCCCATGCTACCTCACTCTAGTCCATTATCCACCTCAATCTACCACGACCCACCCTACTACTTCACCCGTGCCCATCAACAAACCACCCAAGCTCACATCTGCCTACCCCCACTAATCTTATATCATCCCCAATCACTGTGCACCCACCCTGCCTCACCTGTGCCGATCTCCACCAACCCAATCCCCCTTGCACACCCATCTACCCTAGTACATCCATGCTAACCCGATCACTACCTCCCACCTTAGTTCACCCCTTCGCTCACCCCTACCCCCCACTCTTTCACCCTTACAGCCACTATTAAACTTAAAATGTCCAAACTTAGTGTCCGTTTAGCAAAGTCTTCCATACACCTACATGAAGCCTTTCTACTATGTCTAGCCCGGTTATTATTCTTCAAGCACTAATTTACAGACAGTTTTGTAATTTCAGGGTAAGTAAAGCCCAATTATTTACTGCATTGTTAACTATACATGTCAAATGCAATACAATGTCAAAACTATTGGCTTTGCCAATGCTAGTAGAGTTGCTTTCTCTGCACACCCTCCCTCTGCTGCATGTTTTCCATCTTTGGCCAAGGGGAGGGAAGGTTCTGGCCCAAGTGCTCTTCTGGGACAGTGGTTTCCTTCTAACAGACTATTTTGAGTCACCGCCACTCCCAGCAGCATCTCACATCTATGTGGGGCCGTGGGTAAAGGGGTGGCTTGAAGAATGCCTCTCGAAACGTGAAGAGGGGCAGAGACTAATGTGCATGCAGTATTTTTCCCCGTGGCAGGAGACTGAAGTTTTGAATTGGCTGCAGCCACAAAGGAGCGAGATGTACAGGAGCAGCAGCGGCCCTCTTCTTCAATGTCAGATCAAACAATAGTTTGATTTATTGGGGACGGGGGTCCATGTTTCAGCAAATTCTTGTGAATTTCAGTTTAATATCATGTAGACTGGCAGGTTTAAAATGCAACACATCTTTTGGGTTTTCTAGTACAAAGAAATTATTGTTAATGAAGCCAAGAAATGCAACTCCAAAAGGGTCTTCTACCATGCCAAAGTTTAAAGGGATTGTTCGCCAACAAATCACTCCGTAGAAAGGACCTTCACAGCAAGGATTAAAGCTGCCTTTATGCGCTGGTCATTGCAGGTGGCACAGGGCAAGAGTTACTAAACTTCTGGAGCAGTCAGGAAAACAAACTAGCTACCGGTCTTCCCATTCATTTATTTTTACACCCTCAATTACCCAATAGACTCACTTATTTTATTTGTATTGTGCCGAAAGCCTGCAGGCATCAGGGTGCAGGGCGGGGGAACACTTACAAATACGACAAACTAAACATAGGAGAAGTCGGTGAAAATTACCCCAGAGGAAGAAAACAGGTTAATCGAATATTGGGCAAGTTTGTTTCGAGTCTCAGACAAAAAGGTAGGGAATTCCAGAGTCGGCTGAAGTTACTGGGAAAGCCTTCCTTAAGCCATTTACACGTTTGAAAATAGGTTGAGTCAACAGGGCCTAATTGGAGGCGCAAAGGGTTCTTTGCTGGAAGGTGAGGAGTCACCAAGTTCTTAAAATATACTGGGGCCATATGTCCATAAAGACATATGTGGACAAGCAATGCAGATTTGAATGGTATAGGTGCACAGACAGCCAGCCAGTGGAGAGATTTCAGACTACTCTAAATGTGATCCCTCCTAGATTTGCCTTTACAAATTCGTGCAGCATCATTCTGGGAGATTAGTAGTTTAGCCAATTTTTTCTTGCTAGTGCCCAGTAGCAGTGCATTACAGTAATCAAAACGCAAGGATGGTGGCACGTGCAATGGAAGCACAATTGGTCTCCGAAAGATACGGGCGAATGTTCACAAGTAGGCGAAGATGATATGAGCAGGATCTAGCGGTTTGGTTAACCCAAGTGTCTGCACTGAGAGTGGAATTCAGGTAGGGTCCTAAAGTCTTTACTTTTCCTGCAACTGAGATGGTGCAGTTAGGAATTACAAAGGATTGGTAATCAGGGTGTAGCTTATCTCTTGTATGGGAAAGGCCAAAAATCAGTAGCTCAATCTTATTGCCATTAAGGCACATCCAATGGTGGTTCACCCACGACTCAATTTGAGCACATGTCTGTCTGAGGAGATTAGCGATTTGCTGGTAGGTTCCACATAGTCCCAGAACTATTTAGGGTAATGGGGAGAGCATTTAGGAAAATGGATCCCTGCACTGATCTTACCAAATATGCTGTTTATGTCCTGCTGCCAGTTGTTGAGTTCTTGCAGGACAATGCCCTGGAGTCCCGTATTGTGAGGTGAAGGAGGTTGATAAGAACCCAGTCTGTTACGGCGATGGACCTTGAATATTATGACCAGTTTAGATAGTACGTCAGGCACAAGTAAATGATAAGTCTTGCAGTTGTGTTAGAAGTGTTGCTTTATTGGCATACATTTGCTATCTGGACTGGTCATAATATTCAAGGTTCTTACCAACCTCCTTTAGTTCCAGGACTAGCTGGGTGTCATCAGAATAGTTCGTAAAAAAGATCTTGTTCTTTTCCAAGACTGCACAAAGGGGTTTGACGTACAAATTGAAAAGAAGTGGAGACAGACAGGCCCCTTGTGGAACACCACAAGTAATAGGAGACAACGGTCACATGGCATCACCCCAGCACACTGATATAAAAGACTGTAACAAAGTGGAGTCTTCACAACATCTGCCAACGTTTCCAAGGGTGGAGATTAGCCGCTCATGATCCAGAAGGTCAAAAGCAGCTGACAGGTCCAAGAGGACAAAGAGGCCTGCTTTGCCCCTGTCAATAGTGTCAAGCATATGAGACTGCAAGTCAATGAGGACTGTTTCAGTGCTATAAAACGGTCTGAAACCTGATGGTCTGTGGTGTAAAAACACAACATTTTCAATAAAAGCTTGATATTGGGTGGTTGCGATCTTGTCGCGAGAAGTTACAATTCGTAATTGGTCTTAAGTTGTTACAGGCCAGGCTTCTTCACAAGGGGAGTGACAGTAACTGCCTTTATGGAAGTAGGCACCAGTTTCCAAGAAAAGTGGAGTTGACAAAACGAGCAAAGAACAGAGCAAAAATCTCCCAAATAGCAAAATCTCCCAAATTTGGGAGGAATAACAAGCTGGAATACTCTTCCGCAGCGGACTGAGGAAGAAGAGGTAAAAGGAGGCTCCTTAGTAAGGTTGTTTTTAATCCTCCCCCGAGCTGTTGCAACCTTTCTTTCAAAATCTAATTGGGCCTTTGTGCAATCCTGGGTACACAGAGTAAAGTCTTAGTAAAGCTTCTGGCTTTTCCAGGGACTTAAGAATTTCAAAAAGCTTTTTGGGATGTTATTGGCCTTGGAAATCTGCAAATTGAAGAAGTATTTTTGCATCAAAAATTAAGGATTTACGATTCCAAAATGGCTGCTGTATAGAGAAGACATGTCGGCGCGCTCTCCGTCTTCCTAACAACGTTCCCATCCAGAAATCACTGCAGAAATACTCCCCAGCCCCAGGGAAGCTACAGCAGGGGACAACTGCCACACCCTCCCAACACCACAACACTGCAGAAGGTATCAAATACTGCCGAACAGCATTGTTATCGACCACGCCCAAGAACGAGGGGCCGCGCAGCAACACTGAGTCCATAATAAACACAGGCGCCCCGGCGGGATCTGGGAAGCACGCCCCATGCATTATCCCTCACAGCTCAAGGGGAAACAGGCCTCCACGGACAAAAAGGGACTACAGCAAGTTAAACGCATTCACAACGCAACCACAGAGACAGTATTAAATCTCGAGGGCACGAAGCTCGGATAACATTCTGGGGGGGGGGGGGGGGGCAGCACAAAGACGCCGCAAGTGAGGAGATTCCAGCCCAAAGATCTGCAAACTAGCAGCGCCGGCAAAGCATGAACCGGGGCACACCCCGTCATGAAAGTTCCATTGGGAACCAACTTCTTGTAAGTAGCTGCCTCTTTCAACACGAGCCACTCAAGATTAACTAGAGCTCTCTCCAGCAAGGGAGAAAACACTACTCCTTGCTAACTGTGACCTCCTGCCAGCTGTCCTCTAAAGTAAGGCATTAAACCGAGTTTGTGCGACATCAATCGGCCACAAGGAACACGTGCATCAGTGCACACAAGTGAAAGGGGTGTTTCATAATTGAAAATGAGGACAGCACAGGTGACCCGTGGGCGGTTTGAAGTACACAGGCATATACCTCCATAGGCATCAATGTTTGCGATATAAGACCCCAGAAGGGGACAGGCAGTGTGCAGGCAATCAGAGTAATATAGAGTACATCACCAAGAATCCAACACCAATAGTTATATGTCGGGTAGCAGAGATAAAAGAAGTCAAGCGGGGCAATCCCAGCCTCCGCAAAAAATAAAATAATAAAATCACTGGAAAAAACTTTGGGCAAGCAACAAAACCCTCCCTGGGCCCACTGCCACACCAACGCACCCCTCTCCACCAACACTGCTACGAGAACCCCCCCAGCCCCCAACATGGCAGCCTCCAGGGAAGACTTTAATAAAGGTTTTCAGGAGTTTCAGAACGCTTTACCTCGAACCTTCAATCGCAATTCACGTCCGACATAAGACACTCGCTAGCTGAAGTTAGCAAAGAAATCACATCATTAGCTGAACATGTGGACCTGGATGAACAAACTATTCAAACTCTTGAAGATAAATATCACAATGGAAGAATTGTCCAGAATCACAATTTAGAATTTCAATATGAGGACCTCAAAAATAGATCTCAACGATCCAATATTCGGATCAAGAATCTCCCGGAAACGGTGTTGGACTCAGAACTAAAAGAAGCAATGGTCTGGATCAATGTTCCCCCTCATTATTTTTCTCTATGTGCGGAACTGCTTGGCTGTTGCGTGCACATTATTTTCCATTTGCGCAATGGCCTAATGAGGTAAGACACTTTGTGAGCTACAATTGCAGAAAAGAGTTTTGGAAAGTAATTTCCTCTTCCAAGCCACTGCAATTCTTTACAAATCTTACAACACTTTTTCCAAACACATAAGCTAAAATAAACAGTGTCATATGTGATTATAGAGAAAACTCAACCAGTACAAGACTTCAACATCTGCCACAGTAACTTGCAAACGTACTTCTGTGCAGAGAAAAATGTATGTTTTATGCCACTGGAAAATCACTCGTGTGTATTACAAAACAAATACCTCTTGGCATATCTGATGTGGCTGTCAAGAAATTCAGACAGAATACATTTGCTGATGGCTTAATGTCAATTAAAAGCAATGTGTCAAAAAACATGTTGATAGGAGTTAAAGTGCCACTTTAATGAAGGATTCAAGGGCCAGGAGAACATGCTTTTAATAATTTGTGTAAGGTTGATAATTGCATCAGAATAACTGCCCCTCAGAATATGAGGATCAAAAATGTGACCCCATTAGAGCAGCAGCATAGGAAGGAATTCTAATATTAATGCCCAATCTCAAGTGGAATTTTAAGGTGAAAGAACATCTTTTAATAAGCAGGTAGTATCCCTATTGGCAAAGCGAATTACATTCTACCCCCAGAAAAATAATTTGACTCCAAGTAGTGAGCAGAATCTGATTAGAGCCCTGCTTGAACCCCTACATAGGAAGTGAAATGACAGGGCACATAGTAAAGTGTATAGTTTTGCCCACCTTCCCACACCACAGCCTAGATGCAATTCGAACAAGAGCCTTACTGAAGAAAATCAAATATATGCCTTTTAAGTTAATAGCATCAATTTAATCACAGATGCAACTGGTGGAGTGCTTTCTTCTGTAACTATGGATCCCTCTTCTGTAATTCTTTGTGATCAGTTAAATAAGATGCAGGGAGCTGCTATAGATGATACACACATAACACAAGGTTATATTGAAAAGCCCTCGGCAGCTAAGCATAGAAAGAAAAAGAAGGTGCTGTGGTCTAGACGGGTACTAGAATTTCCTATCCTTTAGCAACCAAGCAACACGTGTCCTTCAGTGTACTGCCGAAACATCTGCCTTGGTTTTTGAAATATGCTGCTTTGTTCATGTTGGGGAGAATTCTTAAAAATGTGCCAATTCCTCCCACCTTGGAGCCCTCCAGCTCTATTGCTAAACTTTGAACTTTTCAATTCAATGTGTTTTCTATGTTTGTTTCTTTTGGTTATTGAGTCTAACCAACTCCATAGGCATCATCTTTTACAATCATGTCCCAAAGCACCTTCAGTGCAGTGGCACAGAGAAGTCTTTTAGACTTCCCAAAGTTTAAATACCTTCTCTGGGATCAACTGTTTCCCAGGGCAGTAAAGTGAAATTGACTTTACTTATCATTGTACTGCTAGACCGAGCACACCCCATTTTACAAGAGTGCTGGAGGGGTTACTTAGTATCCCGTGTCTAAATGATCATGTAACATTTTTTATGTTTACCTTCCCTCAAATGACTGGCTGGTGGCAGTGGTTTCGTTTTGAACTACCTTGGTTTGCATTTACCATGACTGTTCGCGGCTCCGGTAAAGGAACCGTGGGAGTCATCTTTTTCAAAATGGCATCCAGCCATTTTTGCTAAAATGGTGCCCGATCTTTTGTCGCCAGGTCTTTTTGGAAATGTCCTTCAAGAGATTTTCTCTGCACGCCAAACCAGGTTTGGTCTCTTAACCCACCTCTGGCTCCAGAGTGTCTGGGGTAGGCAGGAAGTGAGGGAAGTGCCCAAAACTCACTGTGCTTAGTCTCCTAGGAGACCCGAATGCACTCTGTGGTGATTGGTTGGCTGACTGTCCGGCAAGGACAGCCACCCTGCTGGGTGAGTGACAGCTAGGCTGGAATGAATGGGAGAGAACTGAATAAAAGGCAAGCCTTTTGGCTTGGAAGGCAGAGCCGACCACTGGAGGAAGGAATCGAAGAAGAGCTTGAAGAGGACGGCTGCTGCAACTCCTGGACCGTTGGTTTGCCCAGTGAAGCCCTGCTGCAGGTCTGAATCGGCAAGTTCGCATGACAGAGAAGCCCCTGCAAGGACGACTTCTCTCATTGAGTTGGTGGGACCAATAAACTCCAAAGTAAGCCACCTGGACACCCATCTCGGAGCTGGTTGATTTTCCTCAGAGTAACTGCAGGAACTGTATAGCCAGTGAGAGGGACACAAGATTGTGTGTGTTACTTTTAAGCTGGCCTAAAGCTTTTGGAAGATCCTCTGGACTCCCAGGAAGCAGGACTGACGAAGCGTGAGCCCCCTCAGCAGAGTGCGGGACCCCAGAAGTAAGGACAGTCCACCTTGACAGCCAGTCCCCCCCCCCCCCCCCCGACGTCCTCCCTCTTGTCCCCACGACTGAGGCCCAGGAACAGTGAGATCTGCAGAGCTGCCCAGGAACAGAAGTCATCAGCTGCATCTTTTCTTCTTCAAGTACTGTAAAACAAGTCTAAGAGAACTTACCCCTTACTGTGGCAGTGCTTGTAACTTCTGCAACTCACAGGTCTAATCGGCTTGTGGCCCTACATTTAATGCTTCTTTTTTTAATCAAAGACTCCTAAGAACTTGTGCAAAGTCTTTTCCATTTACTTATCTGAAGTGCCACATCCTATACAAAGACTTTGGCCTAATGACATTGGCTTAGCCTATTGAATTGAATGACTCTTCTATTGCTATCTTAAAGCATTTGCCCTGCTTAGGAAATTGATGATCTCTTGTGTTCTAATAACCTTTGCCTTTTACCAACGTTTTAAGAGTGTTCTGAATGCCAACAGTAAGATATTAATGTCCCCAGCACCCTTGTTACTGAAGTCACCTGTGGGTATAGGTTGTGTCTGTGGGCCATCCCAAAAGGGTCTGGTCTGATTCAGATACTCAGCGTGTACAGTAATGAAGTGTATTTGTATATTACTAGTATATTGCTCCCTTCTAAAGAAGGCTTTATAACTGACTGATAAATAATTGTTTATGCAAGAAACCTTGAGTGTAAGAGTTGATTTGAATACCTGTAATTGTGAATCTTTGTGCAACTCCACTACTGCCCACATTTCCCCTCTTGAGATAAGCCTGGCTGCTCAACACGCTACCAAAACTGGTATATGCTTCTACGATACAAAGGTTGGGTTGCCTATATCTGTAGTCATAGCTGCTTGTAGTGTTCCCAGAGGGTACTGCATTCAAACTTTGGCTAACAGTTCATTTCCCGCAAGGAGTGATTCTGTGCTCTTCCACCCACAGCCTTCCCCAGCCCCTGTGCTAGCCTCCAATACTATCACTGGGATATTTGCAGACCCACAATACTTTGCATGCCTCAACATATTTGCATTTTAAGAATGGCATGGCTCCAAATTCTTCTGCAGTGCATACTAGATTGTTTGCAACATACCCCACTTGTGAAGGATTACACAAGTGCTCAGTGAAACCGTTTTTGTATAGAAGCGAGTTACAATATAATGTAAGGTCTATGCCCAAAGGTACTCTAACACTTGGAAACAGTGCAGATTGTGTGAAAACCAATCTCCTGTCTGAATAGCCGGTGATCCCTTGGAGGCTAAGTAAATAATATTACAATGTTGCTCTCCACGTATAGGGTAATGTTAGCAATGATAAAATAGGAGACGCTAAGCATCACATTTGTCTTCTCAAAATCTTTAGAGGGCAAATTAATATTTGAGTTTTATAATGCGTTAATTTGAAAGGGGCCGCTTCAAAGCACATTCGTAAAAAGAGGAAGTATGTGATGAGGTTCAGCGCTCCCGGTGCCAGCGGACTCGCGGTGCTTGGCCTTCTGTTGGACCCCTGTCACCGGGGCGCCCTCAAAGGTCTTAGAAGACCGCTCGGACTTCTTCTTCTCGCCTGACGGGCTCTTTCCTTCCAGCCAGTTGGCGAGACGTTGATGGCGGTCCTTCATGGTCCGCTCCGACATATTGCTGCAAAACGCACAGTCCTTCTCCCCGGCGTCTTGTCCTCATGTAGGCAGTAAAGACAAAGGGAGTGTTCGTCCTCCTTAAGACATTCTGAAGCTGGCATCCAGGGCAGACCCTGAACAGCTTTCCGGGCGTCGAGCTTCCCTTCTCCTGGGCCATGTCCGAGATGGGCCTGAGAAACTTCTGGAGTCCTCCAAAAGCGTGGCTCGACGAAATCTTCACCCTTGAGGGGCGTAGACGAATCCGACACGGGTCCCCGTTGATCGGATGAAGAAACGGTGGAGCTTGAGGCTCTTTTGACCGAAAAAGAAATTTTTTGAGAAAAAAACGTGAAAAATAGCACTAAGTCTCGAGAGCAATAGCACAAAGATCCCAACACTTGAAAGTGCGGTAAAAATCTGAAGATGGCTGCCAGAGGCAGGGCTTAGGTAGATGGCAGTCATTGGCTGTGGTCAGTATGACGCAGAGATCAGTGATTGGTTACTACTACGAAAGACAGATCAGAAACGAAACTGATACTGATTTTTTCTTTACCGAGGATTCCCAGCCTGACGACGGGGAATATTCATGAGCATGTGAATCCATGGCAGACCCCATGCTGGAGAAGCCTGCTTACTTACAGTCAGTATCCAATATTTAAGATGGTCGTGCGATTATATATTGTGGGTGACGCTTTTGGTAAGGCACAATGAGTAACAGAAATGTTGGCGCATGAAGTTATTCATGTTACATAAGTGGATGCAGGTACAAGTCTGCTTAACATTCGCAGATCCAAGAGAGAAAGCGTCAAGGTTGTCCGGTAGTTTCTTAATGTGTTCTGGGGCCGAAGTTAGTCATAAGGTAAAAGTGTGGTAGAGTCAGGTTTAGGAGTCATGGGTGGAGAGGGAACATTATTTCGTTAATGTGTGCAGGCATATCTTGGTTGGATTCTTCTGTTCATGGAGCCAGTTTTTCACCTCGTGTGTGTATTTTGCTGTTAAGGATTTTTGGTGTTTACTGTCACCCAGGCATAGTAGTGTAATGCAAATTAGCAGAATATCAGGACTGGTTGCTTAATTTAAAAGCAATACAATTTCAGGTAATTGCTGTGGCTTGATGCCTTAATAAATCTTTCTGAATAGGTGAGAATTGTCTGTGTGCGCTGCTAACAATCTTCTGAGCGGCACCCAGAAGGAAGCTGGGCAAGCGCACAGCTTAGAGGGAACATTGGTCTGGATATTCGCAAACTTTTTTGCAGGAGAACCTATACACATCCAGTTAGACAATTCATAGGGTCAGACCGAGGAGTCTCAAACCCAGCTCCCGCCTCCGAGATGTCTTGGCTGCATGCACACTATATCCTCAAAAACAACGTATTATCAAGGAGGCGAGGGCCTCTGTGATGATCTCATACAACATGACAGAAATTAAATTATACCAAAATCTCTCTAGGATAACCCTCCAAAAAACGCAGAGATATGCTGGAAATCGTGGGAGTCCTTCAAGCCAGGGTCATAAGATATAGATGGACATTTCCTTTTGGACTAGGATTTACCCTGGAAGGGAGACAGGCAGCAAAGAATAACGTCCAGGGAGGCAGGAATGACTGTTACAAATAGAAGACTCAATGGGGGTGTCATCTTAAAAGTGCCCAGCTTCACAGAGCGACAAAAGGCAAAAAAAAAAAAAACACAACGCTGAGGAATGGCAAAATCAGCACATGGCAAAATCGCAGGGATCTGCAAAAGGAGGACTGGTGATCTCGATTAAGAGGCCCGATACCTAAATCATCATCCGGTGGAGCGCCGCCATACAGCAAGACGGAGCGCGACACTACAGATGGTGGAGCTAGGACATCCCGCACTTCTCCCAGGGTTAAAAGTTGGATTGCAGCTGGGTGAGTTCTTCCTGGAATATGTTAGGAACTGTGATTCACACCAGGGCACTCTTGGGAGGGTGGGTCTTTAGGGAGAGAGGGGAGGGACATACTAGATAGTTATGTTAAGGGGTTGGTAGGGGTAGTGGGGGGTATTTAATTTGGGGGGGTGCGGGTCCCAAATGAAAGTAATTTCTTTAAGTATACAATCAGCAATATACCAATTCCCTTTAGCACACATCATACACAACCACAATTCAAGTGTTTGACATTGAACATAAGGGGGCTTAATACGCCACAAATGCAGAAAAGTGGAGTCTCTCTTGAGGCAGCACCAACCGGACTTGGTGACGTTTCAAGAAACCCATATCTGCAAATCAGACAAGAGGAAAACTCTTCCTACAGTATTACCCTACAATAATACAGGTATGAGCAGAGTAAAACAGCCGGTGCACTGACCGTAGTGAAGGAGGGATGTGGTCTCCAAGTAATCTGCACCAAAACCCATAGGGATGGCAGATATGCGTTTGCGGTCCTAAAGGTGTCCCTCAAACTAACTGTAGCATCAATATATGTCCCTAATACAGGTCAGGATGTTTTTCATAGGGACAATATATGGATGACGAACTATTAATACTGGAGGATTTCAATTTGGCGTGGGTTCCTATTCGACAGAAGCAGGGTTACACAATGGGCTCCACCTTACCCCTCAAGTGGGCTGCAACATACATTTGCAGCTCTTTCCCTAGTTGACATCTGGTTTGCCCTTAAGGGGGAGGAAAAGGGATACTCTTTATTCACACGTGGATCGGTTCTTCTCCCGTACAGATCATGCCTGGTCCTCCACCCCACTTTTGGGAACAATTACACAAATTACTCCACATGCAATTATTCCCTCAGCTCATGACCCAATCACATTAACATTAGAGATCACAAATGACAATCCAAAGCTCTGGTCCTGGACATTTCCGTTCACTTCATTACAAGATCAAGTTTCAGAGAGGAGATCTCTGCACACATTAGGGAATACTTTGACCTAAACTTTAAGGTGGGGGCTGGGGCAGACCTCATTAAATATCACCTGGGATGCTTTTAAAGCCACCACGAGGGGTCTTCTTATAGCCGCAAAAACATTTTCACTAAGGAGTTGGCTAACCGGATAGTAGATCTTTTACCAATATTAATACATACGTATTAGACTGCTTTAATCAAATCTAGAAAAATGCTTGACAATATATGAAAAGTATGCCATATCCTGGAGAAAGTGGAGAAGAAACAGATCCCTGCAGTACTTTTTTCTATAGACGCCAAAAAGGCATTTGATCGAATAGAATGCTCATTCCTCTTTTTAACACTAGATGGGATTTGGACACAACTATAGAAGGTGGAACAGGGCAAACTATCAGAATCCTACCATTAGACTATCAACAAATGGACAACTATCCTCTGTAATTTCCCTTCAGTGTGGTACGAGCTGGGGTGCCCCCCCCATGCTATATGCACTACATTTGGAACCCCTACTGGCAAAAAAAAAAAATCACAGAGGCGTGATGTTCGGCAGAGACCAGCACAAAATAATGGCTTACTCCAACGATCTGTTGCTTACAGCAACTGAAGCACTAAGCATAATACTGGAGGCCACATGTGCATTTGAGAAATTGGGCCAGTGGCAGGTTTGAAAATAAACATGCATAAATCTGAGATCTTAAATCTATCACCATCTCCAGAGGAAACTCTACTTGCAGGGACAGAGACAATTTAGATAGGTGAAAGAGAATCACACCATTAGGGGTAATAATTACCCCATCTCTCAAAGATTTATATACAGCTAACTATCCCCCTACTAAAAGAAATGGAATAGAGGGACCACCAGGGGGTGCAGAGGCAATGGCTGCCTAGTGTTGAGCTCCCGCCAGGACAGGGCCTTTCAGCGGGATTGAGCCCCCCCCCCCCCCCAGACGGAACAGCTAACTGGCCATCGATTGGTGACCCCCCGGGAGACGCCGACACGAAGGAGCGGATCTCGCCGCCCCCCGAGAACCGGAGTTGGAGCCGCGGCCGAGCGAGTGAGGACGGGGAGAGGCCTGCAGACGTGCGGAGCCCAGCAGAGGATCCCGACCGCCAGCTGGAGTGCAGCGCCCCGCTGACCCAGAGGGGGCGGGCGAACGGAGATGGCCACCAACACCGGGCGGAAGAGGTAGGGGGGCAGCGAGGCGGCTCGCGGGCCAGGCCATCCCCGGGCAGACTCCGGCGGACCGCCTCATAGGATCGGCCCGGGCCCACCCCTGCCAGACCCCGGCGGCAGGAAGCGGCCCGAAAAGGAACAGCCCCTCCCGCCGGCACCAGCTCCATACTCCGGGCCCACCCCGGGCAACAGCTTCCGAAAGGGGAACCGGACCCCCAGCTCTTGCTCCCGCACCGGGCCGGGACGAACCAGCCGGCGGCCCCGAGCCCAGCATCCGGGGCCTGAAAACGTCACCCCCCCTGTCCCCCCAGGAAACAGTCGCAGGAAAAGGGGAGCACACCTGGGATTGGCAGCTGCCAAGTCGACCCCCGCAGCACACCCCACCCCCGTTACCACAGACCCATTGGGGCCCTGGCCTTGCCGCCCAGCGCAAACACGCTGGGGAGAGGGGATATCACCCTCCCACCCAACAAGGAACCCAGCGAGCCCGGAGGTACAGAGACCAGGCTTAATCAGGTGGTGGCCCCCGGTGACAACCCCGGGGCGTGTGCCCGCCTGACTCCCCCCCGGGTGGAGAACTCGGACGGCAGACAGAGGCTGGAACACAACGTTGGCAGCCCCCCCCCTCCCCACAGGACCGCACCAAGACATGGGGGCTCTGGGCCAGCAGCGGACCCCGAGGGGGGCACAGAGGGGGGAATCGCATGAACTGGCTAGAATCTCTGCAAGCGTTTAGGTACAGGGATCGCAACAACAGCCACACGGGCTCCAGTGTTCCGACCCACCCGGGAAACATGTCGGAATCCTCGACAGCGATGGAAAGGGGCTTCGCCTCCATCCTTCAGGAAATTAGGGAAATGCGATCAGACATCGCCCAGAAATTCGAAAAAAATGGAACAGAGGGTGGACAAAGTGGAGGAGAGGCTGCAACGGGTAGAAACCAACCAGTCCTCGTCAACAGTACAGGAGGTCCAATTTGACATGAGGCTCTCGGCCTTGGAGAAAAGGGACGAGGAGAAGGCCAGACAGTTTGACGACTTTGAAAACAGGGAAAGGAGGAATAACTTAAGATTTTTCGGGATCCCGGAAACGGAGGGGGAGACAGAGAGAGACCTAACCCGAGTCGTGAAAGACATTATCACCCTTCTGTTCGCGGAGATGACCACGGAACCCACGTTCGACAGGGTGCATAGAGCTGGGGGCAGGGCGGGGAACCCCTGATCTGTCCTAACCCGATTCCACTACTATACGGAAAAGACCAAGGTTTTGGAAGAAGCGAGGAAGGCAGGGGTGATCACCTACAACAATGCCCAGATCACTATTTTTCAGGACCTCTCCGCCTACACCTTGGCGAAGCGCAGAATGTGCCGTCCCGTGACGCAGCTACTCAAGGAGAAGGGGGTGCGCTACAGGTGGGGGTATCCTTTCTCCCTGTCCTTCGAACGCATGGGCCAGCGCACTACGTTGGTCACAGAAGAGGATATTAGAGGAGCCATACACGACTACGTGGTAGACCCAGCCCCCCGAAGAAGCCCAATCGGCCCGGAGGCTCTGGCCAGGGGTGGGTCAGGTCAGTCGGGACCCAGGAGAAGGAAAACAGCTTCACGAAAATACAAAAAAATTGAATACTCCACCTCCCGCCCAGGAGGGAGGGCAAATGGACTCGGAGGGCTGACGGCAGGGGAGCCCCGACATGCTGCGAGACAGGTGTGGAAGTACGTGAGGTCCTAGTGACGACTCTGTCCCCTGGAACAGCAAGTATACAGTGGGCAACCGACAAGGAAGAGGCCGGGGAAGGGGGGGCTCAAGGAGATGAGCATTGTACTGTGGGCCTAGCCAGGGAGGTCATGCTGGTGGTCCGGCCACATGCCAGTGATGGCGGAACTTACTGGCTGGACGTCGGGTAGGGGGGTGGGGGGGTTCTTTCAAGTTGGCGGGGGTTGTTTTTTCAGGGAGGGGGGAGGAGGGGATGTTCGGGGTCAGTTTTAGGGCACCTGGGGAAGGGGGTAGGGAGAATCCAAGCAATCCAGAAGCGAGACAAATGAAGCGATTGAGGTTTTTCGACATGACGTGGGTGGCCAGCCGGGAGAATTACATAGATAATGGCCGATGGCTTGCCGGCCCTGGGGGTGGGCACCTTGAATGTGCGAGGTCGGAATACCCCCACAAAGAGGTCCCTGGTTTGCAGGGAGTTCAGAAGAGCTAAGCTAGACCTGCTTTTCCTGCAGGAGACTCATTGGGCCCGGGGGAAGGAACCCAAGATGAGGGGAGGAGGAATCGGCGAGATTTTTTGTGCATCACATAAGTCTAAGAAGAGGGGAGTGGCAATTCTGCTAGCAAGGAGCGTAGGCTTTGAGCAGGAGGCGACCCTGAAGGACCCCGAGGGACGCTACCTAATGGTGAGGGGCTCACTACAGGGGGCCCCCTTAACCCTCGTAGTTGTATATGGCCCAAATGAAGGCCAAGCCCAGTTCTGGGAGGAAGTAAGGGACAGGCTTAAACTCTTTGTTCACGGCAAAATAGTGGTAGGGGGGGGGGGGATTTCAACATGGTCCTAGATCCGGCCTTAGATAGGAAGCGACTTGGCCCTCCGAACGTCAGACCGGTGGACGAGGCCACAGCACGCTGCTTCCGGAGGGTCAACACCGAGCTGGGCCTGGTCGACACGATTCCATTCCCCAGGTCCGACGTTCACGTACTATTCGGCCATTCATACCTCATTCTCCAGAATCGATTATATTCTGGTGGACGAGACGCTTCGCCCACACGTCTCGGGCTACAGTGTGGACTCGATCCCCTGGACGGACCATGACATGTCCCGCGTCACTATAGCTGAGGGCTGGCACGCGGAACGCAGAGGCCGCTGGAAATGTAATGACTCCCTTCTCAAAGGCGAGGTCGTTGCACAGGAAGTGTTAGAAGCCATAACAGAGTTCTTTGACCTGAACGACAATGGGGAAGTCGGCATACACACGCTGTGGGATGCTTTCAAGGCAACCCTACGAGGTGTGCTCATTAAAATAGGAGCCCAGAAGAAAAGAGAAAGGGAGACCCTGGAAAAGACCCTAAGGGATAAGATAGCCCAGCATCGGCCTGGCTGTCTTCCGGAACGGCCACTTGAGCGTGACCAGGTCACTGCCCTGGAGGATTACAGACTCCAACTTAAAAACCTCCTCCTGCACAAAACGGAGAGGAGCCTCCAGATGGTGAGACAAAAATTTTACGATAAAGGGGATAAGGCAGATAGTATCCTAGCCTGGAAACTGAGGGAAGTCAAACGAAGCAGAATGGTCAAGGCAGTGAAGGACGCCCAGGGGACGATAGGCTATGACGCTCCCCACATAGGAGAGGCCTTCCGCCACTTCTATGAGAAACTATATACCTCAGAATATGACGAGGGCGATGCCCAGATAGAGGGCTTCCTGGAGTCTATTCAAGTCCCGGCCCAAACAAAAGAGATGTCGGAGGGGTTAGAGGGTCCCGTCAACGAGGAGGAGATAGACAAAGTGATTAGTGGGATGAAGGTGGGAACCTCCCCGGGGGAGGATGGTTATACAGTGTACTTTTACAAGAGGTTCCGCTCCAGCTTGGCCCCGCATCTGGAGAGGGTCTTCAATTCTGTCCTCAAGGGAGGCACTCTCCACGACTCCATGATGGGAGCCATTATAGCAGTACTGCCCAAGGAGGGGAAAGACCCCGCAGAGTGCTCCTCATACCGCCCAATATCATTATTGAACACGGACGTCAAGATCTTGGCTAAGGTGGTGGGGAGGCGGATGGAGGGGATAATGCCGAGGTTGGTTCATGGGGACCAGGTGGGCTTCATAAGAGGGAGACGGGTCGGACAATATCCGTAAAACAATAGATCTGCTCCACTTCGTACAGGAATCTGACCTGGACGCATGTGTCCTCTCTTTAGACTCCGAAAAAGCTTTCGACAGGGTGGAGTGGAGATACATGGAACTCCTCCAGAAAATGGGCTTCGGGTCGCACATCAGGAGCTGGGTATCGGCACTCTATAGAGCCCCCACAGCGAGGGTCCAGGTGAATGGGAGGTTGACTGAGTCCTTCGCACTTTCACGAGGGACCAGGCAGGGTTGTCCCCTCTCCCCCTTGATATATGTCCTCACGATAGAACCATTAGCTATAGCGATCAGAGCGCATGCGGGCATCAGGGGGATTAACAGAGGCGACGTAGAGTTTAAGCTCTCCCTCTTTGCAGACGACACCCTTGCTTATGTGGTGGACCCAGCCACCTCGCTCCCCCCCTTTTTGTCCCTGGTGTCCACATTTGGCCGCTTCTCCAGACTGAGAATCAACACAACCAAATCAGTCCTGCTCCCAATGAAAGTACGAGACCCCGAGTTGGACCCCCTGGACAGGTTCGAGGGGTTCGCGGTGGGAAAGACCTTCATCCGATACCTGGGAGTCCTGCTAACTAGGGACCTATCTAAACTAGCCTCCACTAACTATGACCCCATAATTGCAGGGATCAGGTCGGACTTGAGGAGATGGGACAAGATGATCCTGTCCTGGTACGGCCGGATGACAGCGGTCAAGATGCATGTCTTACCGAGGCTTTTGTACCTGTTCACAGCGCTCCCCACCATCATCCCAGAGCAGACCTTCAGGGTCCTACAAAACGCAGGCCAAGAATTTATATGGCAGGGGAAAACCCCAAGGACCGGAAGAGCGACCCTGACATTGCCGAGGGCGGAGGGGGGATTTGGGCTCCCTGATTTCCGCCTGTACTTCCGGGCTGCACAATGGAGGGTACTCTTGGAACACATGAAAGAAGGGATGGGGACATACTGGTCTTACTTAGAGGACATGGACGCCCACCCCCTGAAGGTTAGGGATCTCCTGTGGGCCCCACGCAAATCTATCCCGGGGAAGTTAAGAGGTCACCCGACTCTGGGAGTCCTTTGGGAAATCTGGAAGGAGGGCCCACAGACAGCCTACCTCACTACATGGCCGTCCCCGATGTCCTCCCTTTGGGGGCTCCCACTTGACCTGGGCGGGAGGGGGTTTCGGAATTCCCAGATCTGGTCCGACTTGGGGATGGAATGGGCTGGGCAGATGTTCAGGGAGGGAGAGTTTCTCTCATACGAGGACCTGAGGGAGGCTCTCGCCCGGGGGTCCCTCACCATTTTTGAATACCTCTGCCTCAAGGGCATACTGTGTGACCAATCGTGGGGCCAAAACTTGAGGAGGCAGCTGACCCCCTTTGAAAAGTTCTTATATACAGCGACCTCGAGAAAGGGCGCGGTGTCGAACATGTATAAAATCTTGAACACTTTGAACCTCCCCGGGAGAAGGGGCTTCCGCTCATTTTGGGACAATTTGGTGGGAGAGGTCATCTCGGAAGACACCTGGTCAAGAATTTTCAAAATCGATTTCCATGGGAACTTGTTCACCGCAGACATGGAGCATAACTTCAGGGTATTGCAGGGGTGGCATAGGGACCCAGTAAAATTGTCTAAAATGTTCCCAGGGGTTACTCCAATGTGCCCGAGGGGTTGTGGCCAGAGGGGATCCAGGAAGCACATGTGGTGGCTCTGCCTGAAAGTTCAGGTCTTCTGGGGAAGAGTACGGACCTGGATCGCGGAGGTGTCGGACAAACCTCTCCCCCAGGACCCTTTGTCAATATTGTTGGGGTACCCCCGGAAGATTTGGAAAAATATAGATATCCAAGGATGATGGAAACAATGCTGCGGGTGGGGAGGGTGGCCCTGGCTCAGAAGTGGAAGAGCCCGGAACTCCCCTCCAAGGAGGATTGGCTGAAGAAAGTAAAGAATATGTTCTTGATGGACAAACTCACAGCTATGGTGAACAATGACTCAGGGCCTTTCATGGCACATTGGTATGGGGTGCAACAATCTTGGGGATGGGATGTACACTGACCTGAGACACTGGCTCACACCGAGGGAGGGGAGGAGGGCTCGGAGCCCAGCTGGGCCCGCCTTGAATGCCCACGACCGGGGGGAACGGCACCATCGACCACAGCCAGAAAGAATGGTCACCTACCACATCGTCTCCTGAGCACAGGGGAGGATAAAGCCGCTCATTGTCTTTCTCGTTTGAAGTTATTGCAGGATTGCGGGGGGGGGGGGCTTTGTTGGGGGGGCGGAGGGTAGGGGGGTTTAAGGGTTGAATGGGACAGTCAATCGCCTTGTGTGCCTTATGGGTTACTCAGCCCTGTTTGTAAAACTAATAAAATGCCAATAAAACCAAAGTTTAAAAAAAGAAATGGAATATACATTTTTTCTTTAAAATGGGATCTACTTAGGATCACATGGCTGGGCAGAATCAACTCGGGTGGGTAATGCTTGAAATAAGTAGAGTGCTCTGGGGAGAGTGACCATTTCCACAGTCCCCCAATCATTTTACCATAAAATACATAGGGCAGTTTCTGCTTTTGTTTGGCAAAATAAAACTCTGCATATAGCTCTAACCACGTTAATGCTGCCACCGGATAAAAGGAGGGATGGGCCTCCCTAACTTCCTGTTAGGAATGGTCCATGGGTACACTCGAGAAGCGTTGGGTACAGATGGAACAAGCAGAGGGGTGGGGCCCAGATTAAAGAAGTATTATGGTTACCGAAAAAGATCGCTCTGCCCATTTACACGCAAGTGAAATTAGGAACATTGGAAAATACTTGGGACACAGCAGTTAAACATGGCATAACATTTCCCTCACCTTCACGCCCTAGTTCACGTCAGGCTTAGAACCGAACGCATTCAGGGAATGAAGGCGGCAGGGTGCAAGAATCTCAGATGTTTTCAGGGGAAACGCCAACACCTTTTACACAATGCAAACAAGAGTTAGGGCTACCTGAAAAATCCAGGTTTCAATATTTCCAGAGGAGACACTGGATTTTAGCTGCCCCGATCAAGGCCTTGGCCACCAGGGAATTAACATACTTTGAGCAATACGTGTCATCCAATCCAGGGAACAAGGCCCTTATTTCTAATTTATATAAAATATTGGGGGAAGAAACACCCAAAACGATGATCAGTTATAAAACGTTGGCAGGCTACTGTGGGGGAAGAGGTCACTAATCATGGATGGCACTCTATGGAAAACAATTCCATATGAATCCATATCTGTGTTAAAACCTTCTCCATTTGCATACCCCGCTCACCAAGAGCTTGTCTGCTAGTCATGTTTGACGAAGATTTCAGACCAAGGCAGAAAGCTGTTCAGAAGGCGTATGCAATATTGGAGTTAGCAGCAATACTTGTTATTGCTCAGAACTGGAAGCAAAGAGATCCACCAAGTCTCTGAATGGTTTTCCAAGACGTGGAATTTTAGAATGGACGACATGCCTTACGGGGGGAATCACTCCTCATTTACTGAAGACTGGAATGTAGTGCTGAAATTCTTAAATAAATACTTTAATATCCAGTACTGCCCTCAGAGACTGAACTTGTTGGGCATTGCTTGATATGCCAAATTAAGGAAAAGCAGTACAGTGGTCTAACCAATACAACTGAATTAAGCGGATTGCTAAGCAGATGGCGAGTGGGGAGGGGGGGCATGGGAGTTGTTGGGGTTACGGGTGGCTGAGGTACTGTTTGTGATTATAATTTCAAAATGCCAATAACAATAAAAAAAATTGTAAGGATTTATAGATTATATCCAGGTCTTTCTGTTTGTTCTGGTTTATTTCATACTGTTGCCTGAGCCAATCGGACTCTGCTTTCCTTTTCTTTTCAGTAGTTTAAGTTCTTTCGAAAACAGTTATCCCCAACGGTTTGTCTTTATAGGTGTGTTTATCTAGCAGCTGAGAGTGGCGTTAAATACATTAATAAGACCTTCTGCGGAGTCGAGTGTTCTGTGTAGAGGCCATGATGTTGTTCATACATTCCTGTAGGACAGGGGCATGTACTTTACTGTAGTTGCAGCTAGAAACCTCTGGATTCTTGATTCAGCTAGAAACCTCTGGATTCGGCTGAGGGCCAGGAAACTGAGTAAGAAAGTCGATTATGTAGTGATCTGAGCAGATACATGGAGATGTTTCCTTGTTAAATTCTGGCATGTCAACAGGTGGCAGATGAACAAGTTACTTACCAACTGTAACGTTCTTTTGACTGGATGTTCCTCCCACGTATTCCTCATCTTATGATAAGTCGTTATCTCCAGCTTCGGAAAAAAAATTCTCGTCAGAGGGCACTGTGCTCGAGGCGTCGATTGATTGTCCCTCGACGGACTCCGTACTCTGTCGACATCACCGATGGTATAAGTAGCTCGAGCCACGCCCGTTGCTTCAGTTCTGTTTTTTCGATGAACATATAAGAGGAACACCCAGGCGTGCCCCATGACTGCTACCTTCTTTGTGAGAGGAAAGCATAAGAAAACGTAAATTGTACTGTGGGGTAGGACGGGAGGGTCGATTAGGAATACGTGGGAGGAACATCCAGTCGAAAGAACGTTACAGTTGGTAAGTAACTTTTTCTTCAAATGGATTGTGTCCTCCCACGTATTCCTCATTTTATGATAGACTCCCATAGCAGTGGCAATTTTGGAGGTGGGAGTACTAATTACAGTTTTCATGGACAGAATGTAGAACTGCCCTGGCAAATAACCCCTCATTGGAGGAGGCAGTAATGCTTGATGAAAGTATGCATTGTTTTCCAAGTTGCAGCTGAGCAAATATCTGCTGCCGGGACTCCCCTCTTTAGAGCCGCAGAAGTAGCCATTCCCCTTGTAGAATAGGCTCGAAGCCCATCTGGTGGGTCTTTTCCCGCCAATCTGTAGCATTCAATTATGGTCAAAATGATCCAGCGGGATATGGTCTGTTTTGTTACTGATAAATCCAGTTTATGACCAGTATAACCCACAAACAGTTGGTCATCTTGTCGTAATTTAGACATCCTTGAGATGAAAAAACTATGAGCCCTCTTGGGATCTAGTCTATGCAGTCTCTCCTCTTCCTTGCCCAAACGAGGAGGAGGAGGATAAAATGTTGGTACTATTTTTTTGTGACAAATGGGAAGTCCGAAACTATCTTTGGTAAAAAGGAAGGTTTAACTTTAAGGACTTATACTATTTTTTTTATATGGTGGTTTGCATAAGAGCCTAAAGTTCACTAACCCTGCCCTGCGGGCTGATGATAGGGCCACAAGAAGGAGTTTTAATGTTAGAAGCCTCAATGGACAGGAGTGCAGAGGCTCAAAAGGTATGCAAGTCAAACATTTTAGTACTAAATTTAAATCATCATCAAAAGGTACTGGAGGGTATACCTTAGTAAGCCCTTTCAAGAACTGAATGATAATGGTATTTTGAAATATGAAACCTCTTCCGAGGTGCGCTTGAAAATGGACAGCGCAGCAAGGTACCCTTTTATTGTTCCTATCTGGAGCCCCAAATTGGCTAGATGTAATAGAAAAAAAGCACTGGAGTACCACATTGAAAAGGGTCCACATCCTTATCTCTGCACCAGTTACTAAACCTGTTCCAGCGACATCGGTACAAAGATTTTGTTGCTGGCCTTCTGGCTGAAAGCAAGACTTCCATTACGTCATCCGGAAGATCCCAATCCTTGTATCTCAACCTCTCAGAAACCATGCGTGAAGGTTGAGTGTCTTGACCACTGGTTGGAGAGCCCAACCTTCCTCCTGCGAGAGAAGATCCTCTTTGTGGAAGACGTACTGGAGGGCAGATGGACATGTCTAGAAGGTCCGAGTACCACGTCATCCTGGCCCAATCTGGGGCAATTAGAATCATGGTTTTCCTGAACTTTCTCAACCTCCTGATTACTTGAGGAATCAAGGGGACTGGGGAAACGCGTACAGTAGTGGACAATAACACTCCACTACGAATGCGCCTCCCAGAGCTCCTCTTTGAGGAAATTCCCTTGAGCAGTACTGCTTGCACGTACGATTGATTACAGTGGCAAACAGATCCACTTGAGGGGTTCCCCAAAGGGCGAAGATCTCTTGAAGGACTTCCTGAGCTAGCTCCCACTTGTGACAGACTGTGCTCTGCCTGCTCAGCATCTGCCGCCGTGTTCTGCTCTCCGGCTAGGTGACCTGCCGATAGAGATTGCCCAGAACCAGAGCTGCATTGCCTCTCTGCACAGTGGTAGTGACCCTACACCACCTCTCTTGTTAAGGTAGTACATGGCCACTGTGGTGTCCGTCATTATCAGGACATTCTTTCCCTGTGCAAAGGGCAGAAAGGCCTTCAGCGCCAGTCTGATTGCACTCAGCTCCAAAAGGTTGATGTGTAGTTTGGACTCCGATGGAGACCAACGACCGTCAGATCGTTGGTGTGTGCTCCCCACCCCGCGAGTGAGGCGTCCATTACTAATGTTATCTCCGGCCATGGTTGCCAAAAAGATTCTCCCTTGAGAATTTTGTTGTTGCAAGCCCACCATAGACGATCCGGAGCAACTGAACTCGGGACTTGCAGAAGATCCGACATATTCCCTGAGAACTGGGACCACTGATTTCTGAGTGCCCATTGAAGGGATCTCATTCTCAACCTGGCCTCTGGTACTAGGAAAATGCAGGATGCCATGAGGCCAGGCAACCTGAGAAAATTGAAGGCCGGTAGACGTTGGGCATTCTGGAACTTTGTTACCATCTGCAGAATGTGGAGAGCTCTCACCTCGGGGGGCGAGGCTTTTCCTGAGGAAGTATCCAAGACTGCTCCGATAAACTGGAGCTTTTGGGATGGTATCATATGGGACTTCTTGAAATTGAGGGAGAAGCCCAATTTGTGGAGGAAGTGGCAGGTGATCGAAAGATGTTCCTGAGCTTATTTCGGATAACTTGCTCTGATCAACCAATTGTCCAGGTAGGGGTAGATGTGAATACCCCCTCTCCTGAGACTCGCTGCCACAACCGCCAACAGGTGAAAACCCTCGGGGCGGAGTTCAACCCGAATCGCCGAACTCGAAACTGATAATGAGAATGAGAGTTGCCAATTGCGAACCTCAGGTACTTTCTGTGCTTTGGATGGATTGGCACATGAAAGTAAGCTTCCTGAAGGTCTAATGATACCAACCAGTCTTGGAGTTGGAGAGCCTGAAGGATCTGAAAAAGGGTCACCATCTTCAACTTGTCCTTCCTGAGGAACTTGTTCAAGTTTAAGTTCAAGATGGGTCTCAATCCTCCGTCCTTTTTTGGGATGAGAAAATATGGGTAGTACCAACCCCTGCTCCTCTCCGCTACAGGTACCTGTTCTATGGCACCTTTCTCTAGCAGGGTTAAAATTTCCTGCAACAGGAGCGGGTCTGTAATTTTTAAGGAGTTGGCTCCCGGTGGATGATTCTGAGGCCTTTTTTGGAAGGGGAGACAGTAACCTTGAGCTACTGTTTCCAGTGCCCAAGCATCTGAGGTAATGCCCCGCCATTCCTTCAGATGCTGAGAGATCCTGCCTCCCACTGGTGTTTTGTGCAACAAGGTCTCAGAGGGATTTGGAGGCGGCTGAGGGTAAAGATGCCGCTCCTGAGGCTGATTTTGCACCTCTTCCTCGTGCACCACGAGGGAAATTTCTTTTGCCTCTTTGAGAAGCCTGTCCTCTTCCTCTACCAAATGAGGAGTAGTAACGAAAAGAACGACCCCTCCAGGAAGATGAGCCGGAATAGGGTTTTTGAGGCTGGCGCATGGAGGCACTAAGCGATTTAGTTGCCGCTTTCGAGGTCTGAAGTTTTTCTAGGCTTTAGCCTTACTGCCAAACAGCCTCGAGCCATCAAAGGGCATGTTGAGGAGTCTGGCTTGCATGTCTGGTGCAAACCCCGACTTCCTCAACCACGCAAATCTGCGTAGCACAATGCTTGCAGCCATGGATCTGCTGATGCTATCAGCAGTATCCAGTCCAGACTGGAGACATTCCCCCATTGCCTCCTTCCCGTCTGACTATATTCAGGAAGCCTTCCCTTTCCTCGCCTTCCGGAATATGATCAGCTGCCGCCGAAATACAGTCCCACAGGGTATGGGTAAACCTGGCCAGGATACAGGTGACATTTGTCAATTTAAGGGCCATGCTGCCTGAAGTGAAAACTTTATGGGCCCAAGCATCAACTTTTTTATCCTATCTATCCGGAGGGATAGAGGGATATGCAGTTTGTTTTGATGTGGATGCTGCCTGATTAACTAGACTCTCTGGAGTCGGATGCCTGTTTAAATATTCGGGATCCGTACCAGCTGGTCTGTATTTCTTGGGGAAATTACTATTTGCAGCAGCAATGCTCTCAGGATTTTCCCAGTTTTTCTCCACCGTCCTCTGAAGAGCACTGTGGAAAGGGAGAACTGGATCTTTTTGAGGACCTCTGACCATTATATCTGTCATGTCGTCCTGTTCGAAAACGGGTGAAGTGTTACCCCAACCCATATACTCAATCACTCTGGTCATAAGACTCCTGTACCCTGAGTCTGCATGTTCTGCAGGATCAGGTCTGGCAAACTAATTCTGGGGAGGTGTCGATTCCACTAGCAGAATGTAGAATATCACTCAGGTCTCATTTTAGACTCTTGATCAATGAGTTCCTCAGGAACTTATTTTGTGCCATATGAAACCACGAAAGGAGTGACTTCATCTTCCTCCGAGCCAGATTCCTCATAAATTGAGGACATGGATTTAAAAAAAAGTCTGACCTGGGCAATGGAGTAAATCTCCTTTCTTCCTCTAAAATATGCGTCGAAGGAATGGAAAAATCCTTCGAAGTGGTCGAAGGAATCTTCGATGACTTCGATACAGGCGTCGAGGATGCTTTTGGCTACGATGCCGAAACGATCGACGCCGATGAAGTCGTCAAAGCCTTCAACGACTTCTGTTTATGTGGCACCGGAGAGGTACTCGACTCTCGAAGAGACCTCGACGACTTGTCGACTCGAGTATCCTCGACACTACTGGCTTTTACCATCGCAGTTTTAGACTTCCCTTTGTCGTCCAATGGAGCGACTTTAGGCGTCTGGCTCTTCCGAGGTTCATTAGAGGCGGTCGGGCCGCATTCTCGAATACCTCCATCTTTTTACGAAATTCCTCCCATTTTCTGGGGGAATCCCAATTTGTCGGACATCCAATTTCTTCGGTCGACTCAGAAGATGGAGATCTATGTCTCTTCATTTTTTTGGACGAGGAAGAAGTGTCTCGATCTATTCCTAGATCGAGATCTCTTGGAATGCCTATGGTGATCGATTCCTTCGAATCGGTTGCTTTTTAATGTTTTTTGGACATAGCCTTCTTAGGGGCTTCCCTCCCCACCGACAGTTTACCTCTCCTCTCACGAAGGGCCTTCTCGGTCATGGATTGGCAGGAACCACAGTCGTCGGTTCGGTGACTTGAACCGAGACACCAGAGACAAACTCAGTGGGGATCCGTGATCGACATTTTCGATCCACAATCTACGCACTTCTTGCACCCAGTCTTGGGTGTCGAAGAAGACAACATTTTCTTCACAGAAAATGTCAAGCGCGCCGTTCTCAATAGCGAAGCGATCGCAAAAACGGAACTGAAGCAACGGGCGCGGCTCGAGCTATTTATACCCTCGATGACGTCGACAGAGTACGGAGTCCGTTGAGGGACAATCGGCACCACAACCTCGAGCACAGCGCCCTCTGCCGAGAATTTTTTTTCAGAAGCTGGAGATAACGACTTATCATAAGATGAGGAATACGTGGAAGGACACAATCCATTCGAAAGACAGATTTACACAGCTCTGCGGTGTGGGATTCGTCTTTAGATGTAAAATTTTGCAATTCTGGCAGTGGCTAAAGGACGTGAAAAATGTCTTTTTGGGCGATAACCGCCACCCCACGGCCTTGTGGACGATTTTGACAGGTAATAGAATATCCGTTTGGGACAGCAATAGAGATCATGGTGCCACTTGTCTCAGTTATCCAAGTCTCTGTAAGGCACAAAATATCTGAGTCTAGGATGTAGTCATGAACGTCCACACATGTTTGTTTAGGGACCGGGTGTTCAGAAACACTTTAGGGGCTCTTCTAGAGGAGGGCCCACAACATTCAGTGGGATGTCATCTAGAGAATGGGGCAGCTGGAAACTGGGGCTGTTTTTAAACCTAAGCAAGTGGTGAGAGGGACAACCAGACAGGGCAATGTTAAGGCAGTGTCCCTGGCTGTAGCGCAAATGGACCCCACAGGAGTGACCAGGTTGAAAATACCAGGGTAATGCCCTGTAGCTTTGAGAGGTATTCACTTTAAAGTGCTGCCTGGAGTAACTGGCGAGTAAATGTGTGTCAGCTCATAGCTGGAATCATTAGTAGTACTCCGTGCAACGCAGCCAAGTACTAAAATACTGTACTGGTTTAAAAGAAACCAGTAAGTCTGGCGAATCTGGGTCTTGTTGGTGGATCCTCAGCCAGCTTTACAAGCTCTATTAAGAGATTAACAAAGATGACAAGTATTCATTTTATTCCGTGCACGCTTACTGTGCAGGTTTCAATAACGTGCTAAGAGTTAGTTTGGAAACAACCGGACAGCACCACAACACAAGACTTGCATGTCACTTGCAAATGCACCACTATAGTGCTTGATGCAAATGACACGACGAAAGTGCAGGAGAAATTACTCACCGTAATGATCCTTCTATGGATTCTTCTCCTGCAGATTATGCATCTTGATAGATATCCATCATCCAGCTCTATTCAGAAACTTTGACAGTGGGCGTAGTGGACCTCGACTTGGATGGATATATATATATATATATATATATATATATATATACACACACACACACACATGCTTCAGTTTCCCCCTGCCCCTCGTTTCAACACTGCAGAAGGATAAACCACAGGAGGAGGCTGATCAGCCATTAAAAACTTTAAGAAGGATACATACAACACGGTGATCTCCCCCCCCCCCCCCCCCAACAAAGATTGAACATTTTATTTTTTTAAACAAATGTGACAGAAAGGTCATCAAAAAGTCATCACCAGATGCCTTTTCGTTTGGACAGAAGCGACAATTTACAGAACTGAGCAGGTATGAATGTGAGGGTTGATGAGGAATTTGCGGGAGAAGAATCCATAGAAAGATTACAGTGAGTAGTTTCTCCTTCAATGGATTGCTTTCCTCCCGCAAATTCCTCATCTTGATACACTCCCACAGCAGTTAGAATAATGGAGGAGGGCAGAAAGATTTAAACAAGTAGATTCTGTAGAACCGCCCTACCAAACCTTGCAGCAGTTCCCCGTGCAACATCCAAGGCACAGTGCATGGTGAATGTATGGAAGGATGGCCAAGTGGCTGCTCTGCATATTTCCCTAACAGGAACCCCTCTCTGGAGGGCTGTAGAGGCTGAAACCACTCTGGCTGAGCGGGCCCTGATGCCCGCTGGAAGCTCCTTGCCTGCAGATTAGTAACACTCGGATAAGCACAAAATAATCCAACATGACAGGGTTTGTTTAGTGATGGCAAGACCATTCCTAGACAAGGAATGGGCCACGAACAACTGGTCTGATTTCCTAAACTCAGATGTACAAGAAACATAGGAAAATGAGTGCATAAGCTCAAACAGCCGCCATCAGTTAGGTAAAAAAAAAAAAACTGATTAAGATCCCAATCCGGGACAACAAATGGGGTTGGCGGAAACTTGTTGAGAAGGCCCTTCAGGAACTAGGCCATGACCGGAATAGTAAAAAAGGAACCTTGGTCTTGGGACCTCTTCAACACATACAGGGCCGCCATATACCCTTGGATTGTGGCAACCCGGAGGCCTGAAGAGGACAGCGTCAGAAGGAACTCCATTATTGTGGTGGTGGGGCAAGAGAATGGGTCAGTCTCATGTTCCTTGTACCATGCCTCAAATCTTCTCCACCTGCACACGTACAGAGATCTTGTAGGTCTGCCTGCAGACAGCAACACCTCAAGTAACTTCGCGATCCCAGTCCTCATCCTTTCAAGAGCCACGCATCTAGATTGAGGGAATCTGGGGTGGGTGGAGCACTCAACCCTCCATCTGGATTAGGAGATCTGGACGCTGAGGCAACCGGTGAGGTGAACAGATGGTCAGATCCAGAAGAACGGAGTACCACATTCTCCTCACCCGATCAAGATCGCTCAAAATCTCTTCAACCTCCTGAAAATCCAAGGGATGACGGGAATCTGGGTGAAGGGGTAGTGGAGAGGGAAAATCCAATCCACCGGAAACGGATCCCCCAGTGCACCCTTCGCTGGAATTTCCTCAAGCAAAAACTGTTTGCACTTCCTGTTGCACTTCCTGTGGCGAACAGATCCACTGCTGGGATACCCCAGAGAGCGAAGACCTCCTCCAGGACTTCCTGGCACACTGCCCATTCGTGAGAGACCGTGCTTTGCCTGCCCCGAGCATCTGCCAAGGTATTCTCTGCCCCCGCCAGAGAAACTGCAGAGACCGAGATTTGGTTCTCTCACAACCAGGACCACAGTTGAATTGCCTCAGTGCAGAGTGGGCGAGAGGGCACACCACCCTCCTTGTTGAGGTAGTGCATGGCCACTGTGTTGTCCGTCAGGATGAGGGGATGGTTCCCTCTGAGATACTGGGCAAAAGCCCTCCGGGCTAACCAGAAGGCCTGCAACTCCAGCCGGTTGATGTGCCACCTGCCTTCTGATGGAGGCCGCTCACCTGCAAATCCTTGCAGTGGGCGCCCCAACATTTCAGGGACAAATCCATGACAACCCGAGCCTGGGCCAAGGAGGCCAGAAAGGTTCCCCGCCAATAGATTGCTGCACATGTTCACCAGCAAAATTCGCGACTACCTAGCTGGACATTGAAAAGTGATCTGCGAGTGCTCCCAGATAAAAAGACCACTGGTCCCTCAGGAGCCACTGGAGGGATCTCATACAGCCTGGCCTCTGGCACTAGAATACAGAAGGCCATGAGACCCAAGAGGTGGAGGAAGGCAGCCGGTGGAAGGGTGGTGGGGTTCTGAAACAAATGTACCATCTGGGCTATGTTGCCGACGCCATCCTTGGGAGGAAAAACCTTCCCTACCCGGGTCTCAAGGACTGCTCCAATGAACTGGAGCCACCCAGCCTGTGCAGTAGCAGGCAGGGGTCCTCTAGATTAGACAAAACCTGCTCTGCTGAATCAGCCAGTCGTCCAGGTACGAAAATACATAGTGAGCCACAACTACCGCCATGAGCTTGGCAAAGACCTTTGGCATGGAGGTAAAACCAAAGGGAAGCACTTTGAACTGACCAGGACCGTCTCCTATAAGGAACCGTAGGCACTTGCTGTGCTTTTGGTGCATCAGCACATGGAAATAAGCGTACTGTAAATCTATGGACACTAGCCAGTCCTGAAGTTCGAGAGCATGCATAATTTCTTTCAACGTCACCATCCTGAATGTGTCTTTCCCCAGGAACTTGTTCAAGGCCCTGAGGTTCAGGATGGGATGGAGACCTCCTCCCTTCTTGGGCACCAGAAAATACTGTAAATACCAACTAGACCAATCGCTGAGCAGGGAGGTACCTCTTCCAAGGCACCTTTCAATAAAAGGGTGCTCAGTTCTTCTTGAGCTCCTGTCCCGGTTGGATTGGGGGTGTTGGGGAGTCTGTCTGGAGGCCTTTTTACAAAAGGCAAATAACCCCAACGAACAACTGCAGGGCTCAGTCATCAGAGGTCATCTCCGGCCACTGGGGCCAACGTCCATCAACCGGTGCATCGTGGGAGGGGAACATCAAAGCGGTTTAGAGGGTGTCCCTGCCGTTGTTGCCCTTTCTGGCCCTTATGGGACCAGAGAAACGCCTGTTCCCTTTCCTTGCTTGTGGGAGCTGCGCCTTCCTGTCTAGAGGACAAGCTGAAGGCCGACCCAATGATTTGGCAGCCAATTTAGATTCCTTAAATTTTTCCAAGGATTTGTCCACTGAGAGCGGAAAGCCGATCTCCCTCAAAGGGCATGTGCAACAGCCTATTCTGAACATTCGGAGAGAAACCAGAAGTTCTCAGGTAGGCTTGGCATCTCATTACTACTGCTGAACCCATTGCTCTGCCAACGCAGTCCGCTACGTCCAGGCAAGTTTGCAATGACTGCTTGGCTTCCTCCTTCCCATCCTCCACAAGCTGTAAACAAAACGTCCTACATGGCACCCCCTGGGATGTATTCTGCAGCATGTTGCATAGCCTTCCATAGCCAAAAGGAGTACTTGGCAAATCCACAGGCTATGTTTGTGGCTTTTAGCGCCATGCTGCCAGATCTGAATACCTTTCTGGCCAATGCATCAGATTTCTTTCCCTCTGTCTGTAGGCAGATTGAAGTGGATGCCGCTGATCTGGCGGAAATCGTGGCAGCCTGTAGGACTAACCCTTCTAGGGAATGGTGTGTGGCAAGGAAACAAGAGTCTCCTCTTGCCAGCCTATACTCCCCTGTAAAATTGGCATTCACAGGGGGAATAGTACAAGGGTGCTGCTAGAAGGTGGCTAAAGGGTCCGCAATGGCTGGTTGAATGGCAGGTTATGCTCAACTGTGGGACCCTAGTCCAAAATGTCAGGGAGCTCATACCCCTGAAGAAGTGTGGTGGGCACCTTTAACCCAAAGGTGTCAACAACCCTGTGAACCAGATCCCTGAACTTTGCATTACAACAGAACCAGCCCTATACCCATGCTAATATAAAGTCTGGGGAAGTATCCATACCACTGGTGTCTTGTAGACCCTGTTGCTATAGCCAATAAAATCGGCCTGTCGGCGGAAACAATAAACAAACGTAGCAGACTCCTATGTAAACTGGGTCATCAACGCCAAATATGGATTGCATCGAGTCGAAGAAACACCAGTCTTGAAAGCGGCACAAAACAAACAGTCAGTACAGAGGGCTTGATGGGTTCCGAAGCCGTCGATGCCGAAGTTTCTTTCGATGCAGAGGGACGCTCTGATGACCGATGGGCGTCGTTGGCCTCGGCCTTATGGCCCTCCGACAACTTATGCCTGGTAGGCGTGACTCCGAAGGCGGTTGACGTCAGTAACTGGATTGGGACCACCGAGCGACGCTTTTGCCGCCAAGCTTTGCGGGTCAGGGGCAGGAGCCGCACCTACAGCAGCTTGTTGCCTAAACATTTCAAGCATTGAAGTCCTAAATCTTTCCCACTCTTCCCGAGTGGTCTGCCCCACTGAGGTCTTACCTCGATCTGACGAAGAGCTGGACTTGCTTCTTCCACAGGGAAGATCAATGGCTCCTGCGGTGCGACAGTTTGTTTTCTTGCAATGTTGTTCCTTTGCTTTGTAGGGGGTGGGCTTCTCAGTCTCGGTCTGAGAAGACCTGGCCGGAGATTTGGTCGACCGGGTGGCCCAAAGCCAGTTTCCCAGCCCTCCAACATAGGGACTTGGGGTGCATCTTTGCGCACAACATGCAGGCCTCCATGTCGTGACCACACCTAGGCACCACAGACACAACGTGGTGGTTGGTTACAGACATTTGGCCTCACAATCGCAGCATCGCTTGAAGCCCGATACCCTGTGAGACAACACTGCGTCAAGGTTTGAGAAAACTTACAACTAGGTACAAAAAAAGTTGAGTAAACTAGAGTCATGTTCCCGATGCAGCTTGTAAGCGCACGGAAAAAAGAAACTAAAGCATGGGGCGATGCGATATATGGGATACATTACTCACCGTAATCGTATTTCTGATGCTTGTATCTGCTTACATTCACATGCTGTGCATAGGCCGACATCTAGTGGAAGCTGCGGAGTATTACAGTTTGTTTTTCGAAACTCGAAAATGGGTGTCGACACAGGGCGTGCCAGTAATACTATCCCTAGTGTGACGTCCACTGTACCCAAGATCCCTCGCGCGTCTAGGATCCTCAGATTGTATTTTTTCTGACATGAGGAGTAGCGCGAGTACAGATAATCCAAGCAGATAGAAAGGTAAGACTACAAGCAACCATGCGCCTTCTCTCAGAGGGGAGGAAGGGTGGGTTGCATGTGAATCTAAGCAGATACAAGCATCAGAAATACGATTACGGTGAGTAATGTATCCCTTCTGAGGCTTGTGGAATCTGCTTAGATCACATGCTGTGCATAGATTAGCGAGCAGTACCCGAAGGAGGTTGGATGTGAGAAGGGTCATGAGCAAATAAGTGGGCTCTTGGCGTGAAAGGCAGAGTTCTTCCAGAGAGTGAGTAACACAGCTGGATACAGTTAATAATCCACTTCGAGATGGCACCTTTAGAGACGCGATCCCCCTCTCTGCCTGTAGCTACGGAGACAAACAGTTGACCCGTTTTCCTTAGCGATCTGGTTTTATTTACATAGAGGACCGCCCTACGCACATCTAGGGTGTGTAGTTTCACTTCAGCCGAGCTTTGAGTGTCCTGGAAGAAAGCCGGAAGCTCGATGGACTGGTTTACGTGGAATTTAGATATAAACTTAGGTGAGAACCTAGGGTGTGCGTAAAACCAGTTTGTCTTTATGGACAGTAAAGAAGGAATCCTGCACTGACAGAGCCTGAATTTCACTGACCCTTCTTATAGAAGTAATAGCTACTAAGAAGGCCGTTTTATAAGTCAGGTGTTTGAGACTGCTTTTATGCATGGGCTTGAAGGGGGGCCCATGAGCTTAGATAGCACCACATTAAGGTCCCACCCTGGAGGTGGGTTTGAAATAGGAGGGTGAAGTCTCTTTACTCCTTCCATGAAGGCTTTAACTACTGGTACTTTCCACCACAAGACCTTGTTATGGGAAGTGGTGTATGCCGACAGGGCTGCCAGGTGTACTTTCAGCGAGTTAAAAACCAATCCTGCATCTAGCAGGTGGAGCATGTATGTAACAATAGTGGAAGGAGTGCAATCAACTGGGTTGATTTGTCTACTCTGGCACCAGATAACGAATCTCTTCCACTTGTCAAAGTAACAGTGCCTTGTGTTTGGTTTCCTAGACTCCTTTAGGATGTCCATACACCTTTGTGGTAATTTGAGGTGTCCGAACTCTATGACCTCAGGAGCCATGCTGCCAGGTTCATTGAGTTGGGTTGCTGATGCACTGTTTCACCTTGATGCTGGGACAGTAGATTGTACCAGGCTGGAAGTTTGGGCTCGCACACCGCCATCCTGCGTAGGTGTGGGAACCACGGTTGTCTTGCCCACATGGGAGCAACTAGGACGAGCGTCATCGACTCCGTTCATCTTGTTGACCACCTTCCTGGAGAGAATGTTGGTGGAAAAGCGTACGCAAACATCCCTGACCAGTTCATCCACAGGGCGTTACCCTGGGAGTCTGGTTGGGGGAACCTGGATGCAAATCCTGGGCATTGTCTGTTTTCGCTTGCGGCGAATAAGTCTATAGTGGGGAAACCCCACTCAGAAGATATTTTCTACAACCCCTCTGTGTAGAACCCATTCGTGTTCTTCTGGGAGGGAGTCTCTGCTCAGAGCATCCGCTAGGGAATTGAGCTCCCCTGGAACATGTTGTGATGACAGGAAGATGTTCCGTCTGAGTGCCCATATCCAGATTTTCTGGGCAAGCTTGGACAGATTTGGCGAACGAGTCCCTCCTTGCTTGTTTAGGTAGAACATGGCTGTTGTGCTGTCCGTCCGGATTTGCACAGACAGGTTTAGTAGGTGGGGCTTGAACGCTTGAAGCGCTCTGAATACTGCCAGAAGCTCTAGCAGGTTGATGTGATTCTTGGCCACTGAGTGAGACCAGAGACCCTGAGCTGTGTGGTGGAGATGGTGAGCTCCCCACCCTGTCAGGCATGCATCGGTTGTGACTGCCGCCTGTATCTCGGGATCGTAAAAGGGTTTCCCTTGGACAGATTTTCTCTTGTCCACCAGTGAAGGCTTTGTACAAGTGTTGGCGAAACGACCACAAGATCGTCCCACTGACCACTTGCCTGAGACCACTGTTTCGCCAACCATTCCTGCATGGGTCGCATGCGCAGGCGCGCCTGGGGGACCAGGTAAATAACATGACGCCATCATGCCCAGCAAACTCATTGCTTTGCGTACCGTTATCTGGTGACCGGACTGATATTGCGGAATTTGCAGCAGTATATTCCGAATTCTTTCCTCTGAAGGAAAGGTCAACCCCTCTTGCGTGTCTAGGATAGCTCCTAGGAACTGTTTGGAAGTACTTGGCCCCAGACTTGACTTTTTCTCGTTTATTGAGAAGCCCAATTCGAAGAGGAGGTCGATTGGCCTTTGAACGTTTGTTCTGCAAATTACTGGGATCTCCCCCGTGATGAGCCAGTCGGCCAGGTAAGGGTACACCGGGATTGCCTCCCTGCGTAGGTGTGCTGCCGCCACCGCCGCCAGTACCTTTGTGAATACCCTTGGAGCTGAAGCTATCCCAAAGGGCAGTACCTTGAACTGGTAGTGCCGACTGTCCACCTTGAAGCGCAAGTACTTTCTGTGCACTGGGAACATGGAAATATGAAAATAGGCATCTTTCATGTCCAATGTTGTCATGTAATTCCCCTTTTTTTTTGGAGGGGGGGGGATTACCTCCTGGAGAGTAGTCATGCAAAACTTTTGGGGCTTGACATACTTGTTTGCAGGCTGTAAAATCCAATACTGGGCGCATTGTTAAATCTTTTTTTGGCACAAGGAAGTAAGTTGAATAAATACCCTTGTTCACCTGGTGTCCCGGGACGAGTTCTATCGCGTCCCTTGCTAGCAGATTGACTATCTCCTCAAGGAGGAGATTCTGGTGGTCCAAAGAATGTATTTTTTGTCGTGGAGGATGGTTTCGGGGACGCTCTAACAGTTCTATGCAGTACCCTGCGGATACTGTGGACAGCACCCATCTGTCTGATGTGATCCCTTCCCAAGCTTGGGTGAAGTTGGAAATGCGTCCCCCCTACTGGGGTTGCGCGAGAAGGGACCCTGAACGGAGCGTCACTGTTTTGGTGGAGGCGTGCCGCCTCCTCTACTGGGGCTGCCTCTACCACGTCCTCTTTTATTACCCCTGCCGTAACCCTGAGTAGACTGTTGGTTATTATTGTTCCACGGTGTACCCTGCCCCTGCGAATAGTTAGATCCACTCTGGGGATTTTGGCCGCGTGGGCAACGAAAATTGCCATTCCCTCTCCGATTAGGGGGTTTATTGGTTAGTTGGTCTAGGGATTTGGTTCCATGTAATAATGTCGCCACAAAAATCTCGCTATGCAAAAATATCGCCTGAGGGTGCTGACCCGTCGGGAGTATAAGAGAAAGTGTTCAGGGTTTTTTGCGTAAAAATCTGCCAATGATGACATCCTTGACATGACTGTCTATGTCATCACTAGACCATTCTCTAGAACTGGGAATGACTCTTTCTGGAAGTTTCTCTGACTTATCCTGACTAGACTTGCTGGTCTGAGCAGGGGTCTTTGTGATAGCAGAAGACTTGGACCGGTCTGTCTGTTTATGAGGAGTGGAAAGAGGCTGAGGCTGCTTCTGTTGTTTTTCCCCCCTCCCTGTGAGTGGAAGAGTGTTTTCCCTGCTTTTTCGCCCCTTTGGAGCCTTTCGACGCCTGGCGTCGAGGTTCGGGGGTAGTGTCCCTATCCTTCAAACGTGGAGGTAGGGGCTCGGGAGCCGCCGTAACGCGGTCTGCGGGCGCTGACTCCTGGAGTGCAGTCTGGGGATGGAAGTCGGCTTCGTCCTCCGATGATCGAACTTCCGTTACCTTGGGGAGCGAGGCACTCTTGGCAACAGTGGATGATTGCCTGGAGTCATGCGGCGATCTAGATCGAGAACGCCCAGAGGATGCCGATTTGGACCGTTCTCCATGTGTCTCTTTCCGAGAACTCGACGTGCGCGTCGAGTCCCGGTTGGACTTCATGTGTTTTGTGGAAGTGCTGTGGGAAGCGCTTGTGTCGCCGGTGGGTCTTCCCCATAGCCGCCCTGCCGGCGACCTTCCGAGGTCAGGGACTTGCGTTCGGCTGTCTTTCGACGCCATATTGCCCTCGCCGGCCGAAAGCACAGCGTCGCTGAAAGCGCCCTCTGCTGCCATGGCCTCCTGACGCCTGGCGTGGTGGGCCCAACGCTTGATCGAACGGTCCTTAAGTGTTTTTGGTTTAAACCTACTACACGCTCTGCAGTTCGCCTCGGGGTGGTCCCTCGGCAAGCAGATTGCACGTGGCGTGCCCGTCGACCCAAGGGTACTTGCGGTTGCACTTGGGGCAGAATTGGAAAGGGGTACCCTCCATACGCACCTTGTGGCAGCGGGCTGATAAGTGTAGGAATATATAAGAATGTACCTATATACCAAACGAGTGTAGAGTATGTCCACCCCCCACTCTCCCTACTTGCAGGACCGAGGCCAGAGGCCTTCCAAGGCCCGGGCCGAGGCCTTCCGAGGCCCAAATCCGTCATGCAGCTGTCGACGGTCGAATTCTTCTCCGGGCCGGCGTCGAGTGTGGAAGTTGTGACTCGACGTTGGGGTGGAGAAATGGGTAAATATAACAATATTTAGCAAAATTATGGCTAAGGCTAGGGAACTCTGCGAAATGCTTCCGACCAGTATGGCGGAAAACAACAATCTGAGGGTCCTAGACGCGTGAGGGATCATGGGTACAGTGGACGTCACACTAGGGATAGTATTACTGGCATGTCCTGTGTCAACGCCCATTTTCGAGTTTCGAAAAACAAACTAATACTCCGTAGCTTCCACTGGATGTCGGCCTATGCACAGCATGTGATCTAAGCAGATTCCACAAGCCTCAGAAATATGTATCTCACATGCACTAACTGACGTCTCTTCCGGAGCCAACAATAGAGGGCTGTTCAAGATGGATCGACGACCGAGTCAAGGTCCACTACGCTACCTGTCGAAAAGTTTCCAAACAGCATAGCTGGAGGAAGGATATCTATCAAGATGAGGAATCTGTGGGAGAAAAGCAATCCATTCAAACAAGTAGACTTACAATGGTGTTGTGTAACCAAATACAACATGTCACACGAAATATTAAGGCAGTACCACCTTGAAAGCAAACGTCATCTGAGCGAATTTCAACCATTCGTAATCGATGTCAGAGACGAAAGCAGATCTCAGAACATCATACAAATACTTTTATTTTCCATAATCTTCACATTGACACGAGTGACCTTTTTATGCTAATTTTCACCCAAGATCATTTGAAATACACTTGACAAATTTACTCAGTTTGTGCAAGGCATATGGGCGATGGGGACCAGTGCCTTACAAATACAGGTCATAGGGCCCCCCCCTCTAAGAACAGGTACATCTATCCCACTTTAATCATCTGAGTCATTGTTGTTCAGAAGCGCAGGTAGACCAATCAGCCTCTCGAACTTTCAGTATTCGTCTGATCTGCATTCTTAAGAACTGATGTCCTTGCAGGGAGAGGATTGAATCCTGATGAGGCATCAAACTGCATTTTTAAAACTCTGCTGTGAAAGGGTAGTCCTTGTGACCTATGCTCCTATGGGGAGAGGGGGAGAAGGTCAACAAAGTTACTTTAACAACAAATAAAAACATTGGTAGATCTAATGCAACTGGTTTAGATACATTTTCCTTGCATGATGTTATTTAAAAGAAAGACATTTTGCTTCATGCATATTTTAAGTGGGCTTTGTCATGTGGAGAAAATCGAGATTACATGGAAGAAAGTCACTTGACATGCCATATATCAAGGATCCGGGTAAGAAGCTTAAAGGAGGCGGGCAGGAAACAGTCAGGGTGACATTCTAGAACAGACAGACTAAAGGAAGCAGGGACAATCAGTGAGCTAGGCAGAGGAGACAGGCTAATACAATGGGAATGTCACCAAGTGGGATCTGTTTTTCAGCCATCACAGAACAGGATGGGATTGGCGACACAAACTGATCACTTACAAAGTGGGTAGGAAGACAGTCCGGCAACAGCCCGGTTGGGAAAGTTCATAGTGTGAAACAGAGCACAAGTGAGAAAGGACACAGGTGAGAAGGGAATAGTTTCTTACCTGTAACTCCATTTCTCCAGCATTGGTATCTTTCATGGATTCACATGCTTATAATATTCCCCGTCGTCAGACTGGGACCCCTTGGTACACATATATAGCCTTTTCCTATAGGAAAACTTCCTACATACGCATGCTCCGTAGGCCGTCCCAGTATAAGAGGCCCACCCCCGCGGCTCCCCTTCAGATTTCGGCCCCTCCAAAGTAGGAAGGGTTAAACTTATCAAGCAAACACATTGCATTCCAGGGAGGTTGGCGGGCGCATGTGAATCCATGAAAGATACCAATGCTCGAGAAATGGAGTTAGAGGTAAGAAACTATTCCCTTCTCCAGCATCATGGATTCACATGCTTAGAATAGAATGTATAGCAGTAACATCTGAAACGGCGGTGAGAATGTAATGTAATATACCCTCACCATAATACACAATGCATATGTACAGCAGGAATAAGTTAACTCATATAACCTTACCCACATAAAGTATACTGTCATCAAAAGGTAGAAAACTGACTCTCCACAGCGTGGAGCTTACCTTACTGAAACAGATGGCGCAGGACAGCTCTTCCCATCTGCACCTCGTCCGCATGCTGCCTGGCAAGGCAGTAGTGGCGGGTAAACGTGTGGGGGACTGACCATGCCGCAGCCTGGCATATGTCTGTCAGCGGAATTCCTGCCCATAATGCTGCTGAGGAGGACGTTGCTCTTGTAGAATGGGCTCTAGGATGCCCTTGCAGCGGCCTTCCGGCCTTGGAGTGGCAAAAAGCAACCGTCGATGAGACCCATTGCTTTTCCCCTCGTCGATGGACCATATGCGAAGAATTGTCGGGTAGACTTGAGTTCCTGTGTACGATGTAGGTAAAATTTCAGAGCCCTCTTAACGTCCAAGGTATGGAGAGCTTTTTCTGCTGCCGATGATGGGGTCGCGAAGAAAGTAGGGAGAACAATGGAGGAGTGTTTGTGATACACTGTCCGAACTTTTGGGACAAACGTAGGATTAGTTGCCAGGACCACCTTGTCCTTAAATAATCTCAAGTATGGCGGGTCTACGACCAGCGCTTGTAGTTCCGAGATTCTCCTAGCTGATGCGATAGCAATTAAGAATGCCAACTTCCACGACATGAATTTCATGTCCGACGTGGCCATAGGCTCAAAGGGCGGTTTCATTAAGCCTGCCAACACTGTGTTGAGACTCCAAGTTGGAGGGAAACGTTTCACCGGGGGAAAAATTCGAAATAAACCCCTCATGAAGTGTTTCACCAGTCTGTCGCTGAATAGAGGAGACGACTGTCTCTTCCTCGTGAACCTCGAGATGGCCGCCAGGTGCACCTTTATCGATGTGAAGGATAAACCACTCCCCGCCAAGAGAAGCAGGTAAGGTAGAACCTGTTCCAGCGTCACCGTCAACGGTTGTAGGCCTTGCTGTCCTCGACACCATTCACAGAACCTCCGCCACTTATAGGTGTAAGATTTGTTGGTAGAAGGGGCTCGAGCCGCCTGCAGAATTTTTTGACAATCCTCTGAAACGTCTAAAGCACCGAACTCCGAAAAGATAGGAGCCAGGCTGCAAGGTTGAGACTGTCCGGGTCGTGATGCCACACCGTGCCTTTATCCCGGGATAGTAGGTTTGGGACTCTCGGAAATGCTATTGGATGTTCCAGCGACAGGTGAAGCAGGTCGGAGAACCACAGTTGCCGCGGCCAATACGGTGCCACTAGAATTACCCGGCAACTGTATCTGCGTATCCACTGTACTGTCCTCCGTATGAGGGGGAATGGAGGAAAAGCATAAAGGAACATGTCCGTCCATGGGAAGGAGAATGCCTCCCCCATGGAGCCCTCCTGAGGCCATCTGCTTGCGAATTGCTCGCATTTCTTGTTGTCCTTGGTTGCGAAAGCGTCCAGAGGGGGGTGACCCCATTTCTCAAACACTTTCATCAGCTGAAGTGTGTCCATTTCCCATTCGTGTATCTGGGCCATGCTTCTGCTGAGGGAATCTGCTTGCAAATTCCTCACTCCCGGGAGATGGTGAGCCACGATGGAAATCCCGTGCTTCAATGCCCAATGCCATGTTTTCTGGGCCTCTATGGAAAGAGTTCTTGATCGCGTCCCTCCTTGTTTTCTCAAATAAAACATGGCCGTCGTATTGTCGGTCAGTACTAGTACTCGCGATCCCTTGATGTGTGGTAGGAATGCCTTCAAAGCCCATCGTACTGCTCTGAGCTCTAACACGTTTATGTGTAGGAGTGACTCCGTTGGAGACCAGCGACCCTGCGTTTGAAGAGTACCCATGTGAGCTCCCCATCCGGTTAGGGACGCATCCGTGACTATGGTTTGCTGAAACTCCGGTTCCTGTAGGGGTACACCGTTGTTCAGATTGTGGGAACTCTGCCACCACTGAAGGGTCCGAAGCAGCTTGTCGTCGATGGTTATCTTGTCTGACCACGATCCTTGGGACTGTGTCCATCGGTCCGCGAGGAATTCCTGGACTGGCCTCATGAATAGACGACAGTTTGCCACCAGATGGATGCAGGATGCCATGGCCCCTAGGAACGAAACGTATTTCCTCACTGAGAGCCTGGTGTTTTGTCGTAGTCGGCTCACCAGCTGATTGAGTTTTGAGGTTCTGTCGAGAGAAGGCTTCACTAGCCACAACTGGGTTTCGAACTGTACCCCCAGGAACACCAACATTCTCGATGACAGCAGAGAGGATTTCTCGAAGTTTATGGCAAATCCCAGCTGTTGCAGAAGCTGCATGGTGGCTTGCAAACTTATGTTGGTCGACGCTGGGGAGGATCCCCTTACTAGCCAGTCGTCGAGGTATGGGTATACGTGGTGGCCTTGCTTCCTTAGCCAGGCCGCTACTGGGGCCAGGCATTTCGTAAACGTTCTGGGGAGGTCTTGAGCCCAAAGGCAAGAACCGTGAACTGGTAGTGAGTCCGCCCCATTACAAATCTCAGGAATTTCCTGCGTTTCCGACACATTGGAATATGGAAGTACGTGTCCTGTAAATCCAGGCACGCTAGAAAATCCCCTTCTTGAACGGCGCGGATCACTTCCTGCAGCATGAGCATTTTGAATTTTAGGCTCTTTAAAGACTGGTTGAGATCGCGTAAGTCTAAAATGGGACGCCATTTGCCGTTCGGCTTTTTTACGACGAAGTATCTTGAGTAGACTCCTTGACCTCTCTGTGATGTTGGAACTAATTCTATCATGCCCTTTGCTAACATGAGTGTTACCTCTTGTTGCAGTATCCTCAGATGGCAATGAGCGGTGAACGCAGGTGGAATGTGCGGAGGGCTGTGCTAGAATTGTAGAGAGTGCCCGTTCCTTACAGTGTCCAGCACCCATTGATCCGTCGTTATTCGTTCCCATTCGTCGACATATGCGGACACTCTTCCCCCCCAGAACGGTGTGTTGACTGTCACTGCTGATCTTTATTTTGTTTGTCTCTCGACGACGACGACGGATAGGATGGTCTCTTCCTGGACGTCTGGAAGTTCCGGCGTCGGTTTGCCGTTTGGGAAGAACGCCTGTATCCCTGGGAGGGGTAAGCCGACCTGCCAAAGGATCTGTCTCCAGACGCAGAGAATCTGGAATTACCTGAAGCCCCTCTAAAAGGACGAAAAGACTTGTAGCTTCGGCCACTCTGGAGGGCACCCAATGAACGTGCCGTGTCCGAGTCCTCTTTCATTCCCTTTAGGGCCTCGTCTACCTTTTCTTCCGAATAGAAGGTCTCCCTCAAAAGGCATATCTAATACTTTGTATTGTACCTCTGGTCTGAAGTAGGTACACTTGAGCCATGACTGTCGTCGTAATACGACCCCATTATTGACTTGCGTGAAGCCTGATTCAGCGAGGTCCACCGCGATGTTCATTGCGTGATTGGCGGCTTCCTCACCCTCTCGGACAAGTAACATCACTGCCTTCCTATGCTCTTCCGGAAGATGATCCAGCAACGGCGCTAGCCTGTGCCACATCTCTCTGTCGTATCTGGCTACAATAGCCAGAGAGTTTGCAGCCTTTACTGTGGTTGCTCCCACGGATAGCACTTTTTTGCCAAAGGCATCCTGGCGTCTTGCTTCGTTTTCAGGCGGAGTCGTGCACTTGTGCTGGGCCTTCGCCTTCCTCGCCGCTGCCGCCACCGATTCTGGCGTTGGTTGGGAGGATAAACACTGGGGGGTAGACTCTGGAGCCTTAAACTTTTTCCTCGAGGCGTCCTTTCACTGCTGGCTCCGAAAAAGGGTAACGCATTGTCTGAAACCCCTCCTTCCACACGTGGTCTAGTATTGGTATTGAGAACACAGACCTCCTCTTACCCATGTGGTCCAACAAAAAAACAGTCCTTTTTCTGTTCTTCCTGGGACAAACCAAATTCCTTACACGCCTTCTCCATCATAGAATGGAATGATGCAATGTCGTCCGGAGGGGACGGGTGAGCTGGGCTTCTTGGGGTTTCTAACTCCACCTCTGACTCCCAGGTTGGATCCCTGGAGGGGTATGGTGAGATATCTGACATGGCTCCCCTGTCAGACTCCGAATCTGGCAGCTCACCTTCCTCTTGGGATGCCAGTGCTGAGATTGGCGTGCGTAAGTGCGTCGGTGGACGGGACGGGCCCGGCTCGTCGACGGGTGACTGTGGCAGGTTTACCTGAGGTAGTCTCTGGTCCAAAGACTGTACCAAAGACTGAAGCGTGGACAGAATTTCCAACGACAAAACAGATTGAGGATTGAGAAGAGGGGCAGATACCGGTATACCAGATCCCCTCGTCGACGACTTGTCAACCACTCGTAGCCCGAGGTCTGCCAGGCCAGCTATTCTCCCGCTCTCGCCCTCCCCCGAGGACAGCGACACAGCCTGTTCTTGCAATAAAGTATCCGGAGGGATCGGATCAAAAACTTCAGGCCTCTAGGCTTCCTGTAGAATCCCCGTTGACGGGGCCACCGTCGCAGTCGTTGTCGGTGGGAGGGTGGATACCACATGCGTCAGTGGCAGGGTGGAGGCCGATGACTGGGCCGCCGTCGACAGCGACTTAGCAGGTGGTTTAGGCGGTCCCGCCTTTTCCACCCTTGGCCTGCCTTTACTCGACTCGAGGTCGATATGGTGATTGCCCTAGGAGGATTTCGGCCTTTGTCATACTTTTTTGATGAGGATGACGATTTTTTCGACGAGGATTCTCTAGCTGAATGACTCAGAGATGATTCTTTTTCCGTCAGTCGAGATTTCTTCGCCGGTGGTTCCGACGAGGCAGCGCAGTGTGATGTTTTCGCCGATTGTGTGGAGCCTACCTCCGAAGGGGGGTATGCCCCCGCTCCATCATTCAGCCATGCCACCAGCCGTCGGTTTCGGTCTTTGAGGGTCTTTTGAGAAAACCCTTTGCATATGTCGCAGTTATCAGCCGAATGATGAGGGTGGAGGCAGCATATACACAATCTATATGTCCGTCCCCCTCAAACTTTTTTCAATCCGCACGTCGTGCATGGACGGAACAGCGCTTTTCCTGACATGGAGAAAAAATGTTCTCGAACTCCAACTCCAGTACACGACCTTGTACAAAATAGTAAGACGACGCGAGGAGATCCCACTACTTTGGAGACGGTTGAAATCTGAAGGGGAGCCGCGGGGGCGGGCCTCTTATACTGGGACGGCCTACGGAGCATGCGTAGGCAGGTCCTAAAAGGACGTAGATAGGACACAAGTGTCGGATGTTTTCCTATAGGGAAAGGCTATGTGTACCGAGGGGTCCCAGTCTGACAACGGGGAATATTCTAAGCATGTGAATCCATGAAAGATCCAATGCTGGAGAAGTGGAAAACTAGGAGCGAGCAGGGATGGATAAGCATGGTCCAGGTTGAATCACCCACCACTCCAGTGGCATCTGGTAAGTAACCACTTATGTTCACATGCCCTTCTCACTTTCACTACCACATCTCCTCCAAATGACATGTGCCTCACTGAAGCAACTTTTGGGTTGAAAGCCTTTCAACGCCAGCTCTTCAACAAGGGGGAGGGGGGTTGGGACCATGCACAGTGTCTGGGAAACAGAGTGGAGGTCAAGGGGGTAGACTGTCTCCCAAAGAGTTCTTGCTTGGGCACATTTTTACTAGGTTATCCACCAAGGTACCCACTGCAGCCCCTTCAAGGCAACCATACCTCCGAGGGACCAAGTCAGTTGTACAGCAGGGATTCAGAACTTCCCTTAAGCCCTCAAACTGGAGATCCATTTCAAAGGATTCCAAGGGGACCACTACTTCTACACCAGTTTCATAATTGACTAGCTCTGTAATATGCCATTTGTGCTAACTGGCAAATCAAAACTAAGTCGAATTGTTCAGGGACAAGCAGAAGTCCACATTAAGATATTCTGAGCCATGCATTTAAGCCCCACCCCAAGTCAAAAATATTGCACAGAAATGTTTCCATAGCCCTCTGGTGAGAAATCAAATCTAAAGGTAGGACAGAATTTCCAACCAAAAGGAAAGAGCAAACAAATGTGGTAACCAACTACGACAGATCAGTCAGGTTTCACTCAAGGGAGGAAGGCAGGCTGATAGTGAGGTATAGTCTCTATATTTTGCCCAATATTCTGTGTGTGATTTTAAGTACTTTGGCCGAACATAACACTAAGTATAAACAGGAGGTATAAAAACAGTGCTGGTCAGTCAAGACACTCTCTGGTCTATTTTTCGGTGGCTCTGTTCTAAAATGGATTCGCTCTTACCTGACAAATTGTATGTACTCTGCCCTGGGCTGGTCTTACTTCCTCTACTCTACCTCTTCAGTATGGGGTTCCTCAGGGCTCGTCTTGTGTAGAGAAAAGTTGGGGACCCAATTTCTCTTGCCTCATTTCTTCTTTTGGTCACCTCTAATCTGATGCACAACTTTCTTTTTCTTCCCTCTTCCTCCATACACTTGTAACGCTCCCCTGACTCCCACGGAGGCGCTGGTCTAGTCTGGGTTGCTGTGGCCTCTTCGAGCGTGATGCGCAGAACTCGGAACACCGACTGAACAGGACCCTCAAATCTTGCTTGTCTGGCCTGTAGGAATATCCTTCTGCAGATGAGAAAGGGGATTAACAGTCTGCAGAATAGTGTGCTTGCTCCCCCCTTTCCCCCTTCGTTCTTCTCTAACTGCCTCCGAAATCCCCGGTTGAAGCTCACCTTACGGTTTGAAAGGATGAACTCTCCATCCTGCTTCTGATCCAGGGGCGTGTGTTAGTCCAGTTACTTCACTGGTTTTCAGAATGGCGCTGGCAAAACCCACTTGACTTTTCCGAGCGGAACACAAGTATGAAGATTACAAAAGTTCAAGTGTTGAGCCTCCTTTTCTGTTGTCTTCCTAACCTGTGATCTGTCCTTTATTTCAGGTACAGAATGAAGGCGATGCGTTGAGGGATTGATTTGCCGATGGTAAACTCACGTGAGTTAGCGATGGAGGCGACCCCTCTTAATGTCTTTATATTCCTCCAGTAATGTCTTTTGTCCTTTCCCCATAGGGGCCGGGGTGCGGTACATGCCAACGAAGCGGCGCCGACCCGAAATGAGGAATGGTCCACCAACAGAAGACCGGTAAGTGTTATGGCGGAAAATTAGGCTTTCCTCATATATTCCTTCTGCTCACCTTTTGTCTCTTCTGCTCTCCCCTAGGCGCAGAGATGTGGCGACCGGTGCAGACAGTCGCGGCGGAGCCAGAAGAACTCCCGAGGACAGGTGAGTGAAGCGCGGCGCTGCAGCGAGCAACGCGGTGCTTTTAAATGAGTCTTTTTTCAGGAACAGGAACGCTGGCGTGAAGGTTCCGGATGCAGGTAAGAAGTTTGATAAAATTCTTGGTTTTCACCTTTCTCTTCTTTCCGTACAGGTGCTCCAGGATCGATGCTAACGGCGCCAGGACAGAGTCCAAAGAGCCCCTATAAGGGGCCGCTGGGCTTTTACCCGGGGGCATGATGCCTGCTCCCGGGGGTGCTGGGCCTGGCCTGGTGCTCTGGGGGTAGGCATCATGACAACACTCTGCTTTTACTAGTTTTCTTACAGTTCAGTCTTGGATGTCGCCTCACTTCATCCCTCCGAGACAGGTTTTCCTGCCACGACTTTCCCTCTTATCTTCCCCATCTTTCTGCCTGTAATCTTGGAGTCATTCTTGACTCGTCTTTCTCATATTTCTGCTCTCCCACTCATGTCAGATGTCTGATCCAGCTTTTCAATGTACGATAGGCTAGACCAGTTCTCTTTTTCTGCTGCAAATTTGCCACCCCCCTCCGACTGTTTTATTGTTCTTCTCTTGCAATGTAGGAGAGGGATGGACCTCAGGAAGACCATCTATAACTCTGCTGTTCGCCTTCTTTTCTCGTTACCTTCCCATTACCATCGCCCCTGCTCTTGCCTTTCTCCAATGGCTCTCCTTTGAATCATGGCTGTTTAATTTCCTCTGCCTAGTTGATCTATGCCTTCACGGTCTTGCCCCTCCCCATGTTCGCACGCTTATTTTTGTTAATGTCCCATCACGGTCTCAGTCCTGTTTTATTCATCGTTTCTCGTCCTTGTGCTAATTCCGTTTTCTGCTCTTTCCCTCTTGGCCCTGGAACACACCTCCCCTTTCTCTTCGATCTTGGTAGTCTTTTACTACTTTCCACTCTCATCATAAGACTAATCTTCTTACTGATCAACCTGTGCTTTTCAATTTGGTCTTGCATAATTTGTACCAATTTTACCTTTACAGCGCTTTGGCATTTAGCGCTATATAAATAAAAAGACCCACCTCTAAACTGTTGCCCACTACCTGGCGGCACAATACAAAGCTAAGGGATGGGAAGAAAAAGGATGCCTCATCACGAGTTGGGCGGTAGCCCTTAATGTGGCGGCAACGCGATTACTGACGCATTTAAGGGCTGGCCAATCATGAGTTGGGCGGTAAATTGGAGTTTTAGAGATGGTGGTAACAACGGCCACTTATCGGCCGTTTTCGTTGCTATTACCGCTGGCGCAATTACCTGCTGACCCAATGGGGAATGGGCAAAAACCACCCAAGCGCTACTCGTGATCCAGTGCCAATAGCACCAGACCGAGTAGCGGTAACGCTATTTGCGCTGGTGGTATCCTGGCGGTATTACAGCTGGGATGATTAGGCCCCAAGAATACAGTGCTACAAAACTAACCAGAGGTTTAACAAAGTAGCAACCAACTCATTGCCAATATAGAGGTGTAATGCAGAACATTAATACCAGGGGTGCATGATCAAATTCCAGTTCTTTGGTAAGAAAATCCAGGAATGTAGGGGCCACAGAAAAACTTGCCAATGTTCAGTTAAGTAACATTAAAAGTCATTTAGGACATTTCCAAGGCAAGGACAAGTTCCCCATAGGATAGAATGGGAAAAATGTGGTTCCATGTGTTAATATTCCTGCAAAAATATCAGCATACAAAATGATCACCATATTTTTGCTGCGCTAAAGGCATGAAACCTGCGGGGGACACCCCTGCAACCCCCTGTATTATTTTTAAAGGAGCGGGGGATGCCCCTGCAACCCCCGCTCCCAAAAACCCCAAAATGTATCCCCCCCAAAAATATCACCTATGGCCGTTCCAGGCGACCATAGATACGCCGATATTTTTGGAGGAGATAATATATAGTGATACCAAAAATGTTTGTAGGCACATTAGTGGTAATGTAGAAAAGGGAGGTAAATCTGAATTCTACCCCCAGTGGACGCTAGAGGAGACCCTCATGAAGAGTTACATGTTCGAGAGTCAGAAGCCCTAAGAAAAACTAAAGCAAAGCAGGATTCATGCCAATTTGAAGCTATGGAAAACCATATTAGAAGACCTTCAGAAACCCATGACCATGGACCCAGCCCACAACCCAGCAGTAAGTACTCAGCAGAATTTCTGGAAAACAGCTCAGGAATGGTGAAACCCAGGGAGTAAAAATGTTGTTTCAGGTCTACTTACAGGATCCCGTTACTCAGGAACTTGAACCCTGGACTAAAGACACTCCCAAAAAAAAGAACTGCCTTCCTATGAAGCCGACCCAACAGTTAGGAGTGAAAATGGTGAGGAGTGCTCCAAGGAAGAGAGCAACCCGACCAAGTGGATTCAGACAGCTCAATAGGCAAAGAGAAGCCAACCAGCTGGCAGGAAATGTTTCATAACCCAGGCAGTTCAGATGAAAAGAAGAGTCACAGTAGTGAGGTCCCACTACCCTTCTGGACGACAGCAGCTTTCTAGCTTGCAGAGAACCACCAAGAAGAAAGCTCAGGAAGACGCAAGTAAATCTGCTCAAAAGTATCCTAGCACAGGACATTCAGGCTTTCCAGCGAGGAGCACCAGGGGAGCACAAAGACTGCTCCGACAGGATGTCCAGCAGTAAAAAAACGAGCTCAGGAAAAGGACAGGTCTTCAGCCAGTAATGCCAAACCTGGTCCTCAAAAGCAGCAGCGTAGCCTAAAGTCAAAACACCATCCAGTAGCAGGTAATACAGCCTACTAATGTCGCAGCACAGATTAGACAGCTGGCCAATCAAATAAAAGGTAGGTTTCGGCAGCAAGAAAAAAAAAAAAAAAAAAAAAAAAAAAAAAAAAAAATCGGGCTGGCTAAAAATAAAAAAAATAAAAAGCCAAACACTGCAGTCCACCCACATACTTTGTGCTGGTTTAGATTGTGAATTGGCTTGTCTAGGGCCAGGGGCGAAACAATACTAGGGTGCACAGCTGGGCTCACAGTGAGCCCAGACAGTTTCGGTCTGTCTCGTGGTGTTAAGTCCGGACCTATCTGCAGGTGAATAGAACACTGGTGGGCTGGCTGCTGCATGCCCTCTTATGGAGGCATCAGGTCATATTATCCACACCAATAATATTGCCATATATACGGTCGTGGGGTAAGGCCATAGGCAATATTAGTGGGGATAATTTATGGGGTTATTGGGACCAGGGTTTCTGGGGTGTCCCCCGCAGGTTCCATGGCTTAACATCGCTGCAGAAACATGGAGATATACATATTTGCGGGGATAATAACACATGGTACCCTTATGGAACATTTGAGTTCCGTTGAATGCCAGCTGGTCAGTGTCAGCCATCCCCCCCACCCCCCATAGTGTTGATGCCTGGCGTCTCTGCCACTACATACCTACCATTGCTTGCTTAACCAGTGTTCCTAGGACATACGATAAAGGATACTTACCTTGGAACACCTGCCTCTAGTCATCCTTGGCCCAACTGCCTCTCATGCTTCTTGGCCTCCATACTTTGACCCAAACAGAAGAATGGACCAAAAACAAAGAGGCAGAGGGCAGGACAAACACCATAGTACCTCAATGGCTACACAAAAAGTACAATGGGCTTATGAGAGTTAAAAAAAATAATTTAAAAACCTGCACGCCCAGACAAGCAAAAACTAAGTTACAGCTGCTATCAGGCTACTCTCTAAACAGTTGCCTGATAAAATCACCTTGGGGTCAAAATAGGGTGCTTAAAAAGCAAAAACACCCTGCCCTAGATTCCATAAGAGTTATGATAGGACCATATACTAAAAAGGGTTGCAGTGGGACTTCATTCAGTAGGGGGGGGTTCTTCTGAAAAAAAAGCTCAAGCTCCTAGAAACCGAAGCAGGAAAATGCAAATAATGGTTTAGGCACCAGTGCTTTGTTGGATGGTTGCAAGCTAGTCTGGATTACATGAGGTCAGAGAATGTCAGAAGGTGAGTGTTGATGTATGAGTGAGGGAATGCTAGTGTGCTGGCGTTCAAACAGAGGGAGTTGGAAAATGGAACCTAGGTGGTGGGAGCCAGTGGGTTCCTCTCATGTTAAGAGTAACTGGAATAAAGGATTTTACTAGTAACTTACCTGAAGCATCTTCAGATCTTTACAACAGTATCCTGGGACAGAAGAATGGCACGTTTGAAGGATTTAAAAAAAAAAAAAAAAAAAAGTACAAGCTGTGCATGATTATGCACCAGCTGATGCAAAGACTGCAAATCTATGCAAGTATTGTTTTGTTCAATAAGACAAATGGACATATGAAGACTTTCCGCTGAAAGCGGAAGACGTCTCCTGGGAAACTGTCAGTATGATTTACAAAGGAAGATGCTTCCAGTTCCTACAGAAGTTGAAAAATCTTTCAGATATTCGTCTCCATTGGTATCGTTACCAAAGGTCTGGTAGTGGGTTCTCTAGCCGTTGTTCTGACAAACATTTGAAATTTGTAGAGCAGGTCTAGATCCATGGCAAATCTGTCATAAGGGATTCGCCATGCCAGTCCACAAAATACCTCCAATCTCACCCTAGTCTCCCTCAACAAATGCAGTGTCCCAAAGTTAGACAGAAAACAAACCTGTTTGAAAAGCTAGAATGGGGCTGAAGGCAACCAAAACCCCAGATAGAGTATGAAATACTTGAGATGTAGCAGAAAGATTATTCTGGAAAACTGCATCACCATACCAAAATGTTCCTGAAAGTCCTGATGGGGGTGGGGGGGGGGAGGAGACGTTCATTGTGTGCATTCAAATGGTGATGCCTGTTCAGTCTTTGCGCTCTCTCCGGATGCTGCTCCGTCCAAAGCCTGCTTTCTCAGTCTCATTCCCCAGAAATGCACCATCAAACATAAGGGAATATGCTATTCTCTAAAGGTTCAGATGTTAGGTGGCATTGCGTCTGGCTACATTGATGCTGACGTGAATGAAAGTAGTACCATATAGTGGAGCAAACCCCAGTAAGATGATCCCCAAAACTCTGAAACACCTTATAATAAAGAAGCTGCTTTAAAGGAAGACAAGTATACAACGTTCAGCTAGAAAGGTTTATGTATAGGAATTTTATTCAGCCAAGGAGTCACACAGCACATCAATTCGAACTACCTTAACACAAGGTAGGCCGGTCAATCAGAAAAAAAGGATATTTAACATTAGCACCCTGCCCTTCAGAAGCTGGTATTACCAGACTCAAAGCCATCCCTAATCAACAATACCTACCAAAGGAGAAAGCATGAATTGGAGGCTAGAAGGAAAGAAAGTTAAGGGCCTGAGAATCGGGAGAGCACAGGCGGAGTGTATTTAGAGAACATTATGCACTTCATCATAATGTGTAAAAGCTGTTGTACCAGTCCTGTAACAGATCTTTAATGATGCCTCAATCTCTGTACACGCATCAACAATGTTACATTTGTACTGCGTGACAAAGGTACTTGGGGATCGGTAGAAGGAGGCTAGGAAAGACTGTGCTCGGACACCCAAATGCAGTGCAAAGAGCTACCATACCCCCTGAGACACCAGACACCCCCACCCCCAATCACCCTCACCCCAACACTTTGCTCCTGTAATAGATTCAAGCTAAGCGGGTTTGCCAATAGTAACACTTGCACTCTATAGTAATACGAGATTAAGTGGTACAGCAGTAGAGGCAGAGAATGTTTACTGTTTAGATGACAAATAGGAGTGTGCAAGCAAACCCATGCTAGCATAGACATCTCGCCAGTATTTCAAGGTAGCAGGCGACAGACAGTATATGGCAAACCTTTTTCATGCCCACATATGGCAAAGCAAATCACAACACTGCCAGCAAAGGGGTGGGGGCATTTGCATTGCACAGCTTCACAGGAACCATGCCATTTATGTTCGATTAATATGTCAGACTAAAGCTAAAAGCCCTTTGCATGCATTACCAGGGACCACAAGGATCGAGGGTCACACCACAAGTTGGGGTGGGGTGCGTTTGGATCAGGGTGAACAACACAGAAGAGGCGGGAATAGGGAATCACGGCCAACCCCATAACCTGCAAGGAAATTACTTAAACAATCCCTGCATTATTAGCTTGTTTAGTAGGCTGTGAGCCCTGTAGATGGAAGGACACAGGTGCTGGCAAAGGTGGGAAGATAAACCAGGGAGAGGGTGCATCCATAAAGACGGGGCAAAAAATGGAGTAGCCACAACAAACAGAGCTATACCTCAAGGGTATGACCCAAGCTAGAGTGCAAGGTGTAAACACTGCTGGAAATCAACTCAGCCACTGATAGAACAGCTAGCCTATTGGGCCTATATATCGCAAGCATTGGCCAGAAGGTGTTAGGGAGAATTCTCATTTCTGTGTTAATTCCCCATCAACCTTAGAGACCCCCAGCTCTTTTGCTGGACTTTAGGACTTTTTAACCCTGGAGCGAGTGAGACCCTTTTCTCACTCATGTGAGTTGACCGGATTTAGATTATGGGCTTTCATTGTTTTTTTAAGTCTGACAAACTCTATAGGAATCTACTTTTTGTATGGGGACACAGCACCATCAGTGCAGTGTCACAGATTTCTTATAAGGTTTAAATGCCTTTTCTTTTGTGAACTACAGTTCTCAAGAATAGTAAAGTGAAATTGACTTTACTTACCTTTTCTCTTTGTAGGTGCAGCACACACCATCTTATGCGGAGTGTTGGAGGGTTACCCAGTAGCCCCTTATCCTACATGCTCATGTAACATTTTTTATGTTACCCTCACTACTTTAAATGGCTGTTGGCAGTGGTTTAATTTTCCTACCATTGTGCTTTTTTACTGCAGGCTGAATCCTCAGCTGAAGTACAGCATCCATGGGTGACCATTTTGTCAAAATAGCCCCAATCTTCTTTTTTTGCCATTTTCTATTGGTGAGGTCTTTCTAGGGTTTTACTCTGTGCGTTGAGCGAGGTTTGAGCCTTTTGTTCAATTTTGTACGTTGTAACTCCAGGGCGTGCCCCTGGCCGAGAGCATCCAATACTCATCTGTCGGTAGTGATCTTCCGCACGTCAGCCGGGCGCCCACGGGAGTGTACGTGTTGGGGGGGATGGGTGGGGGGCTGGGGGGGGGGTCAGTCATCCCGGCCGGTTCAGGCCTGTTTCGGAGCCGACGTCCTGCCCTGCCTGGGAACGGTTCGCGTCTGCATCAGTCTTGATGGCCTAGAGGGACTAATCAACAACCTTCCTGAAAAAGTTCTCTCCGAAGGGCATCTCCAACATCTTCACCTGGAAATTCGTGGCCTTCATCCAGCCTAGTCGACGAAGGCAGACATCATTCACCATCTGCAGGAAACCTGTGTCAATGATATCCAACACCACTGTAATGGCGTGATCAGACGCTACTTACCACTAATGGAAAAGAGTGATTGCCTCCATCCTCTTATCGGGGAGGACCTCCAGAATAGGCCTCAGCTTGTACCACAGCTCCCTGTTGTACCTGGCAAGGATCGCCAGTGTGTTGGCCGTCTTGATAGTGGATGCTGCTGTGTAAATCCCCTTCTTTCCCATGACGCCCATCTTCTTCCCCTCACTGGAGGGACCGACAACGACGGTTTAGCCAACCGTTTCCTCGCAGCTGCCGATAATGAACAAATCCAGAGATGGGTGCGTCCTCAGGCACTTGGGTGCGGAGTCCGGCACCCAATACTTCTTCTCCAGCCTATCCTATTTGGCTGGAGCGTGTAAGTGTTCTTCATGAGTGCCAGGCCCTTATCCCACACGTCGTCTAGAAGGGGCACTGCGATGGTCTTCATCTTGGCCTTGCGCCTCTAATACAAGAAACCCTCCTTCCTGGTTTCTTCGGGTATACACTGAAATAGCAGAGGCTCTGAAGCTCATGGAGTGGAACAACCCGAACTCGTCTGATGGGGACGCCATAGGAGGCGCAACCACGGATTTGTCATTGTCCATAATCGTGGCCGTATCTGGGTCTGCTGGGGTAGAAAGGGTACAACGCGGATGCGGAAATGGGGGGCCTCGGATGACGCTTCCTCTTCTGGATCTCTGACACCAATGTGTGAAGGTCGACAGAATGTCCAGAGACATCCCTCAGCTGAGCTGGGGGGGAATCGGAAAACTAGGCCCCGCGTCGTCGTCCTCCAAGGCCTTGTGGACCGTGTGCAAGGACTACTGGTCCTCATTGTCCGTGGATGAGACATCCATGGCTTGGGCCACGGCCTGGGAGGGCTATTTCGGGGCCTCCTCGCCCCCCTTGTGGGATTTGAACTGGGGCCTGAGCCGGTCCCCCCCGCGCCCCCAATCTGGCATGCCAGCAGTTTTTTACCAAAGTCACTGCGGTGGTGTCGCGCCTTGGGGGGGCAGGGATACCTTCTGTGCTGCGGCGGCTACCTTCCCAGGGTCAGCTCCCTTGGCAGTCGTGATAGCAGCTGCCACCATTGTCAACAAAGTCTTAGCCTATGCCGATTGGGCCTGCTTGGGCTGCTAGGCCTTCTGTCTGTGGCTTCTCGGACTTCTCCCGCAGTTTAGCCAGGTTACACAATTTCCTTTGAGGAGGAGCTCGACTGCCGTCTGGTGATGGAGGCGGAGGGTTATGTCGATCACGCCCTGTCCACCTTGGGACCTACTGCCATGGCGAACCCGGCCTTGCGGTTCTTGGCCTTGTCTTGGGCCCCCATGGAGGAGTTGCCCTCAAAGGACTTAGAAGACCGCTCCTCGGACCAGCCGGTCCTGGGTGAGGCATGTCACTGCTCGGGGCAGGTGGAAGAAGCCTTAGCATTAAGCCAAACCGCCAGTCTACTGTGCCCGTCCCTAGTCTTCTTGGAGAACCTGAGGCATATCTCGCACTCCACCTCCTTATGGTCTGGGTGCAGGCAGTAGAGGCAATGCAGGTGTTTGTCTTCTACAAACACATTCCGTAGCCCGCACTTCAGGGTTTGAAGAGGGACCTTCCATCCTTCTCCTCCATCATGGTCAGAGGGGGCAAAGTAGGCCTTGATGTCTTACTGGAATCCTCGGCGATTCACAGACCGATCCACGCTGTCGGCAGAGGAAAAAAAAAAAAACAGGCTTGTTCGGAACGAAAACAGAACCTTTTTTCCCCCATCAAAAAACAAACTGTAGAAGTAGCTCACAGAGCAAACTCTAGGACTCCCAACACTGAAGCGTGCATTAAAAATCTGAAGATTGCAGCCAGAGGAGGGGCTTAGGGAGAGGGCTGTCATTGGATCGGGGGGCAGTATGACTCAGGAGAGCGATTGGTTTAAAGGAGAAATACAGTTTGAAACTTTTCTTTCACCAAGGATTCCCAGCCGGGCGACAGGGAATATTCAAAAGGGAGTGATTCAAGGGATAAGGAAATGTCCCAAGCCACTAGAAAAGGTAGAAATGGTCTCTGGCCACAATACATTTCTGGGGAAGAGCCTCACCATTGTGGTCACTGTAAGGGACACCATGTGTGTTTGAGGTTCCTCTGGAGATCTCAGACTGTAGGAGGCAGCACCCAGATTCAGACCCACAGGCTAGAGTAGACCCTCATGGAGCTACAGGTGCCTTTCTTGAATTTACTCCGGATGAACTCAGGAGGCACTCGGTGGTCGAACTTCAGTATTCCTGCAGGTTAATTTCCTGGTGGAGGGCAGCACAGTGGATTCCCAGACACCCAGCAGAGCCTGCAGCACACCCACAAAGAGTTCCAGCTGTTTTAGCAAACAGTTGGTTTCAGGCACTGCAGAGGAAATACAAAGATGCACTCTCTTACGACATAAAACAGGAGCTGTACCTCGAGCAGAACATGACTGGTTGGGCCCACCAGTCTTCGGGAGAAAGGCACTTCGCAGAAGTCTTACCTGTCGATCAGAAGGTAAAGGTGCACGATTCTGTGGTATTGGCTGAGCCAATGCTAGTTTCTGTAGCAGTCCTCTGGACCATTTGTCACAGCAATTTGTGATGAAAGTGACTGAAAGCGGCGATATTGCACTCCGGACTAACCGTACTAACAACGAAATCCCTTTTCTTATTACAGAGGCCGGTTTGGGCTGGTTGCCTAAGAGCCTTTCCGCTGGCTATGGACAGTAGTCACACTACTTCAGTGTTTTCTTCTGGCCAAAAGACATCGGCAAACCCATAATAGTCTATATACCAACTCTCAGATGTTGTGTTCCGTCTCAGACCTGCATACATTTCCTTTAACGCACCGTCTATTGTACAGTGTCGACAGACGTGTGTTTCGGCCTCTTACGGGGGATTCTATCTTCACCACCCCTCAATTTGAATAGGCCTTCATCAGGACAAACAGCAATTGACTTCCCATGCTGAAAGAGCAATATATATGGCACGGGTAGACTTCTCAAATATCTACCCTTTGAATTCTTAATAGCTCTCCCTGTTCAATGCAGTTTCGTATGGCATTCAGATTCCCTGGTCAATGGTGAATCTTATCCAGACGATGATTTACCGGTCACAGAAAGATCTAGGGCTTCTTCTTGAAGCTGAACTTCACACACCCACCTGTTAACTTGTCAATGCCGTTCCTGATTTGGAATGCTCTGGGTTTGTTTTTTTGCAAAACCTCAACGTCTGTTTATTGACTTGAATCAATATTGAAAGTAAGGGAATAGTTTCTTACCTGTAACTCCATTTCTCCAGCATTGGTATCTTTCATGGATTCACATGCTTAGAATATTCCCCGTCAGGCTGGGAATCCTCAGTAAATTATATAGACCTTTTCCATAGGAAAATGTCGACACTTGTGTCCTATCTATGTCGTTTTGGGCCGCGTACACCTGTGCCATTAGGACGTAGAGGTAAAAGTAGCCCCGCCCCCGCAGCTCCCTCAGATTTCGACCCCAAAAGTAGTCTGGGGGGACATCTGGTTTGCATGCCAGGGGAGGCTGGCGGGCGCATTTGAATCCATGAAAGATACCAATGCTGGATCTTTCATGGATTCACGTGCTTGGAATAGATTGTACAGCAGTATCCCCCATAGATGGAGGTGTGTATGCAAACCAATATCTCCATAACCATAATGCGTATTTATCATGGCAAAACATCACCGTATACCATGTTACCAGTGACAACATCACACTTCAAATTACATTAGCCAAAGGATGTGACCCCCTTAATTGGGGCTTACCTTATTGAAACAGGTGCCGTAGGACTGCGCAACCCATCTGTGTATCCTCAGCATGTTGCTGCTCGAGGCAATAATGCCGGGTAAACTTGTGTGGTACCGACCAGGAAGCCACCTGACAGATGTCTCCCAGCGGAATTCTGGACCACAACACCAAAGACGAGGAAGTGGATCTCGTTGAATGGGCCCTTGGACACTTCTCCAGCGGCTTTCCGGCTTTTGAGTGACAAAAGGAAATAGTAGACGACACCCATCGGGCTAGTCCTTGTTTCGAGATCGGCTTACCTTTAGCCGAAGGGCCATAAGCCACAAATAGCTGTCTCGTGTCTCTGAAGCTTTGAATGCGATGGAGGTAAAATTTTAAAGCTCTTTTCACGTCCAATGAATGGAGAGTCTTCTCCGCAACCGACGAAGATGTTGGAAAAAACGTCGGCAGCACTATAGAAGAGTGCTTATGAAACATGGTAGGTACTTTAGGAATGAAATGAGGATTAGTAGCCAACACAACTTTATATCTGAAAAATCTCAAGTACGGTGGATCGATCACTAAAGCTTGTATTTCTGACAGTCGTCGAGCCGAAGTAATAGCTACCAGAAAAGACAACTTCCATGACAAAAATGTCAATGATGACGATGACATCGGCTCAAAAGGGGGCTTCATCAGCGCTGCCAGAACCAGGTTAAGACTCCAGCTTGGAGGGAACTTTTTTGCCGGAGGAAAGGTTCGGAACAACCCTTTAAGGAAATGTTTAATCAGCCGGTCACTAAATAACAGAGTTGAATGTCTCTTCCGAGTAAATCTCGAAATGGCAGCTAGATGCACTTTTATGGATGAAACAGACAAGCCTTTTTGAGCTAGGAGTAGCAAGTATGGTAGAAGCTGTTCCGGTGCGATATCCAGCGGGACCAGACCTGGTTGACCTGCACACCATATGCAGAATCTCCTCCATTTGTATGAATATGAAGCGTTCGTGGACAGCGCCCTCGCCGTTTGCAAAATGCGTTGACAGTCTGCTGGAATCTCTAACGTACCAAACTCTGAGAAATCAGGAGCCAGGCTGTCAGACTGAGGCTGTCGGGGTCGTGATGCCAAACAACCCCTTTCTCCTGAGACAGAAGGTTCGAGACTTTCTGGAACCTCATTGGTTCTGCCGCTGAAAGATGGAGTAGATCGGAGAACCACACTTGTCTGGCCCAGTACGGGCCCACCAGGATCACCCGACATGGATATCTGTGGATCCATTGCAGCGTCCACCGTATGAGCGGAAATTGGGGTAGGGGAGGGAAGGCATGCAGAAACTTGCCCGTCCACGGGAAAGAACGCTTCCCCTAGTGGGTCTTGCTGCGTCCACCTGCTCGCGTATTGTTGGCATTTCTTGTTGTCTCTGGTTGCAAACAGGTCGAGGGCCGGATGACCCCATTTCTCAAAGACACGGTGTAGTTGTTGGTCGCTCAATTCCCATTTGTGTAGTCGGTTCATTTCCCTGCTGAGAGAGTCTGCTTGCACGTTTTTGACTCCTGGCAAGTGGATAGCCAATAGATATATCTTCTGCTGAATGGCCCAATGCCAGATCTCCTGGGCTTCGGATGACAGAGTTCTGGAGCCAGTTCCTCCCTTTTTCCTTAGATAAAACATTGTTGTTGTGTTGTCTGTCATAATCCGTACAACCGATCCCTTTATCCGTGGAAGAAAGGATTTCAGGGCCCAACGCACCGCCCTTAATTCCAGCACATCGATATGAAGGCCGGTTTCCTCCGATGACCAACGCCCCTGAACCTGTAGGGAATCCAGATGAGCTCCCCATCCATATAGGGAAGCATCCGTCACCACCGTCATCTGGAACACCGGTTCCAGTAAGGGCATTCCCTTTGTCAGATTTATGGAAACTCTCCACCACTGAAATGCCTGCACGAGTTTGCTGTTGGTCAATTTGTCCGACCAAAGCCCTAGACTCTGTGCCCATCGATCCGCCAAGAATTCTTGAATCGGTTTCACGAAGAGACGACAATTGTTGATTAAGGGTATGCAGGACGACATGGTCCCCAGTAGGGACATGTACCTTCGCACTGATACTCTGGTGTTGACTTTCCACTCCGATGCTTTTTGCTGCAGTTTCAGAACCCTTTCGACGGATGGCTTTACCAGTCCTGACAGCGTCTGGAACTCTGCCCCTAGAAAGACCAAGGTCCTTGATGGCAATAAGGACGACTTTTCGAAGTTTATTGCAAAGCCCAAACGTTGTAGGAGGCACATGGTGGCATGGAGACTTTCCTGTGTTCTTTCTGGAGACAACCCCCTCACTAGCCAATCGTCTAGATAAGGGTACACATGATGACCACCTTTCCTTAACCAGGCTGCTACTGGAGCCAGACACTTGGTGAACGTCCTGGGAGACGATTTTAGACCGAATGGTAGGACCTTGAACTGATAGTGGGTCCGTCCGATGACGAACCTTAGAAATATTTTGTGACGCCGACGCATCGGGATATGGAAGTATGCGCCCTGAAGATCTAGCGCAGACAAATAGTCTCCCGGTTGTATCGAACGGATCACTTCTTGGAGCGTAAGCATCTTGAACTTTAGATTCTTGAGCAGTTTGTTGAGTGCTCGTAGATCTAGAATGGGACGCCATTTTCCATTGGGATTCTTGACAACAAAGTAACGGGAGTACACTCCCTGTCCTCTTTCTGCCACCGGGACCAGTTCTATAGCCCCTTTCTGCAGCATCAGCGTCACCTCTTGCCTTAGTATTTGAAGGTGGGGCTGCGTCGAGAACACCGGTGGAATGCGTGGCGGCTTGTCCTTGAACTGTAGAGAATGGCCCAGATGTATCGTGTCCAAAACCCATTGGTCTGTTATGCGTGCCCACTCGTCGACGTGACGAGACACTCTGCCCCTCAGGGCACCCTGTAAGTTGTCATTGCTGGCTTTTGGTCGGTTTATCCTTCGTCGACGAGGAGTAGGCGCCTCGTCGTCTGGAGGTTTGGTAATCTCTGCCTTTTCGAGTAGCTTGGGCTGCACGTCTGTAGCCTTGGGAAGAGTAGGAGGGCCTGGTGAAACCTTGGTCTCCAGATGATCCAAACCGGGAGTTACCTGATGCTCCTCTGACGGGACGAAAGGAACGAAAATTCCTACCACTCTGGAGGGCTCCAAGGGAACGAGCCGTGTCAGAATCTTCTTTCATGCCGTTAGGGGCTTCATCGACTTTCTTCCCAAACAGGTGTTCTCCTTCGCACGGCATATCCATTACCTTATATTTTACCTCTGGTCTGAACGTCGTGCATTTAAGCCAGGCTTGCCTCCGCAACACTACGCCATTGTTAATTTGCTTAAAGCCTGATTCCGCCTGGTCGACAGCAATGTTAATGGAATGATTGGAGGCCTCTTCTCCCTCACGTACGAGCAGCATGGCAGACTTCCTGTGTTCCTCCGGCAGATGGTCCAAGATAGGGAAATGTGGCATCGACTAGCTCCTATTATACCTGGCCATAATAGCCATAATAGCAGTTGGCTGCTTTAACTGTAGTCGCTCCGACCGATAGCACTTTCTTTCCAAAAGCATCTTGTCTCCTGGCTTCGTTATCGGGCGGGGTCGTGCATTTGTGTTGCGACCTTGCCTTTCTTGCCGCCGCGGCGGATACCACTGATTCCGGCGAAGGTTGAGACGTCAAGCACTTGGGGGTTGATTCCGGAGCCTTGAATTTCTTTTCCAAACGACCTTTTACTGCCGGTTCTGAAAAAGGGTGACACATGGTTCAGTCCCTCCTGCCAGACATGGTCTAAAATGGGGATAGCAAATATCGCCTTTCTTCTCTTGCCCATATGATCGAACAGAAAACAATCTTTTTTCTCTTCTTCTGGGACTAGGCCAAACTCTGCACATGCCTTACCCATCATGGCATGGAAAGCACCCACATCAGGTGACGATGGCTGCGCTGGACTCTTCAGAGTTTCCATCTCCGCTTCAGAGTCCCATGTAGGGTCCCTGTAGGGGTATAACGAGATGTCTGAAACCGACCCTTCACGTTCCGACTGACAGTTCCCCTTCTTCCTGCGGACGAGAACGATCTTCCTCAACCGGGTAAGCGGTAGGAATTCTGGGTGGAGGGCGAGGAGCTCGGCCTTGCTCGTCGACGACTGACAAGGCTTGCGGCGCTGTCGGGACAAGCTGAGGTAACCGAGTGTCCAACCGCTCCAACAGCTTCACACCTCCAGGGACAGAACAGCCTGGGGATTCAGTAAGGAAGAGGTAACTGGAACGGCACTTCCAATAAAGAGCGACCCCGAACCAGTTGGTTGTAGTCCCAGATCGGTTGGATGTGCGACCGGATCACGGTCATCCTCCGCCGACGAGATGGAGAAAGCCGCTTCTGGTTGCAGCAAGGCTTCAGGCGGAATCAGATCAAAAACCTTCAGTTGCCATCCCACCGACGGGGCCACCGTTGACGATGACATCTTTCCCATAGGCTCTGTTTGACCTGACTAAATAGCCGTTGCCGAAGACAAAGCAGGCGTCGACGACCGGACCGTCAATGAAGTCTGGAGCAGGGCCTTGAGGCGTTCCCGCCGTTTTTGGCCTAGACTTGTGGGACGAGGACTCTCGACTCGAGGTAGACTTATGACGGTCTCCTGAGGAGGATTTCGATGGGTCTTTTCTCTCCTTTTTAGATGAGGAAGACGAAGCCTTATGTGAAGAAGACGACTTTGCAGGATGTTTCTCCGAGGGGCGTTTTTCAGATGAGCGCGATTTCTTCGCCGGAGGTTCCGCCAACCCTGATCGACGAGGGGGGACAGGAGACTTCGATCTCGAGGCTGTAGAGCCTACCTCCGATGCCGGGTACGCACCCGCTCCGTCATTGAGCCAAGTAACCAGGCGTCTGTTGTGGTCTTTTAGGGTCTTCTGTGAGAAGCCTTGACAGATCTCACGCGTGTCCGCCGTATGAGGGTGAAGGCAGTAAATACAGTCCATATGGCCGTCTCCTTCATATACCTTCTTAAAACTGCATATAGCACACGGACGAAATAACGCCTTTACAGACATACTTCGAAAAGGAACAGTCGAAGCAGAAGTAGAAGAACGCACAACCTTAGATACTCGAGGTAATCCCACTACTTTGGTAGACGGTTGAAATCTGAGGGAGCCGCGGGGGCGGGGCTACTTATACCTCTACGTCCTAATGGCGCAGGCGTACGCGGCCCAAAACGACGTAGATAGGACACAAAAGTGTTGAAATTTTGCTATGGAAAAGGTCTATATAATTTACTGAGGATTCCCAGCCTGACGACGGGGAATATTCCAAGCATGTGAATCCATGAAAGATCCAATGCTGGAGAAATTACAGATTCCCGTTGTGGCAGCCCACTCGGGCTCCAGTACAGTCTACTCATGTGTACATTTTGAGGCATCATGCACTCAGTTCCTTTTCTGAGCACTCTGTTCGCTAATCGTGAACATGCTAGTGGAGCTTTCAATTTATGCTATGCCTACTCAGTCTAAGGCCTTGGGCGTCAAGACATGTGTGGATAGCGGCCAGCAGATTGGTGTCATATCTGTATCGGATTTGACACTGCTTGGGCGAAGACCACAACACCCAGGCGTGCAAGTTCATGCACCTGAAGGCCCTCCGGGAACAGTGTGACGAAGATCTTTACACAAGTTAAAGGGTAAGGCTCTGTAGGCGAGGTCGCATAACGCGGACTGCCGCTCCGAAAGAAAGGGCGGCTCCGTGCAAGAAGGAATAGGAGAAGCATCAGAAGAGGACCTGCTCCAGAGGGAATCCTCGCACTGACACTCTTCCTCAAGAAAGAAGAGTCACTGCTCCAAGGATTATCCTGAGCTGACGTCGCAGGTACCTTTTCCTACCCAATCCTCCACCCCGGAGGAATGGGATAACTTGGACCTGAAGATGCTGGCCATTTTTGCCAAGGTGCCTTTTGCGCAGCTACCGTCAGCTCTGGCACAGACTGGTCATACTGCAAATATTGCGATGGCATGGTACCGGCTGGTGACCAATCCTGCACGCCTAGGGGCTCGGGCCTGGACCGAAGACAGGACCCAGCACTTTTTCGTTGGTCGATGCCAATCAGTGTATTTGACACTGCAGCAATACACTCCACTCCTTATGAATGCAGTCTAAGACGTACAGCATCCATGATGAATGTGACCAGGTTTCCTTTCAGTTTGAAACCCTCGTTTCTAGGGAGGTGGGAAATTTCCCAGAGGAGTTCTATGGGGAAGGTGAGGATACACTGGGACTGGTTAAAGATCTGCAGGTCGCAAGTGGCCCAGATATTTCCCCGGGGATGGACATTCTACCAGTTCCCACCAGAGGAAAGCATCAAGCAGCATTCCAGCATTTGATGGCCAAGGTGGCCAGTACTCTGGGGCTTTTGCCTCCGTCCAGATCCAAGGTTCAGTATGAACTTTGTGATATGTTGGATGATGCCCTCAAAGAGGAGACACTTCTACCCTTCAATGTGGAAGAGGCCCAATGCGGGAAAAGCTTGCCTCTGCCTGGCTGTGGACAGGGAGCTGGCAAAGAAGCACTACTCTGCCCATCATACCCAGTGTTTCCTCATGCATCACCAGAGAGTTTGGTGGCTCAGGCCGCAACAGCTAGCCTGAAGACCTTCGCCTTCCCTTCTACCAGACAGGGAAATGGAGGTTTGACACACAGGGTAAGAATGTGTACGCGTCAGGCAGTCTTGCACTGTGTTAAGATGGATTTCTAGCATCTGGCCTGGTGGACAGATTTTAGGAGACCACCCTAGTTATAGTGACAGGGGAACTCGGCAGTTAACCAAATCAAGGTAAGCATGGAGAGTGTCCAATGCAATTCTCATGCGAGTGAGGTTATCAGGGGTCCACAATGAGTCCACACATTGAAGCACACAATTCAAGTCAGACAGATGGTACAAAATGACTATTTATAATAGGCCAAAACACCCGCTAGGAAATGAAATAAGTGGGTAGTAATATCACACAACAGTCAGTTATAAAACATGTAGTGCCACCTTTAGGTTCTTAGAAATGCAATAACTTAAATAGGGGGCGCGGTTGCAGCCACGCAGTCAGGCAACTGTTTACGTGAGCTCCAGCTCGATCCTACAATTGATGTGCCTTAAACGGCATCAATCCGATTTTAGCGAGATTCAGGGATCGGAACAACTCCGGCACAATAACGCTGGGGTGCGCTGTATGTACCTCTCATACAGAGAGGCTTCAGCAGATACAGAGACACAAGCAGTGCATCCAAGATATGATAGGTTATTTATAACGCGCTTAATACCCAGAAGTTTGAGCGCTGACCCGGGGATAGAACCGGTGTTGCCTCGTGTCGCCTTGCTTCCAAGGCAAGCATATTGCCCCTGAGCTATCCTCCCGAGATGGTGCTCACCACACCGCTGAACGGCAAGTAAAGCCCTGGCGCGATCTGTGGGCCACAGTGAGAACGGTACCATGCTAGGGGGATTCTTTGCCCAGGGCCATGGATAGGCATCCGTCTTGCTGAAGAAGCGGCAGTCCGGTGCCAAGGGAGGACACAGCAACATCCATGGGGGCGGTGCACTAGAGCAGTGTTCCATATGGTGGGATGCCGTCAGAGCATAGTGTGAACGCATGGAGCCCCAGCAGCTGTGGCGGACGAGAGGTGTTCTAAGGACCAACAAACGTGGGTCATACAAACAAGTAGGTGCTTCTAAGCACCACACATCGCAGAGGGTGTCCTCTCTGCATCCACATTACATTGTGTTGCATGCTTGACAGTTGCTTGGGAAGGCATCCTGCTGCGGATAGTCCCAAGTTGGCACTGGTGCCTTCCTGCCTGAAGTCTGGGGGCACTTGCCACACATGTGGAGGATGGGGCACAGATTTGCTTGATTGGGCAAGGAACATTTGGATACTACAGTGCCTGGCGAACTATAGTAGCCTCCCCATCTACCACAGGTGCCCTGATCAGACCCAAACAATGGAGTAACAGAGGCAAGGGCAAACAAACTGTCATGGACACCTACACGAAGGATGGAGGCAACACCAGCACGCAGCTCCTGGGGATGGCAGAGGGGACAAACGCATTACCAATGAGCCAGCAAAGAGGGCCAAATACTCGCCGCCATCGCTGCCTTACAGGCAGCTCTGGAACACAAAATTAATGGCGTTATTGTGGACGTTGACCTACTCAGACAGGACGTGCACTGAACAGCTGTGTACTGCTGAGATGAAGGTGCTGGAAAATAAGAACAAACTGTGCTCAGTCTGACGAAACAGAGCCGATTGATAAGATGAAAATACTGGAACGTATTGGAAAATACTGAACACTACTTTGGTATCTAAAATCATGAATTATAGGGAGCGAACACTTGGGGTTTCCAGGGACGGAGGGATCATACAAAGAGCGTCCTCTAAACTGTCTATATATCCGCATTACACCCTATTGGTACAGAGGAGAGCCATGTTTAGCCCTAACAAAGAACGATTGTGTCAAGCCAATGAGATATGCAGATTTATCCTGTTAAGCTCAAGGCGTTATATGGTCACTTTGGGACACGGCAGAGGCGCACTCCCTGGAAAGACAAGATGGGAGTCTCAACACTCCCAGACAGAAGCGATAATAAATCACAGGAGCAATGCCACCGGAGCACTGATGACCTCTGCATGATACATGCATGGACAGAGAAGGAAGGTTTACAGCGGGGGCACGGAACATTGGACGATTTGAATTTGGGGATGTCGCCTAGGAGGCTGCCTGCACCAGCGGCAACCACGCCCCTATTGACGTTACACTTAACGAGTACCATAGGTACCCCGAATATGCTATATGTTATTGGGCCAGAGATTTATTTTCTCCCCCTCTTGTCTTAGTTCCCTTCATTGGTTTGGGTTTTGGGCTGCGTTATTGGTTACGTTTGATCTACTTGGTGCATGGTTAGTGTATATTCACTGGTGGAATGATAGGGATGCATACCTGCTTGAATTGCCCCGGTTGACAACGGCACCCTTGTGCCTTCAGTGGGGTAGGGTGTTGAGTACTTGACGGACCCCTCAGCTGGACATGGTGGTATACTCTGGGTTGGAAAGAGGCGAGCTGGTAGCTCAATGTGACAAATGAGGGGTTGGTGCAGAGGTATTGGACCCTGCGATCATTGATGGTGTGACGCAATGGTAGTCACCTGGAATGTCTGGGGTCTCAACAACTACATTAAGAGGATCAGAGTGCATACATATTTGTACAGGAAGGGGGTGGAGGTAGCACAGGTAACACCTCAGTAGACAGACAAAATATTAATTGCTAAGAAGTGGGGCGGGCATCTATTTGGCTCCCCTTTTTCTGCGTACACCAGGGGTGTTCTTATTTGGATTGCACCGGTATCTTTTAAACTATTGGGAGACTTAACATGAGGGTAGGATGGTACTCTTAATTGGTTTTCTTGAAAACCGGGCAGTGTGTATTATTAACACATATGCCCCCAATCATTATGCCAGTTCAAACCACTGTATCCGCACACCTTTTAGAGGGGTTCTGTGGATAGGGCGGAATCTTCAACTGCACTCTAACTCTTCCATTGACAGATCAGACTATAAACACAGAAAGCCTGCCCGCCCGCTAAGACCTTACACACGCCTTTGGAACATCTGACGCCAACAGACATATGGCAATCACTAAATGGGGAGTGTCTGGATTGTTAACATCCCACACAGGGTACATACATCAATTATTTGTTTTACTAGGAAAGGGACCCTGGGTGTATTCACAGAATTAGATTAAAAACCCAAAGTTCTCAGATCATGCACCACTAATGGTCATGTAGAGAAAATCACGTAGGCCTCCAATTCTCACATGGAGACTACAAGCTTAACATTGCTGGACGACGCATTTAGAGAGCATATAGCTGACAGCATAGATGGTTATTTTTAGACTAACAAGGACAGCATGAAAAGTGCTAGCACATTGTGGGAGGCCTTCGGGTGGCGGTGGGGAAGATTGGTGTAATGAGGAAAACCCTATTGGACTCTAAAACCGAGGAGGAGATTGCAACGACGGAGCGTAGGAACGTCGGGTGGGGATAGAAATAGTGGATTTGACCACATAGCGAACAAAATGTATCGCCGAGTGGGATAGGCTGGGCAAGTTGGACTATGCTAAATATACAGAGACGCTCGACAAGGAAGGTGACAAACCGGAGAGATTGCTGGCACGGCTGCGCCAAAGGGAGGAAAAGCCAAAAGGAGAAAAAGAGGGAAATGAACTGTGCCATCGAAGAAGAGCGTGGTATCACCTGGAGAGCACGGGGAGATGAATGATATTTATCTAGATACTAGGATACCCTGTACACGACAGGAGTGGAAAGGAGTGCGCCTGATATTAAGGAGGCCCTGTCTCAGATTAAATTGCCTGGTCTGTTGCATAGCAAATGGACGTGCTTGATGCTCCATTTTCTGTGGAGTAATTGCACCACCCTCATGGCCCTGCTGTTAGGCAAAACCCAAGGCGTTGACGGATTGCCGCGAGAAGTCTATAAGAAATGTGCGCAATGTCCTTGCCCCCAGACTCTTGGCGATATTAGAGGAAGCATATGAATCACATTTTACCTCAATGTCCGAGGGAATCCACCATAGTGCCAATCATTAAACAAAAACAAACCACCACTGGACTGTGGCTCTTACAGGCCCCTCTCAATGGCGAATTTGGACTGTAAGAGCTTTACAGCTCTATTAGCAAATAGACTGAAGGGTGTAATAGGGGCTTTGATACACTTGGACCAACGTACATTCCAGGCAGGAACACCTCCTGGAACCGGAGGAGAATGCATTATTGTCATAGCTCCCAGCACTTCCAGGAAAACTCTGCGGTGGCTTCTTTGGCCGCCATAAAGGCATTGACTGTCAGGTGGAACTGGCTGTACGAGAACATGAGGCACTCGTTCCTTAATATGGGTAAAGATTGTCTATAGTAAACCTATGGCCAGCATGAGACCAGGGAAGCAGATCTACAGAGGCCAGGAACTGAGAAAGGGTACCAAACAGGCATGCCCACTGTGCCCAATGTTAATTCTAGCCCTCTAAGCACGTGCCATGTCTGAAGTCGGAACATGCAGATGCTGGCATCCCGATTGATGGGATCACGCATGTAATACTGTAGGCAGACGATATGCTGCTTTATGTAAGATACCCTGAAAACAACTTACCATACATACTCTATGTTAGACCCCTTTGCAGAGCTTTTGGGAATAAGCATTAGTCGAGATGAAACGTGTTTGTTTCTGCTTGCTGGCATGATGGGCTTGCGGCCTGACCAGCTGCCCAATTTAGGACTGAAGTGGGCCGTGGACACATTTAGATACCGTGGAGTGAATGTATGGCACGACGTCACAACCTCCCATGAGCGGAATACGCTGGAGGCACTTGATAAGATCTGGATGTCCATGGGCTTTTGGAAGAAACTACCATTGTCAATGATTGGCAGAGTAGTCCTTCTGAAAAGGGTGGTCCCCAGTCCGTTACACAATTTTGTGAATATTCCTTAAGACATATCCCAGAGATTTTTCCAAGAAGCTCGATAAGACATCCACAGAGTTCGTAAGGGGTGGAAAAAAGGATTGCGTCAAGTAAGTTGCAAAGGGATTACAAAAATGGGGCGGTCAGTCTTCCTAACTTTGAATTACAATGCAGGCCAATTACAGTTTGTAATGGGCTGGTTAGCTGATGATGCTTCATGGGACAATGCTCCTGCAGCTAGCTGTAGGACAATACTATCTGAAGAAGGTACTATGGGTGCAGGAGGGGGCTCAACTCTCCCCTATGCCCTACCTTTTGGCCCTCAGAAAGAAATTATGGCAGAGTCTGGAAGCTCTTGAGGGCTGCAGACCCCTACTCTGCAAGTATTCCCCTGGTTGTGTTATCTGGGAGACAACTATACTCCAAAAGACAGATTAGAAGAGGAAACAATAGGGTAGCCACACTCGAGGACTTAAGGAAAAGAAGCCGATTGATTCACGGCACTAGTGCAGGGCTATGGCATACACAAGGGACAATTCTTATTGTATATGGATTTAACTAAAGAGACTGATGGCAGGTGGCTGAAATTCCGTGAGGGCATGGAGAGCGGCCTAGACCTGGAGACCATGCATGACATGGTGTAGTGCTGTCATGTCACTGGTCTCTAGACATTATGACTTGTTCCTGAATATGCTCAGCAAGGCCGATCTGGCTGTGTGTACAAAAGGGGAAACTGATCTAGGCAGTACGTTTACAGATGCTCAATGGGCACGAGCACTGCTTTTTACCCCCCCCCAAAAAGCCTCTAGAAATGCTAGATTTAAATTCAAGCAATTGTACATCACGTACCATGCATATATGGCCCCTAACAGGATACCCCAGTTCAAGGGAGCAGATAAACAAGGTTGCCCTAGACGCACTAGGGATGGTGTGTACATTCTCCACATGTGTGGTAGGTAAAATGATATCCCTAACTTTCAGATACAAGCTTTTAGATCCGACTATGAAGAATCGATGGAATGGAATAACCAAAGTGTATTCTACGGTTCATTTGAAGGAGAATAGGGGAGGTTAATGCGTTACACCCCCCCGCCTCCCTTCGTCCCTCCAGACTCCGATTTTCCCAGATGACTAGGTGGGATAACTGGTGGGAAGGGGGTGGATGATTTTCCCAGATGACTAGGTTGGTCTCTGTATTGTTGGTTTATTTATATAGCGCACCAAACCTATAGGTATCTGGGCGCATTGAAGGTTACATACAAGCTGGAAACATTACAGATGATAATTTACATTACATTATACATTATACAAATTTCCAGTGATAACATTGCAGATATTTATAAAGCTGTAGGGCATCATAAATCTTCAGAGAGGAGCCATGTTTTTTTTTTGTTTTTTTTAACTGTACTAGGAGGATTCCGCTCTTAGGCCAACAGGCAGGGAGTTCAAAAGTTTGGCTGGCAACACATTTCCACCTGTTTTCTGAAGTTTGTATCTAGGAATCTTAAGGCAGTTTGAGTATAAGGTTCTAGTAGGTCTTCCCAACGTACTTTTGGAAAATGTGTCTACTAAATATGTAGGTGCTATATTGGAGAGGCATTTGTGTGTAAGGGTTAATGATTTGAAGTGGATTCTGCCCTTAACTGTAAGCCAATTGGTGCCATGTCGGACAGCTGAGATGTGCCGAGTTCTGGGAATGTTTAACACAGTTCTTAGTGCGTTATTTAGCAATACTTTCATTTGTTTATATGTATGCTCAATCCTAGGTATAGGGTGTTACAATAGTCTAATTTCGATTGCTCTGGCTAGGGTGGTAGAGCTTGAATAGCCCCAGAGGGAATACTAATACTAAGGAACAACAAACTCGGGTAAAGGAGTCGCCGCCGCCTTGATCGCCAAAACATCCCTTGGCCTCAGAATGACCCCTCTATCCAGCCTCTGGTCCGCTGAACTCTTGTCCGTTAAGTTCCAACTCTCTGCTGCACAAACCATCCTTATGCATCTCATATACAGACCTCCACGCCCCATCTCCTCATTTGAGGAAGAGATATCCGGCCTCCTGTACACTAATGCCAAAACAGGATCGCAAGTCATCCTCCTAGGGGACTTCAACCTGGGCCTCGGTGATCCTAATGACGCCAATGCACTCTCCCTGGAAAGTACCATTTCCCAACTAGGGTTCAAACACAGGATCACAGCCCCAACCCATAACAAAGGCAGAACCTTGGACTGGCTGGCAGAGCACAACTGCTCCACCTCCATCCTCAAAAATTAACCTATCGCATGGTCAGACCACCACGCCATCTCCTTCTCCATCCAAGGGAAGACGCAACCCAACACCCCTCCAGCCACCGTCCCGCAAACCTCCACCAGGAATAACCGTAACATTACCTTGCAGAGCCTTCGCCCTCTAATCAACAACATCCTTGCTCCTGCAAATTATTCAAACCTAGATGTGGATAAATTCGCTGATCTCTATAATAAAACTCAAATCTGCAGTAGATATCATCGTTCCTATCAAACTCATTAAGGCTAAACCAGCAGCCCACTTGAACAAATGTTTCACCCTAGAGCTTAAAATCCTGCGGAACACCAAAACGAGCAGCAGAAGCAACATGGAGAAAAACTCCCAACCAGGCCAAAAACACCATTCACGTCAGCGGCCACTACCTACAAAACCTCTATCCTCAGAGCCAAAAAAAAGACCTATGACAACAGAATTGAGAATGCCAAATCTAGAACAAAAGAGCACTTCACCATCCTCGGGGAACTCAAGCCCCCCCCCTCCCCACCATCAGAAACCTGAGCCAAAGATGCAGACTGGTGTGAGAGGATCCAAAAAGCTTTGGCAGATAAAATTGCCATGCTACAATCGAAAATTTAAATTAAAAAGCTCAGCCTAGCCAAAAAAGGAAACTCTCCTCTACCACCCACCTCTAAAACTATCTTGCTCCCCCCCCACCCCCCCTTCTCCTTCACCCCGGTATCCACAAAGTGGAAGGCATCATCAAAGGCCTCAAGCCATCCAGATGCCAAGGGGACTCCTACCCAGTTCCCATCATCCAGGAAGGCGCCAACGACTTGGCCCCCTTCATAACAACCCTAATCAACACATCCTTCAAAACGAGCTCAGTCCCTAGCAGCCTCAAGGAAGCCCGAGTCATGCCCCTGCTAAAAATAACTAACTTAGACCCCAACCAACTACAGGCCAATTACCACTGTCCCTTACATCCTAAAGATCTTAGAGTGGCCTACCTGCAAATCCAGAAGCATCTGGAAGAGAACAACCTCCTGGGCCTTAGACAATCTGGCTTCCGACCTAAGCATGGAACAGAGACAGCCATCCTGAAATCCAGATGGACGGGGCAAAGGATAAGGGCAACCTAGCCATTCTCCTGCTGCTGGACTTATCGGCAGCCTTTGACCTGGTCGACCATCAGATCCTCACAGAGCCTCAGCTGCCTTCGAGTCAGGCGACCGCGTGGATCCAATCTTTCCTAGCCGACCACACCACCCGAGTTCTTACCGGGGGCTTACACCCACCCCATCCTCTGTGGCGTCACACAAGGCTTGTGCGTCTCGCCGACCTTATACAATATCTTCACTAAGCTAGTGTTCGACCGCCTTGATAACCTGGGTGATATCCAAGCCTGTATGGCAGAGCAGGGATTATGCCTCAACGAGAAAACCGAGCTCTTCTCGTCGGCTCCGAACCATGGCTAAACAAACTGGACCCCTGTCACACATATCAACATAGACGGTAACCAAATCACTGTAGCCAAAGAAATCAAAACCCTAGGGGTCTATCTAGATTCCACACTCTCGCTCAAAAAACAGGTGAACGCTACAGCCTCCTCCACAGCTTATACAAATAAGCTCATTCATGCCTGTAAACCCTTTCACCTTCCAGCTGCATTACACTAGCCAGAGCACTAGTGCTCTCAAAAATGGACTACTGTAATACCCTCTTTCTTGCCACATCAGAAAGTAACCTGAACAAATTGCAGGTCCTGCAGTATAATGCCCTCAGAGCAGCTCCGAGCACCCTCAGCACTCACATCTCCAGCTTCAGACAAGATGCCCATTGGCTCCCGGTACGAGACAGAATCACCCTCAGATAGGCGTTTGTGGACAATGACAAGGGATCTAACGAAGCCCCCAAATACTTGGCAGACAAGTTCAACAAACACCTCAACCAGATCACCCAGAACGCTGTACTCGCACTGCCTCTCCATCCCCAAATTCTCACTAATAAAAGCAGGCGGATCCAGCTTCCCGGTCCTACCTGCCAAACAATGGAATGCCATACCACTGAACCTTAGAGCAGAACCCTCCTTCTGGACCTTCAGAGCAAAAGCGAAGGTCTGGCTCTCCAACAAGATCTCCACCTCGGTCTGACTCACCAACTAATGTACTTATCCTGAGTCTGCCTATTGACCACCATGTAACCCGGTCATCTGCACTTACTGCCATTATCTTGCATGTCTGTTTTCTGCCTGTATGTACTTACTCTGCTGTAACCGCCTCCAAGTCTCCGGCGCCCAGTTACCTTAGGATTCGGCGCGCGGTATAAATAAAGAAACTAAACTACTGTTGAAAATAATGGTTTGACAGCATTGATTAATTTACAAGTGTATGCCATAGCAGAGGCTGTGGGATTGACTTGTCTGTTCGGGACAAAGGCTGCGAGTGGCAATCCAAGCTTGGATAAGAAGGTAAATGTTGCGCAAAGTAGAGCCAGTATCAGGATTGCCAGTGATAGATTCTCTTTCCAGAGTGTCTGCATAGTTAGTGTAGGTGACACCCAGATTGTTGAGGTCATTGAAAAGAGGCTTAGTAAAAAATATTATACATCGTGGGAGAGACACACGACCCCTGTGGTACACCGCAGGTAATTGGTGCAGGCTCAGCTGATGCAGTTGGAGAAAAAACCCTTATGGTTCGATTCTCCAGCTAGGCAGTAGCTTCTGCTGAGAAATGGGCGGCTGCGGTCAGATGATTGCATAGAACTTTGTGATGAACTAAATCAAAAGCGGGCGAAAGATCCAGGAGTAGAAAGAAGGCAAGTTTCCCCTTTGTCCTTTAGTTCGTCCAATTGATTTTTCAAATCTATTAGAGTTGATTCTATGCCGTGTTAGGCCAAGGAGGATGTTGGATTCAAGGCAAGTCTGTATCTGTATGTAGAGCAAACAGGGCAGAGGGTTTGGGCTCTAGAATTGAACACTCCTGTGCTGAGCTCTGTATTAGATTTGCTGTTCTTAAAAATGGTACTGTGCAAGGTCACAGGTTAGAAGAGGTTAACCCACCACCTCTTGTAAGGGAAATTGCAGAAAGTCGGTTACCTTGCAACTGAAGGTTTTTGTTGAACCTTATGAATAAGAAGATTCTCACACTGGTTGCTGTGTCTCAAACATGTGTTTTTTATTGTCCATAGTGTAGACCCATGGTCTAAATAGGTGGTCGGCCAATGCGGGTTTCGACCCCGCAGGGTCCTTCAAGGCAAGTTAAACATTTTGAGACCCAGCAACCAGCGTGAGAAATCTTATTTATAAGGTTCAACAAAAACCTTCTGTTGCAAGGTAACCAGGACTTTCTGCTGTATCTGTATGTAGGCCGCCTAGTCTAGAATTTTCGAAAGTAATGGGACAGTAGTTAGTGTAGTTGAAGTGTTAGGGTCAAGATTTATTTAAAAACATTTTTTAAAGAGGGACGACCCAAGCATCTTTTAGATCTTCTCCAGGAGTTTGCCAAGGAAGGGGTTAATGGATATCGGGCGGTAGTTAGCCTGGCAGGAGGGGTCGGCAGAGAGCTTTTTGAGGAGAGGCTTCACAAGGAGTGCTTGAGGGGTAGAGGGGAGGAGCCAGTGGCAAAGGAGTGATACAGAAATCGGCCAAGGGAGGCAATGTTGTCCTCGATAGTCATGGAGGAGCAAGGAAGCACCTGTTGGGATGAGACCTTCATAGAGGACTGGTCTAGAGACCGCATTCGGTGTTATGGGTAAAAAAGAAGAGTAGGAAGGAAGCGGTGAGGGGGACCAAGGGAGGCCTGAGCTGTGGAGGGAGAAGGCGAGTAGAGGAGAGTGAGGACAGAATGTCCTCAGTTTTTGTTCAGAAGTGGGAGGCCAGACAAGTACAGAGTTTCAGGGAGAGTGGCAGGGGAGAAGTGCAGACTGCAGTAGGATTGGAGAGTTCCTTGCAGATTTTAAACAGTTTGCCTGTGTTAGTGGCCCCAGAGATGCAGGCTTGAATATGGGCCCTCTTCGAGCGGATGGAGAATCAGTATTGCCTTTGGATCAGGCAGCAGGACAGTCTGTCAGAGGATGTGCCTGATGCCTGCCACTTCCGCTCAGCACTTCAAAGAGGCTAGGTCAGAATCCTACCAGGTGTTGCGCTTGGAGGCAGGCTTCAAGCGGATCTTCATGACGGGGGCAAGGATGTCCAAGGCCTTTGTGATATAGGTGAAGATTAGCAAGGGTAGAGTCAGTGTTGGAGTCTGTGGCAGGAGTGGGAGGGGGGAATGAAAGTGGCAGCAAAAGCAGCAACTGACACTCGCTTCATCGGTCAAATGACAGGAGACTGGCAGTGCACGCAGAGGCTTAGCCTGGCATGGTGGTTAGAATCTGCATGAAAGGCTTATGTAATACTGCAAAATTAAACATCTACTGTCCCAAGTCAACCTTAAAGGAAGTGAAGTCCGGTTTAGTTTTAATTGATGGTTCCCCATACCTTATTCCTCAATACCCCTCGGCCCCATTTACTCCTGTTCAACAATGCTGCTTTTTGTCAGTCAAGTATTTTTGATACACCTCACTCGCATCTACTTTTAGCAATAACCGAGTAGCTTCTTGTAGAGGAAAATTAAACTTACATGGTCATTGCACACACTCGCCAGCCATTGTTAAAGCTCAGAATGGTATTCATCTCTTCTTGCGATAGTTCGAAATCAAATATCTGCGAATGACAGGAGAAAAATTGGTTCACTTGAGCAACAATGCAAATTTGCCATTCACAAGAACATGAAATAAAATGGTGAGGCCATTAGCTTCAAGGCCGTATAACACCCTTTTAGTTCCTAGATCATATCACATTTACATTATTTCTGTATCCCCATACAGAAAACCTTAATTAGCAGTAAGAATATTTTTGCAGCTTGCATCTGTTTTACAGTCACCTGCTATGTTTATTCCACCATCCAGTGGATGGTACAGAGTATTACAAATTGTTCTGTTCATTTCACTTTAATTTTAGCATCAACAAGTGTTAATTAGCATCAATAGGTACCATGACATTCTGCTATTCACAATGCTCCTGCCAGTCAACACCCTCCACTGATTGGATACAAGCACAAAAGAAAAAAATGGACACAAGGCAAGTGATGATATGTCTGTATATAGCATTTTTATAGTTTTAAAAAAGTAATAATCACAGATGTGAGTGAAATAGATTATCTGATGCGAGGAGGGATTTTCTGAAACCACCGCTGTGGCAGGGTTCAGAGTAGCCAACCCAGTTAAAGAACAAGGCTAGAGGGACAGGGTCTAGTCAAACCCACAAGCTAACCAAGGCAGTGCAGAAAGGCAAACTTCAGGAGATCAGGGGCTGGTGTGCAAACAGCCACGTAATGAAGCAGCAAACACACAAGTAAAACTCGAAGAATATTGTACACTACAAAACACTCCTATTGAAACATACACACGGTTAGCAATCTCTAAATGGGAACACAAACACTTCACCCCAACAGTTGTTAAAAGCAATCAAACAAGCAATGCACAACTGTAAAGGTAAAGTGGAATGAGAAAAAAATAAAATGCAATGTTAGACCCTCCATTCTAATTATAAGGTAGGAATTCCACTTGAACAGTCCTTCCCTAGCAGGTATTCAACGTGCAAGAGTCAATGTTCAGATATTTACCTGGTTGGGGGGTGGGAATGTGGGGTAGGAAGTCCAAAGTCATCCTGAACAAACCTTGCCAAATCCAACAGATGCGTAACAAATTGTCTTCATAGCATGTCTAAGAAATAAAGTGAACAGGCAGAATGAAGGGTACACTCCCATTTTCACTGAGAGAAATCCTTCACTAGAACCCCATCGATCGCAACTAGGTAATTGTAGTGCTATGTAGTGAATCCCTATGGGGAAAGGGGGGCTACGAAAGAGGCAAGTACACTCAAACCCCTTACTCATATTTCCTTTGGGACCACCCCCTAGTGCACCCAGCATCGCCAGAGGCACTTTCTTCAGTCATTGGTCCAATTGATTGGGGTCCAGGGTTCACAGGCGCAGTGGCTGAAGATTGTGCCGGATTGGTCAGGATATGCAGAGGGTCCGATCTTCGGTCCTGGCACAATTCCGATAGACTTGCAGCTGTACATGCCCACATTACAGGACAGCAGCAACAGGGGCCCAGAATGGACCACCAGGACCCTGCAGGCAAAGTACAACATGACAGTACTGAGACGATGAAGAGGTAACGAGTAGTGAACACTAGTAACTCATTTCACCACTATTACTGGTAAGAGGAAGATGCCTGCAGAGTACTATGAAGGTCAGGCATGTCACTCTAATTACAGTAGGGCAAGTCCAATTGAGAACTCACACCTGCAACCAGTCAAGTGTTTGAAGGTGTATAATAGGAAAAGCGCAGCAGATGAGCAGCAGGGAGGCCTGTGTGGGAGGGAGCAGTAGGGGATCCTGTTTGAGAGGAGGCCGCCGTGGTGGGTCCTGCAGGGGAGCCAGGACACCGGCAGACAATTCCAAAGACCTGTGGAGCCCAGGGCACATTGGGCCGTTAGAATTCCATAGGTGTGGGAGCCTCCATTGTCACAAAGCCGCAGCTGGAGCTGCAGGCAAAGGAAAAAGAAACAAAGAAGCCGCCAGCGGAGAAGCATTTGAAGTGCGAGGGGGGCTTGCGACTACAGGCAAGCCAGCAGACGGAGCTGAAGTGGAGCAATGCAGCTGCCCGAAAGGAACGCAGAGTACTGGTGAGTAAAGGGGAATGTCACTCGAAGCCAGGGCACTCCTGGGGCTGCATGGAAGGTAGGTGAATGCCGAATGAAGTAAATAAAATGTACGAGTTGAAACAAACCCAACTGCACAGGTTGAATGAAAATTAAGCGGCGAAGTAAATTTGAATACCAAACTGAATTAAAACTTTATGGGCAAAGCTACTTTCTGATTAAAGATGTGTGAAAGTGCCCATCTGAGAGCAACACGAAATCAGAGCAATTGTGGAAGTTTGCGAAAGAGTATGACAGAAAGGTGGGGGGAAGAAATAAAACCACAAAGTGAGCTTTCTGCATGAATACAGTATGGCAAGGCCAAAGACTGGCAAAAGCCAACAGGCTAACCAGGACAAGCCAAGAGAGTGTGAACCTTCACATAAAGCCAAGAGCCCGACAAGGAGAAGCTACGCTAGAGTGAATCTGTACACAGGGGCAAATACAGAAGAACCTGTGTGGGCCGAGGAGCCTAGGGTTCCTGGTTGCACAACCTGTGATGTATGGACCGTGTGGTCAAAATAAACGAAGGAGTAATTTAAGTGAACTGTTAATTCAATCCAAAAAGGAGTGTCAAGTTGATCTGGAGTTGTGCTGAACATTGAAACCAAGTATAAGTTTGCAGTTTTCAGTGCGATACACCTATGGTGTTATCCTTTCTACTTCACTTAGCAAATCTGGGGCTCCAGATCTTGATAAACTGCAATGCTCTCTTGAGGACGGAAGCCTCAAGACCCTTTTCTTTGGAACTGTGTTGCCTTGCACTTGGGGGAGAGGACCAGAAAAGGAAGCTAGGAGCTCGAATAAGCTCAGAACTTTGGGTTTAATTCACAGAAGCGTTTTATAATAGCAAAACCCCATTGGGAAACGTTTTGTGAATCAGGGTCTGTGTTGATCGCCATTTCTTCTATTGTGGACATCCCTACACATTGTTTAGCTTTAGTTGGGATGGCAAGGATAGGTTTTGGACACAGAAAGTTGAACTTAAACAAATATTTTTAGAGAGATTGGAAAGTCGGTTGAGAAACTCAACTATCTCAACCCCATTTCCAGTTAAATAATATGTATTGGTATATTGATGCACAAAACAGTACAATAAGAAATCGGTAACACATTTTCAATATTTCCAGAAGCATATAACTACAGTGAAGAAAGCACATTTAAAATATAGAATAGCTTTCAAATGATATATGTTACTAAACTAACAGTACTAAGGAAAATATAATAAAAAGCAGTAGATGGACCAATATATAGAAGGGGGGCCGACTAGACAAACGAAAGGAACAAATACGGAAATGACTGGGGGATACAAATCCTAGACATAAGTAAATGTATCACACTAAATAATCATGAAAGACATTCCATTTGCTATTCAATCTGGATAAAGTTCTTGTAGACAAAGCATACATTTTTTTAATCCTGTGGTATGAACAGATCGAATTCCACCATGTTACATGATATTCTTTCTGCCTTTTTCCAATTAGTAGAATGCTAAAAGTTATATAAATCTGGCGTCGAAATAGACACCATGTAAGGGTTTACTAAAGGATTGTTCCTTAAGATTGCATTGCAAAAAGATCTAGTCTACACAAAGACTAGATTAGTGTAGCTAATATAACATTGAATTGCACTGCTGTTATGTGGGTAGCAATATTATATGCATCGTTTAAGCACATGACCCTAAAACCTTCCTCATTTACTGGAGTACAGCCATAGTTTCCATTGGCAACGTGGCAGCTGACCCCATACCAGTCCCCATAGGTGTGCCCCAAGTATCATGCTTATGCCCACTCTATACAATGGGTATACAATACTATTTGCAGCTCTGGATGCCATGGGTGTCATCTACACCAACTTCTCAGATGACACCCAGATCCTTATTCCAATCACAGGAGACTATGACCACGACATCTTGATCAACAAAATATACTCCAATTCAAAATTGGATGGCCCTGAATATATGCCTCAATGAAAAAACAGATCCTCATTGTGGGCACTCCATCAAAAATGATTACCCTTCATGCTGATTATGCAGCAACAAACATTGATGGTACTTTGATCCCAGTAGTGAAACAGGTCAAAACACTAGGTGTATACCTAGACGCCAACCTAACCATGACGAATTATGTAAATGCTCTATCCTCGTCTACCTCTTACACCTCCAAACTAGAAGTCGCCAGTTCCTAAAGTTGTATCACATTAGGCAGGGGGGTGATATTATCCAAGTTGGACTACTGCAATGTTCTCTTCCCAGGTACATCTAAATCCAACATAGCCAAACTTCAACGTATGCAAAACAGAGCCCTATGGGCTGCCCTGGGCCTAAAATAAATAAAGTCCACATTTCAAACACCAGGAGGGAGGCCCATTGGCTGCCCATTGAAGCGAGAATTATGGTCAAAGCTCTGTGTGTGATCCACAATTGTCCATCTAAGAACACACCTTGCTACACCAATAACTCCTTATGAAAAAAAAAAAGAACAGAATGCTGAGATTTAAAAAAAATGCGGCCTTGAGGTCCCACGGTTCAAAGACTCTAGAGCAGGAGGAAGCCGTTTCCTAGTCATGGCCCCCAAACATTGGAATTCACTCCCTCTTATCAAAAATGAAGGCTCCCTCCAGCGATTAAAAAAACTATTCAAACGTGGCTTTTTAACCAATACTAGATTGCCAATGCTCAGCCAACACCAGTCCTCTACCCCACTCCCAGTTCTTGTTAATCAAGGAACTTGACTAGAAGCTTTGTAAATAATGTAAGTAATCAAGTAACTATTAAATGTATTATGTAAATTGTGTATATTTTCATATGTACCTTTGAATTTTAATGTGGATGTCTAACTACGCTGTGATACCTCAGGGTCTGAGCGTGTAATAAATGCAATGATTACAAATTTTTAAAAAAATAGCCGTCACCATCTAAAAAAGGACGATCGGGACGACCTGGCCAATAATCAACCTATTGCACTTTTGGACGTTCCTAGCAAACTGTCAGTAGTGCAAAAAAGATTAAAGGCCTGGGTGGAATCTACTGGCCACATTGGCATTAATCAGGCGGGTTTTCCTAAGAATCTAGAACATCTCTGAATGGATTCACTATCCATTCAATTAAACAGCAAACCCTTTTGAATATATTTTCTTTCATTTTGCACGAATAGATCAGACGATGGCTTTCGACAGAGTTAATAGGGAAAAGTTGTGGGCGAAAATGCATCTCTGCGTTTGACCATATTTCATTCTTCACATATGGTCTTTGTTGCATGAAAACTCTCAAGTGCAGATTTGCATGGATGGGCAGGGTTCTTTAAGCTCTCCTGTACCGACATATGGAGGTGCGAGACATGAGTAAACCTGTACCATGATCATGTTACTTTATTTCGGCCTACATAGACCATAAAAGCATATTGGGAGAAGACATAAAAAAACAGGTCAAAATATATAAATAGGAGAAAAAACCAGTAAGATTCAGCATAAAAGACAGTTGGCAAAATTCGATTAGTCAAGAATCATTTAGCAAAATGCAACTAAATAAGAGCCATGTTAATTCCTGGAAATCGGTGAGAGCCCTAGGTCCCCTGTCAATTAAGCATCAAAACTCTGGTGGACCACATGACAAAAATTTAAAATAGAATACAAACTGATCAAATAGAATTTCAGGGTACATTCCATTATGATCCAGATTAATCCTAAAAACAGCACTATTGACTCAAGACTCTGTTACAAATGTCAACAATTGTTAGGCTAGGACGGTTTGGAATTAATTAAAATACTGCGGACCTTAACCTTGTCCTCCTTGCCTGCAACACATAATGTTCCATGTTTAACCTGTACATGGCTGATGTAGCCAACTAAAAGGATGCCACATCTTTTTCCTCCATGATTGGGAGAAAAAGAAATCTAGTGTCTGGCTTATGAGGATGTTTATATATTGCTAGATAGCTAGACGCCAGTTCGACTAAAATGTTCCCTTGACCGTTTTGAAGCATTTACTAGAGATCTGGATCTCTGAATCCACGCACATAAAACACAAATTCTAATTTCTTCTGTTAACGAAAAACTAATTCTGTCTGCACATGACTCCTTGGAAAAGAGGCCCCAAAAAAAGGTTAAGACCTGGAAATACTTATTTCCAGTTACAATACAAAAGTATTGCGAAGTCAAAATATGAAGAAATAAAACCAAATTGTGTCTCTAGCAGTGCAAATGAATACATATGGAAAATGTACACTTGTTAGGACAGTTTTTCTAGAGTCCAACTAAGGGCTTCATAAAACTATATCTGAGGCAGTACAAAACTCCACTCTTGGTATAAGGCTGTACCACCTGAGAACATTTGATAGTGTAGACAGAACAGCCAGGCTGATCGGGAAGAGAGGGCTGCAGCTTGGTAAATAGAAATTGTAGCATACATAGGATTCAAAGAAAAACTGAAACACTAGGTATTGTAAAAATAAATGGTTTATTTAAATACAAGTAGGCCAAGATATATCCGGGGTAAGTACTATAACAAATAAACAATTATAAAAGGCAACTCAATGCTTCTGGTATACAAATCAAAGTATAACCTTATTTTTGTTTGTTTGCAGTATCATTTTAATTGAGATACTGTACAACAAAGGGTATCGGGTGATTCCATTGAATACAATACATCGAATGCAAAAGCATTTAACGCAAAAGCCTCGAAAAATGCATTTTCTTTGGTGAAGTTTTTTTGGGGTTAAAAAAAAAAGGGGAAAAAATTCTGTTTTTGGATGCATTATATTTTAGGCTTTTGCTTTCGATGCTATCACTATAAACCACAACAAAGCCCATCAGTTCATCAAGTATCTTAGGAAGATCCTTTTACAATTCATAAATGTCACCCCCCCCCACCAAAAACTAACAACTTTGGCTCACAAGGCTTAACCAACGTACATAGGAGCACTTCTCGTCCGCATGCTAATTAAGAGATCAATGAACCCCCACCCCTCCCTTCACTGGCGCGCCCCTTCCCTCAGTGTGATCTCTGCAGCAGGCGACTCAAAGTTTGCAGGAGGAAGAACTTTGGTCCCCTGTCGTGTACAAAGTCAAGGAATGGAGCCCAGGTGCGAGAAAACCGTACCATCTTTCCGGTTTTCCGGTTGTGTGCCCTTAATTTTTCCATTGCAGAAATGTCCCAAACTTTGATCTACCAATAAGCTGTTGGCAGACCCCCCCCCCCCCCCCCCATCTTCGGGTGCCTCCACCAACATGACACGGGGGCACAGCGGAAGTGACACCAGTGAACCAGTGATATCCTGCATTCTCAAATTAATTTCCTCCCAGTATGTTTGGATTTCTGGACACCGCCACCACATGTGAAAGACGTCCCCCAGTTGGCCGCATCCAAACCAACAGTGGGCCGAATGGTCAGTTGCGATCGCATGCAGGCGCTGGGGTGTCATGTACAACCTAAAACAGATTTTAACAACAAATTCCTTAAATCCTGTGCACCTGGAGCCCTTAGTAGTATGGGCCCAATCTCCCCTCCTGCCCCTCCCCCCCACTGTTTCATGTAGGAGAGCTTGTCTTCCCCCTGGGCTGTGTCCAGAAGACTGTAGCAACGGGAAATCCTGTGGGAGGTTAGCCCTTCTATTAGCTGGATATCGATGCCTCGGGGGGAAGGGCGGGGTCGAGGGGGTGTGCCCGCCTGCTTTACCTTCTCATTGGAAGCCCAGTGTCTGATCTGGCAGTATCTGAAGCGCTCTGATTCCGGAAGGGAAAATGTGGCTTTACATTCTAGGCAAGTCAAGGTGGGGGGGCCCTCCGTATATAGATCCCTCAAGTCTTAGAAGACCCTGAGATTCCCAGTGAGTGAACAATTCCCATGTCTGGCCTGGTGTGAACTCTGGGTTCTGCAGTATCAGCGTCAAGGGACCTAGCTCAACTTTGATGCCCATTCATCCCTGGGCCCCGTCCCAGATGCTTAGTGTTGTGCGTGTAGATTCAAGCAAGTCCACCCTGGCCTGTCTATTCAGGGAAGGAAAATTAGCTAAGGGTATGTCGGATGCCCCTGCTCCATCCCCACCCATTTCGGTGTCACTCGAACTCCAGACCATCATAGGGGCCACTTGGGCTGCACGGTAATATCGGTGTACAGAGGGAACCCCCCCCCAGTCCTCCTAATTCCTATGTCCTCAGGAGCGTTTGTCATGGGATTCTCAGACGTTTCACCTTCCAAATGTACAGACCAACTGGCACTTGCAGATTCGTCAACTCCTAGTCGGAGAGAAGAATTGACAGTCCCTGGAACACAAGTCTGGGTAAAATCATTTTAGTTGCAGCCACCCGCCCGAGCCATGATTTTTCCCGGGACTCTTTAGGGTGGCTTTAGTTTCCTTCCACAACCGAGGGATATTGGCCCCATGAAGAACCCCATTAGCGCTGGTGAGGTTTACCCCCAGGTATGTGAATTCTTTCTCTGCCCATGCAAGAGGGAAGGCTGCTTGGAGTTTCGAGTGAACCTCTTCGGAATTTCTAGGGACATCCCCACTGATTTCTTGTGGTTAATCTGGATACCAGAGACCTCCTGGAATTCCGCCAGCAGGTCTATCAGGGAGGGCAGCGACTGTTTGGGGTTCTGTAGAAAACAGATGACATTGTCTGCGTAAAGTGCTACTTTGTGTACGATTCCCCGCCCACTCCAACCCCTGTATGTGGGGGCTGATCCGGCTCCTATGCGCCAGGGGCTCCATGGCCAATGTGAAGACTAGGGGCAACAGTGGGCACCCCTGCCTCGTTCCCCTGCGCAAAGCAATTGGGGAGAGCCAATCCAGTTAACCCAGGCCACAGTAGAGGGAATCTGAAAATTCGCTAAGATTAGCCTGGTAATATTCGGACCAAACCCGTATAGAGGTAGAAGAGCCTTCAGAAAATTCCAGGCCATGCTATCAAATGCACGGTGTTGCACCTAGGGATATGAGCGAGACTCCGGTAGAGAATTTCGAAGCCCGGGCAATTAGATGAATCACCCTCCTAGTATTATTGTGGGCCCCTATGTTCTTAATGAACCCTGTTTGGTCTGCGTCTATGATATATGGGAGAACTGCCACTCTTCAACAAACTTAACAGACTGGGGGTAACCTATACTAATTACGCGGACGACACCCAGATCCTCATACCACTATCTGACAACTTTGTAGCAGACAGCTCTATTAAACAAGATTTACCTAATCATTCAGGCATGGATGGCCTCCCATGGCCTCTGCCTGAATGACGACAAAACAGATACTGATCCTGGGTTCCGACTCCAACCTTAAAAAAACTAAATCCCAGCTAAACAGCCTTCCATATAGATGGTAACATAATAAAGGGGGTAACCGAGGTAAAAACACTAGGCTTCTACCTTGATTCCACACTATCTCTCAAAAAAACAATTCAACTCCCTGGCCTCATCTACAGCCTAGACCTGCAAATTAATCAAGGCCTGCAGATCCTACCTCTCCAAATCTAACTGCATCACACTAGCCAATGCCTTAATAATGTCCAAATTAGACTACTGCAATGCCCTATATGCAGGTGCCAATAAAACCATCATAAACAAAATGCAAATACTGCAGAACAACGCTCTCAGAGCAGCCTTGGACATACCCCGCAGAGAGCATATTTCCAATATCAGGAAAGACCACCAGTGGTTAAAAATTAGCGACAGAATTGTCCTCAAGACGCCATCTATCACCTACAAAGGTCTCAATAATACAGCGCCACCATATATCTCGGCTAGACTGACCAGAAAAACCCCCAGTCACCACATCGGAGCTTCTAACCATCTTCTACTTGAAACCCCTAGATTTATACTTACGAAATCGGGCGGTGTGAGCTTCCCTGTTAGAGCTGCCCATGCCTGGAATGCACTTCCATCTGCACTAAGAGTTGATCAACCAGATTCTAGATTCAGATGTAAAGTGAAAAGTTGGGTTCAGACTAATGATACCTACTAGTCTGGTCCCTGGCTCTAGACCTTTGGATTCATGCATGCAAATACTCTGAAACCTGTACTTTCCTGAAAATTCTAACAGATTATCCCTCCCCCCGTGTATGTGTTCGTATATTTGTACTGAAAATACTGTATGTAATAACATGTATGCATTTATTGTATGTAACCAAGCTTAAGCATTCTTGTTACGGCTGCGCCCGGCTACCCCAGGGTTTGGAGCGCATTATCAAATAATAAACTAAACTAAATAATAAACTAAACTACCCCCCCTCCGCCCACACCCTCCCAGCAAGCATCTTGTTGTATAGCTTTGTGTCTGTATTCAGCAAAGCTATGGGGCGGTATGAGGAACACTCTTCAGTGTCCTTCCCCCGGCTTGAGCAGCAGGGTAGTTGTGGACTCTGCCATAGTGTCAGTTACCCGACCGGTGGTAGAGAAAGAATTGAAAAGATCAGTGAGATGTGGGGTCAGTACGCCTGCAATGTTTATAATAAACAGATGTGAGAGCCTGTCGGATCCTAGGGCTTCTCTGGGGATAGAATTAATCGCCTGCAAGACCTCCTGCGTGAAAGGGCCCTCAAATGCCTCTCATCTGCTCTGGGATCCTAGGGAGCTGAATTGGTTCAAGGAAATAACTGACCTGGCTGGGGTCCTCTTCATGTGAATCACAGAACTCCATGACCCGCAATTTCTGGGATTCTGTGGTGACCCTCTGCCCGTCCCCGTCTTTAAGGGCAATTATATGGTTACGAGTGGACTTTTTTTGGAGTCTTGCCATCAAGTAGCTTATTGGCCTTATTGCTCCTAGTATAATAAAATTGTTTTGTCATGAGTATTGGAGTATGCTGCTTTCCCCGTGAGGTGAGTTTCTAGCGCCCGCCTGGCTATTCTGAGATCCCTTAACACCCTCCTGCTAAGGCTGGAGGTATGAGCCTCCCCCTCTCCCGAACAGTTAATTCTTCCCGGATTAGCAGCTGGGTTCTATTCCAGGCTATTGTCTGGCCTAGTATGACCCCCTGAATGCCGCCTTGCCTGCATTCCACATAGGGAAGGGGGGGGGGGGGTTTGCTGGGGACCCCCTAGTGCCAGGTCTAGTTCCAGTGCCACCAGGGAGTGATCCGTAAGGGCCCACGGCAGGATCTCTATGGTGCTAACTGACGGAATAAGGGTGGGAGAGACCAGAAACATATCCAACCTAGAGAAGCTCCCCATGTACAGCTGAAAAAAAGGTAACTCCTCCTTCTGGTGAGCGAAACGCCACACCTCTCAGGGATAGTTCTCTCAAAGTGGTCGTGGCATAAAAGTTGACTGTCATTGTTGGTCGAGGCCAAGGATTTATCCATTTTGGGGTCCAACCTCGCAATTGAAATCCTCACCCAGAATTAAATTGCCCTCCATCATAAAGTCGCAAACAATCCCCCTAAATCCACCCAAGAACAACTCCTGCTTTACTTTCAGGCTATAGATTGCACCCAGTGTGACCCTCCCAGGTCCCCTTTAATCATCAGATACCTACCTTGTGTGTCCCTCAAGACATCCCTTACTCGCAATGGCAACCCATTGCGGACCAAGATAGCTACCGCCCCCCCCCCGTTAATTCTGCCTGCTTGATGCAAAGTACCCCCTTGTGTACCCCCTCCGGACCAGACGTTGGTCTTCCTTAACTAAGTGGGTCTCATGTATAAATGCAATATCTATCTCCAGGGAGGCGAGCCTCTTGACGATCGCTCTTCACTTTATGGGCGAGTTTAAGCCTCTAACAATAGGGTCAGGCAGTTAATGCTCGAGTTAGCCATCTGGTATTCCATCCCTGTTGCTGTGCATTCCCAATGTGGAGGCACTATACCGCTTCAGCCAAATCAGCGGGCTGAGAGCCTCTCTCCAGATACATGTGCATCCTATAGAGGACTGAGCCATGAACGAAGAACCAAATCCCCATAAATCATTACAAAACGTACCCCTCCAACCACCCCCTCGCCAAGTTGTGCATTTGTACCTACACATTAACATTGTCAGTCAAGTGGGAAACAGTGAATTTGACCCTTTCCTTTCATGCCTTCAACCCCCCGCCCACCATGACCTTCGTCTGTTGAAGTATGTGCCCACTCGTTTATCTTGAGGAAGGGTGGGCCTTGCCTCTTCAGTGGATCCAAGGCCCCGCCCTTCACTACAAGCCCGCACTCAGGCCAAGGGTTTGTCATTTTAGGGACACCTCAGTCTTTGCCCGAGCTAGGTGTCACCTCCGGAGGTTTTCTCTGCCTCAGCCTCCTGGCTTTATCCCAGTTAGTCTTTCATGGCCTCGGGACCCCTCTCTGGGCAACAAGTGAAAAACTGTCCAGCCTTCTCTTCTGAGCCAATCACCAATTTTATATTTTTAAGAGAAGCTTACATGGGAACCCCCATCGATCTTTGATCCTTTGCGCCTGCAACCAGCAGTCACCCCGTGTAACTTCTGCCTGTTTGTCAGGGTCCTCGGTGCCAAGTCCTGGAATAGCGCTACCTGCTTCCCACAGAACTGGACCGGTTCTTGCTTCCGCGCCGCCGCCATGATCTGTTCCTTTTGCTGAAAGTGAATGCAGGAGAGCACATTCAGCAGCAGGTTGCAACGCTGTTGTAGCGCAATGTAGACCCTGTGCGTTCAATCTATATCCACCTCTGCCGTTTCGTGAAGGTCCAACAGAGCTTGAAACAGATCCTTCACATAGCCGCCGCCCCCCCCCCCCCCCCCCCCCCCCCCCAAGTCTTGATCAGCAACCTCCCCCGGTATTCCTCGAATCCTGATATTTCGCAGAGAGCGATTTGCGAGGTCCTCCTGCCTGGCCCACAACATAGCGATCTGTTCCTGTAAGCCCACGATTCTATTAGAAAGCTCTGCCTGGTCGCGGGCTTGTTCGCATACAGTGTCCTCTACTTAGTTTACCCTCGTCTCCAGCCCAACCTTGTGGGAATTTAGGTCTGCAACAGTCTTCAGCATGGACTCTTTTGGGTCTTTGATTTACTTCGTGAGGTCTTGCTTTAGTAAGGAGAGCATTTCCACCAGGTCTGCCTTAGTGAAGGCTGCTGGCATGGAAGTTCCTGGAGGGGGGCGGTGGATCTCTGCCACGATTTCATTAGGGTTAGCCCCTTTCTTTCCCTTGAACCCCCCAGTAGTGACGCAATGTCCTCTGGGCCAGTCTTTGGCTTCGCCCTTCGACATCTTTCTGGTCTCGGAGGACACCCACCGTGGAAACTCCTCTGCTTTTACCCACACTGCGTAGACGCTGTTAGCAGGGCCAGGCGCCACCTTCAGGACTCATGATGTGGCTGGCTGAATGCTACCACCGCAGACGTTAGCCTGTTCGCTGTCCAAAGATGACCAGGTATCTCCAGTCAGAGCCTGCCAGGAACATTCCCTTGACCCCTGCTCCCTCCTCCGAGGCTATTGTGGCCAATAGGTCTCCTCTGTGTCCAGAACTATACCTCTTGGAGTTTGCAGGGGACTCTGAATATCCTGCACAGAAGAAGCAGCCTGGCTGAGCAGCTAGTGGGAGGACCCCTTCACCTGGGCCCCCCTTTCTGCCCATCTCAGTTGCATTAAAGGGGCTTCCTTCCCATTTGCCGTTTCCCCGTAGGGCGGGGCTCCCACAGGGCTCCCAGTCCCTTCACCCAGGCGGCCTGACTCGTGAATGAGGACCGCTCATCCAAGTGCGCCTGTATCTGCCAGTCGGTAGCCCATCCAGGGTAAGTCAATTCAAATCTTACCCAGTGAGTGCAGACACACGCTTCTTCGACCAGGATTCCTTATGGGTTTTCTCCCAGGAAGCCCGCTATGATTTGGCCACGCTCCACACCGTCTGCTCCAGCTTCCTGGCGCTGGGCTTAAGTAGGCAGACGCCTTCAGCGAGCGGCCGCCCCACCAGGCCAGCCCAGCATGGTTCCCAGGTCGCGCTGACTCCAGACCCTCCCAGCTCCGCTCTGCACCTTACTTTGGGGAGGGGTGGCCTGGAACTCTGGTGTGTTCTCCCTCTCGTCTGAATTCCAGCGCAAGCGCGGGACTCTGTTAGGCCTCTCAAGGCAGTGCTCAGACCTCTGGTGGCCACCCGTTTCCAGCGCCTCCCATCTGCTCCCTGGTCACCTCCAATGCCCCCACAGCGCAGAGGCAGGCGACTCGGGCACAGAACGGCATACTCGGCCAATATTCCCTGGGGGATGACTGAGCCAGCAGCTTAGGTGGTCATCACTCTGTGCCCCTAGCAGTAACCAAAACAGTCTGTTTTACTAGTTGCCTTCCCACAAAATGTACGTGGGCTCAAACTTCTCCACACTGTCTGCAGCAGCCTTAATTTCCTCACTGGGCTTGTATATAGGGGGGAAGAAAAGGGGGTGGAGGGGGCAGGAGAGTGCACAGTACAAAGTCACACAGCCGTCATGTAGCTTGGTGGTGTTGCCTCCGGGCCGTCATGCAGCACATCGCAGCCGCTCCTCCCCTACACCGCAATCTGGTGCAAACTCTATAGCTCCCACTGTGCACGACTCAGCCCTGGAAGTTGGTCAATCAGATGGCCAATAGCCTAGGCTAACAGGCGCACAGCACCGCCAAAGTTCACACAGCAGCGCACAAAATCTTCCGATGCAGGCAGCTAATGTTCAGAGCATAAGCACAGCTCTTAAAGCCCCATGGACCGCGCAGTGCTTCCTTCTTATGTCTTTCATGCACAGTGCTGTTGGGCTTTTGCCAGTCCGCAGAGTGCGTTTCACATTTTGTGCTTGCCCTGGGACTGGGGCCTCCTCAGCACCCTGGCTCTGTTTGGACGGGTCTGCGCCCTGCTCTCTCTCCCCCCTCTTTGGAGGCAGAGGACTGACCCGCTGGATTGTTTTACAGGCCTAGGAGCCCCCAAGGGGTAGGGCAGTGCAGCGCTTGAGTGCCAGGTCTGTGCTGCTCTAGAGCCTGGATCTAAGAGATTCACCCCCCCCCCCACCACCACCGCTATGGGTGCCGGACTCCAACATCTCCAGGCCGCTACAAGCTCACAGCCACCCCAGGGCACCGTGCATCAGGAGTCCGGTGTGCTCTGGGTCTCCATGGGCTGGACCCGCTCTCTGCCGCGGGGCGGTCCGCTGATGGGCCATCAGCAGCGCCCTGCACAAGCCATTCCTCGAGCAGCCAACACCATGCAGGGGCTGCCATGTTGGATCGCACCCTCAGTCCAATCTGTCTCCTTGCCGCTCCGCCACTTCTAAGCCTTAAGACCTTCCCAGGAACGGACACTGCAGCCAGGGGAGCCTTGTTGCACATTCAGAATGGCATTCAACTATTCTTTGGGAGTAAAACCACAGTTAATTTTAGATTGCATTCAGTAAATCAAGAGTAGTAGACCGCATGGGTTATAAAATACAGCGTTATTCACTTTCAGAGACACTTGGTTATACCAACACTGGTTAGAAGTAGGTCTTGCAACCCATGTAACATTTGTAACATTTCTCCCATCAAGAATGGATACAGTTACCAGACCAATGCAACTTTTAACAAAGGTTTAAAGGGAGTAACTTAACTGGTATACTACCTAGAGGCCTAAAGCTACTCAAGATGAATAGAGTAAACTATTTTAGAAGTGCCCTAGAGCAGTTTGGGGAAAGCACAACCCAGTATTACAGTTTCAGAAGATTAGCAACTCTTCAAGTTTAGTATAGCCTATTGAGGTTTAAACTATTTCTAAGCATAGGAATAGACAGTTTCCCCAAAGATACTTACCTTAGAATTGTGTAACACTTCTGAAAAGTAAGAACTCTAGTGACTATTTTAGAAGGGCTCTAGAGCAGTTCAGGGAAAGCATAACCCAGTTATACACTTTTAGAAAGACACAATGTATTTCATGGTAAGTAACCTAGTATACTTTTAAGAAGGGCGTCAGCAATTCATTAGGTAAGTATTAACTACAAGACTGTTTTAGAAACGCAGTAGGCAGATCAGGGAAAGCAAAAACCAATAATACACTTTAAGAATGACAGTAAGTTATTCAAGGTAGGTACCCCTATTGGTACGCTTTTACACTCATTCAGTTAAGAATAATAAAATAGTACCAACACAATTACTTTTAAGAGTGGAACACTATTCGAAGTAAAACTTCTATACTTTCTTAATGAGCAAAGAGCAACCAGCAATTTAAAGAAGTAATAACTTGCGACACTTTGTAACTTTATTTCAGAGATACAATTACAACACTAACTCATTCACAAGCAAGTACTTTCACACTTGTTATAGTTTAAGACAGAAGCCTAATCTTTTGTAGTCCTTCCCTAGTCTATAGCATGAGCTTTCTCAGAGGCAGAAGAGGGGCCTTAGTGGAATAGGAGCCAGCTGTAGGGTTCAGATGCAGGAAAGTCAGAGTTCCAGTGGTATCAACATAAGTATTAGCTTTAGAGTTAAGTCTTCAGGGAGTTCACAGAAGGCTCCCTAAATGTGTTCCAGAATTAGGCCTGGGCGAACGGTATGGGCAAACGCCCAACCACATGAATCACTCACTGATCCTCACAGGATTCACACAAGGATTAAGGTAAGTATTACCCAAGCCAACACATAACCTTAGGAGAAAAGAGCTTCTGTGTGGATGCCTTCAAGATGCAGCAGCACAGGAACTGGTCCCTGGATTCTTGGTCTGAGACCAAAAAAAAAAAAAAAAAAAAAAAAAAAAAAAAAGACACTGGATGGCAACTTGCTGCAGCAGTTGCCAGAAGAGTCTTCAAACAAAAGATTCTTCACAGCTTCTTATGGCTCTGGATTTGGCACCTTTCTACAGGAGCCAGAAGAATGAATATTGCTGTTCGAATTCTCTTCACGCTTTCGGTCCTGCACTCGGGTTAGAGGACTTCAGGGTTTTGAATCACGTCTCAGGAGTCTAAAGTTTCAGGAGGTTTCGGACTTCTGAAGACCATGCACTGCACTCAGGCTCGAGGTCCCCTGGTATTGGCGTTCTGCAGCCGAGGAAGGTCGCAGCACATCAAGGGATTATCGTTTTGCAGGTCTTCACGAGACTACTGGATCTCACCAGCCTCTGTGGGAATCGTCTCATTCGGAACCTCCAAGTCGATTGAATGGAAGGGTTGCATGAGGCTCCGGTTTCACAGCAGGCTCTACGGTCGGTGGAAATCGCCATGGACAGCTTTTCTTCATCTTCCTCTTCGGATTCAGCTCCAGTGGTCAACATCTTCCAGAATCAGAGTCTCCATCAGGAACTACAGCACAAATTCTGAAAACTATCACTGCAGTTTACAGAAAGGGGCGGTCTGGCTTTCCAATGAAGACAGCCATCCCCCCCAGTAGGAAATGGTTCATTTCAGGCAGACTGGAAAACAAGTGGCTGAATAGTTTGTCTGTGAAGGCAGGCAGTGAGGGAGAAGTACCACTCTGCAGCGTCTAACGGGAAGCACAAAGGGTTCCTGCCGAAGACGAAACTTCAACCAGTACCTCCCCCACTTAGGAAGGCAGAGGAAGATCCAAGAACAAGCATACACAAAATGGCAACAATATGGTTACCCACCATTCTAGCAGAATGGCAACCCTCCTGTGCATTACCATGGCTGATAGCCTGTGAGTAATATTGACTAAAAGTCATTAAGGTATAACCACTGCCACCATGCTTGCCATTGTAACAAAAATGTTACCGGGTCAGTGAGAAAAGGGGATACCATGCATCTACATAAGGTTGTGTGTGCTGGTCTCACACAAAATGTAAAGGGGATGGAAATCACACTTTACCCATGGGATCAGTAGTTCACCCAAGGCATGTTAAATTAAAAAGGGAAGCTCAAAAGGCAACCCAGAACCACTGAATTTTAAAGGCTGTGTGCTCCCAAAGGGAAATCCCTTAAACCCAGAGTTGTAGGGAACAATACATCCATATACACACTATGATGAGACATAGAAAGGTCACCCATATACAGAGTAAAAGAAAGGGAGAGGTGAAAAAGATTGCCTCTCACCCCAGAACAAAAAGAAATCACCAAGTCTAGCAAAACGTTCTGGGGTGGACACAGGTAAAAAAGATTTGTCATTGAAACAAAAATCTTACATAACACCCACTAGGGAAATATGGGGCATTAGACACACGTAGGTTCGGCTACAGAAATAGAAACCATACCTATTCATTGAATGTCCAAATTTAGCACCTATTCGAAGGCAGGAACACTGGAAATGTGTTCATAATGATAACTGAGCAGTTCTGGTTTAGGATACTCTATGGGACTAACCGTTCTATTGCAGCTATTCAGTTTATCCAGGAACTGCTAGAGGGACACCCAAATATGAGAGATGGGACTAGTTTGCTCCTTTCAACCATTAACCTAAGTGATTCACACACTGAAATGTACATATGAAATTATCTAAGGCTTTATGAAATGGAATGAAATGTCACCCAGACCGTTTCTCTTTACTGTGTTATTTTGAGATTATCCACAGTGAGGTGCTTTCAATTTCTTTTCCGCTTTACCTTTTCTTCTTTTAATATGATTAACTTTGTAAAGGTTTGTAAATGTTCTCCTATGGATACCCCAGACTCAGATTTTCCCGGTCGGCTGGATGGGTAGAGTAGAGGGTATTCGCTGAAGGTTCCCGCCGTTGGTTCCGGTGAGAGATGCCCAGGAGTTGTGGGTTCAACTATTTTTCTGGTCGGGTGCAGCTACAAAATGCAACCTCGGTTGATGAAGAAATGCAAGAAACACTGATGCAGACCTCTTAAGGACACTTCACAGGATTGGGGGGGGTGGGGGGTGGGGAGAAAGACTTCCAGCGACTCTGCACACAAGCGACCACAGGCATCCTGTGTTGCGATCACAGACGCTGCCCGAAGAAAGGATCCCTTGATGTTGGGATGCTGAAATTCAGGGAGGAGACTTGTTACAGGTGGACGACTACTAAGGTTCCGGGCGCAATTGCAAAACAGTGGCCAGTCCCGTGATGTAGGCTTCGAAAGACCTGGTCCGTCCAACAGGTGATCCAGAGACTCTTCCAAAGGCTCAAGACGGCTGGATCCCAGAGAAGGAGTCAGACTAGTTTCTCCCACTAGTCCAAGGGCTGAAGCACCGCTCAGGGTCTTTGGAGATCAGGTAGTTAAGCAGGGCTTCACCGGGCCAGACACAGGAAGGGATGTTCAGCCTCTTCAGGAGTAGTCTTCAAATCTTCAACTGGCTATTCGAGGGATTCTTGGCTCCAACACTGATCTGAAGAAATGGCTGTAGAGGTCCTCTTACCAAAACCTGCGCTTAAGCAAGTCCAAGCCCACCAATGATAGAATCGGCACCATTCAAAACAGCCTGAGTTGTCCAATCGGGGGCAAATACAGGAAGAAGGCCAAACAATAATATTGCTGAAGCAGCAAGCAAAAATACCATGGCAAGGCCATTTTATGGCAGTAGCCATGTTTAGTAGCCATACACGGTAAACTCAAAATGTTCATACTAAAAATAATGTAAACATGGTAAAATATATCTGCTGCCTCCAGTTTATCTTTAGGCAGAAACGAAAGTAACCAATGACACATATGATAGTAACCAATGCAAAAAGCTAGGGTGATACAAAAGTATACCCAATGCACTGCATTCTAAGATGCTGTTTTGCCATGTTAAATGGTAAAAGAATGCAAAAGGGAAACAGTTTCCCAGTACGGATACAGGACGTGACGCTGAAGGCTTTGCTTCCCTTCAAAAAGAGAACAGGTTTGAAAACAGCAAAAAGAAATGGGTTTCCATAGGAAATGTGGAGGGAAAGCTGCAAAAAAAGAAATGTTCCCAACATTCACAGACCACACAACGTGAGGCAACATCAATCTTTCCCCTCCACTGCAACAATCTACCACTATCATCCTCCCGTGAGACTTCCATCCCTGAGCCCCAACTAGCAAAACACCTATGCAACTCCCTAGTCTGACTCTGTGGACCTAAACCGGATGGTCTCCGGGCGTCTTCATCTCCTGCCCGTTCCTCTCATACTCCCCCTCAACTGGTGGACTACACCAAGTCCACAGAGGGGATTTATAAAAATATACCTTGGGCAATTCTGTAAAACTCCAACTCTTCGTATACACCTGTACTGCTGGTCGCATGGACAGAGCAGTCAGACTTATTTTAGGAGGGAGAGAGGGCTGTAGATGGGTACAAAGAACCTGTAGCATATATATGGTCCAAAGATACACCAATGCATTGTAAAAATAATGCTTTTTTTTCTTTAGAAAAGTAATATCATTCCTAAACACAAATATAAAAATCGACAATACTTATGACATGCAAACTGAAAGTATAAACCTTCTTTAGAATAGCAATATGCAGTTCAAGCTGAGTAAAACCTAGTGATCCACATTTAGAATGACAGAATGCCATTCATGGGGAGTAAAACCATATTAGTAGACTTTTAGAATGACAGGATATAATTCAAGGTAAGCAGACCCTATTGGTTATTCTGTTTCAGGAATACAATAGTTATACCAACAAGAATACACATTGCAATATGCAACTTATTGCTCTTTCAGAATGGATACGGTTACACCAACATTACTTTCTAGAATAGTGGAACACTAAACATAAGCAAGAACTTAAAGATCACTTTTAAGAATGGCAGTGTGCCTTTCAAAGCTAAGAACTTCAGTATTCCACATTACGAATGAAACTGATATTCAGGGGGAGTACAACCTTATTGGTTATAAACTCTTAAGACTATTTCTATTACAGGAATATGTAGATAAACCAATGTTACTTTTCAGAAGAGTGGAACCCAATTCTAAGGTAAGTAAGAACTCGATTATACTTTTCCAAGGGGCAATAAGCGACTCTAGGATAAATGAGAACTCAATGACCGTTTTAGAAAGGTAATAAGCAGTTCAGGGTAAGAAAACCCCAATGTTACACATTTAGAATGGCAGTATGCCATTTAATGCGAGTAAACCCTATAGGTAAACCTTTACACTTACTCAGTTTCAGGAATAATCGAGAAATACCAACTCAGTTACTTAGTAAATAACTTCTTATACTTTTCAGATGAGCAATATGCAGCTAAGTAAGAACTTTGTTAGTAACTATGATTCCTGAAACACAATAAGTTACAAAGTGTCAGGAACACCTTTACAAGTATACTTTGAAACATTTGTTGTTTTCTTAGTCAAGAGGCCTTGCACAAGAGTCCTTCCCCATTCTAAGGCATGAGTTATCTCAAAGGCGGAAGGGAAACCCTGGTGGTTCAGAAGCAACAGTAAGTCTTCAGCTCCAAGAACCAGGCCAGATATACAGGAACCCACACAACTTCTGCAAACTCTGCAGTTTACAGAAAGGGGTGGGTGGCTGTCCAATCAGGTCATCCAGTCCTGTCCCCCTCGCCCTCCCATTGGGAACTGGTTTCTCTCAGGCACACTAGAAGACAAAGGTGAGTGGAGATTTCAGACTCCTCCCTCCCTTCCTACTTGCAGACACTCTAGAGCCTCTGCAGGGTACACAAAGGGTTCCCGCCGACAAAACTTCAACCAGGACTTCCCTCCACCCAGGCCGGCAGAAGTACCAAAAAGGGACAAGCACACTAAAAATGGCAAAAAAAAGTAGCCACCATTCAAGGGGAATGTTGACCCTTCTGTGCATTACCCCTGCTAGTTTGACAGTATGCGTGTCATTTTAACACAAAATTAAGTAAAGTATATCCACTGCCACCAGCCATAAGAGTAAGCTTGTCACAGAAACAGAAATGTTACTGGAACAGTGAGAAAGGGGATACTATGCATCCCTTTAGCACCCCAAATAAGGTGGGGAGCGCTGATCTCACAAAGGGGATTGTAGACAGGATACAAATGATCCTTCTACCCGTGGGAAGAAAAGTTCACACAAGTAACCCAAGAAAAAATAAAGGGGAGCCCAAGGGGCACTCCAGCAATACTGCACAGAAAGTGCAGTGTGCTGCAATAGGAAAATGCACGAGTCCAAAAAGTTATAGGAAACTATAATTCCAAAAATAAAGTATGGAGACACACAAGTCACCCATAAAAGGAGAGGGGGGGAGGGTGCTGGAGGGGGGGAACCGAGTGAGGAAAACGTTTCCTACTCACTCAAGAACATAGCAAATGTATCCCCGAGTCCAGCAAACATTTCTGGGGTCTCACAGGTGAGGAAGATTTAGCATAGAAATGAAATTCTAATCAAAAAACCACAATCTGCCCTCTCATATCAAACACAAAGCTGCCACACAAAGGCCAGGCTAAATGCCCTGTGAATAAGCAACACTACTTCATGAATTTCCCACTAGACACCAGAGGCAACTTTCTCCACATTCCCTACCCCAGGGAATGCCTCAGTCTTTCTTGATTCAAATGTGCCTAAGAGCTAGTGGAAGCCCAAATGCCCCTTAAGTCTAGTCATGCCAATGTCAAACCATCTGCACCATGACACAGCTGAAGTCGCCACCAACAAAAGCTTGATTAGGTTTCTTGACCGACCCACAGCACAGGATCTTTCATCCCTCAACCCCCCCCCCCTCACAAAACAGACACACGATCTCCTAGGATAAATCGGCTTACTTCACCTCTGCCACGGAGGCAGCCTCCAACGGGAGCAAAGCTTTATTCCGAGTAGTTAAATCCTGCTGTGCAAACCCCACATCTGTCCCGCGGTGGCAGCATTACAAGAGAAATTAGACTGAATCAATTCCTTCTTCATTAACAAAAATCAAAACCAGACGGAGCCCCGCCATCTAGCGACCCCAGGCATTGGCCTCTTGCAATGACATACTCTCGCTGAAGGATCTCGAACACTCGCTTCCCTTAAAACCTATTGCTTCTCTGCCTCCACGCAGACTCGGATGCAGTTCAGCATCACTAAGAACTTCGAGACTGCTGCAGTGTTTTCTTGACCCTCCGCATACTAGGTAAGCCCTGCTGAGCCGTAATGTGAATTTATGCTGCATTTGAAATGAAAACAGAGCGCTGGGACGTGGGGCACGAAAGCCCACTTAATTTCGCCTTGTGGGCCTTGCCCTTGATGTAGTGCTAACCCAAAGGTTGCCTCTTTAGCCTAGTTGGGCTGTTGGTCTTCGTTGGGGGCCTCACATCTCCATCATGGCCGCCGCCATTTCTTTCGGCACTGCTGTGCCTTGCTTGGCTGCCCCAGCACTGTTGCGATTGGCTGCTCCTTGTACCTCGAGGACAATACAGGGAGCCAGCCTCCCGACAAAGTCCCACCACTAAGGCCCCGGTTTAGAACTGTAGGGAGCAGCTCTCCCTGCAGCCCCACCCACCCCCCACAAAACTCGCACCTGCTCATAGCGACGTGGATTCCAGGCTGTCCACAAACAGAATTCCACATTCAAATTGCCCTGCACCATACATGTTGATGTGCATCACCATTCTGACTGCTATGGCTCTCCTAGTGCCCTACTCCAAAGAATGAACTACAATACAAATAACTTGTGACTCTTAACTCTATTTTCTGGGGTGCCTATAGCTGTGCACCCACCACCATTTTGTACAGTTTCTTGTCCTTTTGGCTAAAATTGAATTTAGGTGGGATACCAATTGTTAACTGATCGGCATATCTGGGCATGTCCAACGTGCTCAATGATCGCTTGTCTGCTTGGCCGCCTGGTGTGATTCCACTGTTGCATAGTGCTCAACCCTCTCCTCTGGTATCCTCCCACTCTCCTCCTCCTCTTGTCTCACCCGATGGCTCTCTCCGCCTTCCCTATCTTTTCTAACTGTTTCTCCATCTCACACCCTCCCTCTTTCGCAAAGTATGGTAGGAAGAAACTAAAAAAAGGCATTCCCGATTGCCAACTCTTGTCTGCCCATCACAGATACCTACATCACGGTCTCCTCTAGACAGTTACTGACCTTTCCTTTGCCGTTCCTTCTTCCAAACTATGTCCCTCCCCCCAAACCCCTCATATGGTCTGTCCTCTCCCCTTTAGGGCGGCACCAGCTGAGAAATGCTCGACTCACTTTGCATCTTCCAAATACATCATTAATGTCCCCTGGCACCATCATGGCCCAGGGCGCTCAGCCCAACCTCTCTTGAAAGTTTTATTCCTCCACCCCTCCTTCCCTCATCCCCACCCCCATCCCCGCCCCCCCCCCCCCTGCAAATCTTTTAACGGGGGCAACCAACTGCACTTAGCCACCCTCAATTCTCACTCTGCTATCAAACACTCCTCTGACATCTGTCAGGTCCTTGCTCTCAGACAGGGTTCAAGGCCAGTTCAATCACTGCTTTTAACACCCTTTTCCCTCAAGGTTACAAGACCCTGTCCAATACCAGGTCCTCACAGGATGGTGGTGGAGTGGCTCTGATCTTCCCTGAGTGGGTTCCAGCCTCAATAATCCCCACCCCAAACCTATTCATCCTTTGAAAGCCTAGTCTGCAGGCTGCCTCACCTACTTTCTCGTTTACTCTTACTACCATCTACCGACCCCCCCCCGGACCATCCTCCCTCTTCCTCTCAGAATGGGCCGACCTGTCCTCCGCTCTTCCTGCCTCCTCCAAACACATTGGGGACTTCAACATGCATCTCGACGGGGCCGCTGTTCTCTTCCGCAACCTCTGCAACACTCTTTCCCTCTCCATCCATCCTTCACACACCCTTGATGCTCTCATAACAGACATCTGTCTCTAACCCTCCCTCCTTGTTTGACCTCTCTCCCCGCTCGTCTCAACTTGACCTTCCCAGTCCCCTCCCCCCAGCCTCCCGACGCCTCCACCAGCACACAGTCTCTTTCTCGGTCATTCTACCGATGAAGCGTGAGTCAGTCACTGCATTCGCCTCTTCCTTCATCCCTCCTCCGCCCCCACCCCATCATTTCGCTCTCCCTCCGACTCTGTTCTTGCTAATCTTCATCGCTCCATTTCCAACACCCTGGACATCCTTGCCCAATCACGAGGATCCGCACGAAGCCTGCCTCCAAATGCAACTCTTAATAGGACTCTGACTTGGCCACTTTGAAATGCAAGTGCAAAGCTGCAGAGCGAAAATGGCTAGCATCAAGGTCATCCTGAGACAAATTGTCCTGCCACCTACATCAAAGGCAAAACCGCCTCTCCAGCTGCGCCAAGAAGGCGGCTCATGTCGAAGCCCGCATCTCTGGAGCCACCAACACAGCCAAACTCTTTAAAATCTGCAAGGAACTCACCAATCCCACCACAGTCTCCTCTTCCCCTCCCAGGCCCTCTCCTCTGTACTGGCCACCCACTTCTGCTCCAAAACCTTGGACATCCTATCCTCTGCTCCCCCTCTCTACTCCTTCGCCTCCCTTGCCCCCACCCTGCCCCCAATACTGTCTTTCTCTCCCATTGGACCAGATGAGATCTCTAGAGTCATCCACTCTATGAAGGTCTCCTGTAAACAGGTGCTGCCCTGCTCCTCCAGAACCATCAAGGACAACACTGCCACCCTTGCTCCAGCCTTGTCCAAACTCTGCAACCACTCATTTGCCACTAGCTCCTTCCCACAACCCCTCTTGTGCACCCTCCTAATAAAACTGTCTGCTGATCCTTCTTGCCCAGCTATCGCCCTATCTCCATCGCCCCTTTCCTGGGCAAACTCATGTAAACGGGTCATCCTCCGCTATACCCCCCCCACCACCCACCAACTGACCCTCCACACCAAATTGGCCGGCTGCCTCCACAATCATCAATCTGGTTTTAGGGCTGCCAGCAGCACGGAAACTGCTCTCCTGAACACCCGTGAAGACCTACTCTCCAGCCTGGATTCCGACTCAACCTCTGTTCTGATCCTCCTCGATCTCTTCTGCCTTTGACACAGACAACCACTCCATCCTCATAAGCCAATGGCACAGGCGTGGCCTCCTTCCTCTCTAACGGACCCTCCAATTGCAAATGGGTCCTTTCCTCTCCTCCACCGCACTCTACCTGTGGCATCCCCCGGGGCTCCATTCTATGGCACTTCAACATCTACCTGGTCCCTCTGGCCTACCTGATATCTGCTTTCACACCTAATTTCCAGTGTCATGCAGATGCCAGCTCTCCTTCAAGCTGCCATCTTCTACCTCCTCCATCATACCCAACTGCCTAACTGCTATTCAGGCATGGCGCTCTGCCACGGATCTCTACCTTTACGCCAGTAAGAGAGATCCTACTCATTGGGACGCCTGCTCCTTGTCCACCCACTCCTCACCACCCCGTCCAGACTCCTTGGGTCCCATCCCCTCACCCACCTGTGAGGCAAAAAAAAAAATAATCCAATCATCTTTGACGCCTCTCTTTCTCTGCACACCTTGTCAAGAAGTCAAACTTTCAGCTCCACCTTCTCAGGGGCATTCTAGTTTTCCTCATCCTCCCCAGAAGCTCAAGGTCTCTAGAGCCATGGTTCACTCCAGGCTTCACTATTGCAACAGCCTCTTTCTCACTCTGCCCCTTTCCTCCTTTCGCCCCCTCCAACTAATCCATAATAGAACAGCGAGACTTCCTTGGCCTCAGGCCCAGGGCCCATATCTCTCCTGCCCTAAACTCTCTACACTGGCCCTCGGTGACCGCAAGGATCAAATTCAAGACCCCCCTGCATCATTCACAAGGCAGTCTGGGACCCGGCACCTCTTTTTGCATCCAGTATTCCCTCCCTAAATACCTCCCGACTAGAGTCCTTCGGTCCTCTGTCTCCAACACTCTGCAGGTCAAACGTTTATCGAAGCAGAGAGTTGGAGGTACATCCCTTTCTGCTGCCCGGCTCCTCCATCTGGAATGCCCACTCCCAGCCCCCCCGACTTGAGCTGGATCTTCTAAAGTTACGGAAACTTTAGAAGACTTTCCATTTCTCCTCTTCCTTCCCTCTCCCCCTGCCACTACTAGTGGGGACTGGTCCCTTCAGTCTCATACAGGGGCCAGACCACCCCCCCCCACCAGTCCTCTCTACATCCTTTGGCAGCACTTGCCTCGGGCTCCCTTTAGCGGATTAATCCAACTTGGTCCACCCTGCCCACCACACTCATCCCTCTTTTCCCCAGGCACTTGCCTTCTTGGCACCCTTTCCCCACCCCAGAACTTCCCTGCCCCATTCCCTGGGGGCACCCCACACCTGCATTTCTCCATCTATCCCCTCACCCACTGCACTTCCCTCAAGCATTTGCACGGTAGGATTGTCAAAAGGCCAATATAACAGTCTTTGTGACACCCTTGTCTCCTCCCTGCGCCCCATTTGTCTTGTGGCACTTGGAAACATTAATAGGCGCCATAGAAATATCCAATACATAAATTGCACATGTTACTTCCTCCCAGCCTCCCTCAGTAAACAAATCACTAGCCCAGCACTCAGACTCCTCAGTATTGTGACCTCATCCCTCAGTGAAAGTGCACACGCAGACACATTGAAAATTGGTGTTATCAGCCCATATTTATTATTATTTATTTTTTTTTAAAAAACCCTTGCTCGACCCCACAGGACCCAGGCAATATACCCATCACAAGCCTCCCCCTTTGAGAAAGTAGTTGCGGCCCAACTACTTGCCAACAAAAATCAACCACCTTAGCCCTCCTCCACGATTTCTGGACCAGCTTCTGCCCCAAATGCTGCATCGATACTACACCCATCAAGTCACGGACAACATGCTGGGAATCAATACAAGGAACTTGTGCCTCCTAGTCCTCTCAACTCTCGGCTAACAGATGACAGCCTAGCACTTCTCCAGCCTCACAGACAGGATTGGCTTCTCCTGAACCATCCTAGTCCTACCTATCCAGCAGACTACCAGGCCATACAGAGGGGGGGGGATCCTTCAGATCTACCCAACTCCATATTATGCACCCCTCACCTCCAAGTTTTAATCCTCTCCCCTATAGTCTTCAGTCTATACATTGAACCATTGGGAACTCTCCTAAATTACCCCTACATAGCCAATCAGTATGTGGATACTCACTGTACCTGAAGGTCACTGGCTCCTCCAGGACATCACTTGCCTCTGTAAATGCCTGGCTACCATTCAAACAAACACCTCAAACTGAACCCACCCCCCAATCAAGATTGTGAAAGGCGCAAACAGCATGGCTATAGATCTCCAAACTGCAGAAAAATCAAACCCATCATCTCCCCCACACAGTGGTCCAAGCCTCCTTAAGGCAGCCCACCATTCCACAATGTCTCATTACAGGCACCTGCTAGTTCTACCAGATCTATCCAGCACTGTGCAAGCTTCCCTGGCTCCCATCATATTCAAGACTGCATGTATCCCCCTACAAAAGCGATCTGAAATTGAACACCAACATACTTGGTGGTTAAAGTCTGGAGGCTCTTGCACCTCATAGCAAAATTATCGGAAGGCTGGAGCCAAACTAGCCCATAAAGAGCAGACTAGCAAGCAGTCCTGCCACCCCGACCATCTGGAGCTCCACCCCGGCAGAGGCTTAAAATGCTTCCACCAAGTTCCCCAAAAAAAAAACCCACTAAAAATGTGGATCTTTCATCAATTCCCCGCAGAAGAATACAAATTCATCCCTTACTCTACCAACAATGCTGCTACACTGTATAAAATCGCATGCCCGTTGCTGGAACCCTCCTGTTGTAAAGCGCTCTGCAGCTCTTGAGCTAGGTTCTCCCTAGAACCATAAAGTAAATTAAATACATTTGTGACTTATCAGTTTAGGGTCACAGGCCTTCCTCTTTTGGTTCGTCTGGGAAACTGCAATTTGTTGATTTCAAAATTAAAAAGGGAGTCAACGTGGGCATTCCTGTGACACTACTCTTACCCTACATGTACAGGTAGGGATGATGCTCCACGAGTCGACATTCAGTTTTTTCTATGTGAGCTGGTTAGCACAGGAAAAAGGGAGTGCCTGTACCTTAGCTTCCCTGAGCGTCGGCCCATGTTACAAATGGCTATTACTGGGCAAGTGTTAGGGAGATTTTTGCACAGTGAGGGCTGTGAAACCAATTAACCTAAAGTTAGAACAGTATTTATTTTTGCCCCCAAAAAAATGAAAGATTAGACTCTCGAAAGTGCCACCTGTGGTACAGCAGTCAGGCTAAAGTCAAGTGAAGGAGGAAGGCTGGTAGTGAAGTACAGTTGTTCCCCACAGTTTACCAAGTAAACCAACGCTGGCATACTGAAAAACCCTTCATAACTTGCGTCTAGAAGGTCAAAAAAATAGTTTGCATAAATAAAGAGGCATCTAAAAACCAATACATTCCTAAACAGTCTGTGGCGTTTGACCAACAGGTAGTGGGCAACACATTCAAAGGAGTGAAGAAAATGAAACCCTAGACACAGTAGAAGAAAACATTCACAACCTATTTAGGATCCAAAATGTCACAGGAAATAGTCAAAGTACTTAAGAACCTATACCCAGAAGGCCACCATCTGGAAATTAGCCTTCGAGCACCAGATTCATTACACTTCCCGAAACTAAAGTATTACTGTATCAAATGTAAAAAGCAATTTTTCATAGACAGGGGGCAGTGTAAGATCAGGATTTAAAAAAAATAGATAATCAGCGGTACTTGCTAAAATTCTAGCCTTTGGCCTAAAGGAAAACAATGCCCACATGCAGGGAAGTGCCTTTTTAGTCGCTTTAGAAGAGTTTCATGTAAGTGCAAAGGTTTGCCAAAGGAATCAAAGGGACAGTCAGTAGGCACAGCCCCAGTTATGAGGAAAAGGAATATACGTTCCAATAATACATCAGCCTACCCCAGGGGATGCCAGATACCATTTTGAAGATCTCCACTGCCAGATTCAAGACCCAGCAGTCCCAGGAAGGGGAGCAAAGCAGGATTGGGACCAATGCAAGTGAATGTCAAAACACGGTTGAAGGGGGACTGCAAAAACCTACGAACACAGTAACCCCCTGTAAATAATCTTCAACTAGCAGGTGTACCCGTGTTTCGCACAGTAATTCCTACTTCAGTCCTAGTTGTAAGTGTATTTAACTAAACTAATGCTTCTTTGTAGACAATATTGCTAGTGTTTCCTGTAGGCGCTAGTGTGAACATTGGGCCTCATTATGAGGTTGGAGGTAGCCTTGCCGGTTTTACTGAGCGAGCAAAAGAGAGAGAAAGAGCGAGAGAACCAACCCACCAAGCCAGGCTCTGAGCCAAATACTCATGGTGGTGGTTCCCAAAAACACTCATTGACTTCAAACTGTAAGCAATTAAACACAATGTGCTTAATGTGAAGAAACGTTCTGAAAATATCCCTTTGCGTCACTTTAGTGTTAATAGGGCCCATGGCATGAAAGAGCAAAGGCAAAAAAATAAGTTTAAAGTATCAGCAGTGCGGGACTGAAAACCATCTGGTCACTCGTTCTTGTACCAGGAAAGACACTTATACCGTCATGGTATTAAGGGCTGCATTATTTCAGAAAATATCGAACAAACTTGAAGTCAAAACACAAGTAACTGTCAAATGGATAACAGCATTCGATTCTTGGATACTCTGACCATTTAAACCTGGTTTCATATCGCTCGATGGGATTTTAAAATATAAACATTACATCTTGCTTTAGAGCAGTGGTCTTCAAACATTTATGCTGAACAACCCCCTCAAGTCAAAATGTTACCGCCGCCCCCCACAAGCCATAAATGCTTATATTTTCTACCATCACTAATCTAGTTTTAAAGAGCTTTGCACCCCCAACCCCCTGGCCATCTGTTGGGCCCCCATAGTTGTGTCAGCCCCAGTTTGAAGAGCACTGCCTTGGAGGGTGCAGGGCTGTGTGCTCAGTGACCCCATGTGTGAACAGCCATTTTAGGTCAGCTGCATCTTTTGCTTCATATTTAGGTACTGTGTCAACCCAATTGAGAGAACTAGCCTCTTGCAGTGAAAGTTCATGGAACTTTCCCAATTTACAGGCCTGATCAGTTTGTGACCCAACATACGATTCTTTTTCGTACAAACTACTTCTGAGAACTTTCGCAAAGACTTTACCGTTTACTTCAAGAACTGCTCTTTCCTATCCAAGATACTAGTCCATTGACTTTGACCGAGGCCTATTGAACTGAATCGAGTCCTCTAGTGAACTAAAACCATTTGCAATGCATTTGCAATGCCTAAGAAAGTATTTGTGATCTAGTCTGCTAACTTTTACCTTTTTCCTCACATTGAAAGTAACTGAAATGCCATTTAGCTCCTGTTGCAGGGGAGCCTCGTTTGTTCAGAAACTCATTGGTTTGTTAATGAAGTGTGAGTATAATAAGTTGCCTCCTAGTGAAGGTTTTCTAAATGATTGTGTAATACGTTTTTACCAAGAAACCTTGAGTTTAAGTGTCTACCTGAACCACTGATTGTAAGACCTCTGTGTAACCTCTTGTACTGTTCACATTCCCTCTTGAGATGAACCTGGCTGCTCAGCTCGCTACCACCAAACTGGAGTACAGACTTATACCAAAGGTTGATTTTACTTACACCTGTAGTCCTAATTGTATGTGGTGGTCCCAGAGGGTACTGCACGCAACTCTGCCTAACAGCCTCCCCAGAAGGTGGACGGCCATGAGGTAGATGTTCTGCAGGGCCCATTCCCACATGCTGACCGGTAGACCGCACAATGGTGGGGACCTGGTACCCCCCTGATTTTACATAGTACATGCTGGTGGAGTGGTCGGTCAGTATAAGGACGGTCTTGCCCCCAATGAGCGGAAGGAAAGTTCTGAGAGCCAGCCAGATGGCCCTGAGCGCCAGCCAATTGATATGAGACTCCTGCCGGGTCCAAACTCCATGGACACTGTGGCTGTCCAGAGTGGCCCCTCCAGCCTTCCCAGGAGGAGCCCGTATTGATGGTGACATGCGGGGGCCGGCTGCCGGAAGGGCTTGCCCGTCTGCAGGTTGCAGTCCTTGAACCAAAAAGTGAAGTGAGTGGGCACCACTGGTATTAAATCCGCGTGTCTTTGGTATTCAAAATTAGTGCACGAAAAAATCCTTTTCGAACAATATATATCAAAACACTTGAAAAGGAGCTGGCTGTGACAAGTTTGGAGACACCCAAACTCAAAAATCCATGTGAAGCAAGAGACCAAGTAAAATACCTAGTCACACAGCCGCTCTCTACGTTTCGCAACCTGGGTTGTGGTTTTTCAAAATTACTGACAGTTCAGCTTTAAAGTCAAAAATATATACTTCAAATTTCAAAGAGATAAACGAGAAGTTCTGTTTTTCAAAATAGTTTATATTAAAAAATAAATGATCTCAAAAAAATGAGTAGTCACTAATATTTTCTTAGTGAGGAAGAGTTTGCCACAATTAATTCATCAATCAGACCGAATTTGCCAATGCATTTCGGAAATAAATTTCCTTCATCAGGGCCAGTCTAAAAATGATACATACATATTCATGAACAAAGTAAACAGTTCAAAACGGTGCATAATTGCATATTGGTGTCATACATCATCGTGGTAAAGTTAAATACATACCATTCAGTTGAGGTTGCAGTAGTAGATGAGTAAGAAAGAGCAGAAAAAAGAAAAAATGGAAAGGGCCAATGAGTCACTATTGTATATAGGTAACTATCAGTTAAATGAACAAGAAAAGCCAGTTACCTGTGACAGGTAGGTAGAATGTGGAGTGTGGCGAACTAAAGTGTAGCGGCCATGTGGGAACTGAATCGAACTGCCTGACAGGAATCAGCGCAGTAAAGTAGCCTGCAATGCGATTGCTGGAAACAGAAGGAACCCGTTGTTGAAAGCGGTAGTCATCAAATCATCATCCGTAGTCATGATTATTTAAAAGGTGAGGGAAGTCTTACCGTACCGAGGGCGGGAGCGGAGCTGTTCTCCCATAGCCGGCATGAAGCAGACTGCCGTCGCATCGGAGTGTTGCCGAGGCAACGCTTCCTAAATACGACACGTGACCACGTCGCGGCCCGATGGGCACGCGGGCGATAACAGATACTGCAATCAGGCCGATGGACTTGAAATAAATGAATCTAGACATTTATCAGACCTCACGAGGAATTGTAGAGTGATCAAATAAAGAGTATAGTAGAAATAGAAGAAATACTGGTGCAAGAAGGCTGTACTGACAGAGTAAAATGACAAATAGTAATGCTAATGACAAATAATTGATTTCCTCATTGAGTCCATTAGGTGCCAAGTTGCCCAAGTCTCTCTGCGGTTAAGCCGATGGCCCAAATCTTCATGTGGATTGTTTTTCGTTAGTACTTCCAAAATGACAAATCTAATCTGTGTCACATTATGTCAATTTTCAGCCCAATGGCGTGCTACAGCCGAGTTGGTGTTTGCGTTCCGAATGCAGGACCGATGTTCATTCCATCGTGTCTTGGCCCTTCTTGTGGATTGACCTACATAACATTTTCCACATGGGCATTTGATGCCATAGATAATGTTGGTGCTGTCACAGGTTCCAAATTTTTTAAGGGTAATCTTCTTCCCTGTTCTTGGATGATTAATGATATTTCTTTTCCGTGGCAAAATCCATGTATCATCCTCATGGTACACCAGGAGGGCACCTGTAGTGCCATTACACCCCATACCGTCCCTCCTCGGTTTCTGCAGCATGCCTAGGTCCTTCTTCAAAGGTGGGCTTGGGTATCCGTTCGGTTAAGATGGCAGCTCATCCCTCAGGGGGCTGTGCAAGAACCCCCCTAGACCCCCCGAACTGTAAAACCACAAGTAAAACCAAAATGGACACCAAACCGCTGAGGGTAGTAGCGATCAGACTTCACTTCAGAAGGAAGGTGAGCTGGTAAGGAAGGACAATTAGCCCACAAAATTAACCAAAGAAACAACCCAACACTAGTGTACTGATTGCATACACACATCATTAAAGACAAACAAACCATCAGGGTAAAATAAGTACTTTAGATACACAATGGAACCACATATATAAAAACCAGTAGGTCAGTTAAGACCCAATCCACTCCCCTACTGCTAACAAACCACTCTCAAGTGATATGGACTGTACATCTAGCCAAAGGATAAAGGAAGACCAGGGATACTTTGAGTAGAACATTGCATTCACAGTCATAAGAAGGACCTAACTTGAGACAAACAATGGTTGCAATATTCCCAACCCTCCAGCACATAGCATCAAGGGTGAAACAAATGCAAACTATATACTGGATACTGTGAGAAAACGAGGGAATCCTCATGCATAATCCCCTGGATCTGCTTCTCAGGTGCCCAGGGAAAGACCATCGCTTTTGGATCCGGAACCCGGGGGAGGGGGTTGATCAGCATAATCCTCCCCCAACCTTAGGCTTTTGTACAACATCTCCCCTCACTTTCCCACACTTTACTCCTTGTTGCCTTTTCTTTGTCCCAGTACTATCATAGGTAATGAACACTAACTAGCTCCTTTCACTAGGATGAGAAAGATGCCTGCAAAGTACTATGAAGGTCAGACCATAGTTAAAAGGGACATGTCTGACCTACACATTGATTAGCTTTATTTGTGAGCGCAAGAATAGCTTTTGGACATACTTTTAAGTTGAACTCTTTGACTCAGACTTTCCTTGGTTTCGTTCAGGTAAGGAACGTTAAGCCTTTACCATCCTGACATTTTGAACTTTATTCTGTTGTCTGTCTTGCTTCATGATGCCTTCACAATACATATAGACTCAGTGAGAAAAGCAAAACCTCAGCAACCATACCCAGAGGGCACCACAAAACAAATAAATCAGACTCGCTGGAAACAGCAAAAGGTTTAGGTTCTCCTAAAAAGAGCAGAATAAACAAACATCGAATTCTTCGCTAACCATACTGCTCGTGGAATAGGCAGTACAAGGCCCACAGGCACTCATGGGGCCAGAAAACAAGTTTCTGAATTCAACATGTGGAACTCAAATTACTGGTTTCTTATACTATCCAAAGCATTCATTTTTGCAAGGAAGCTCTTATCTGCAAGGATCAAGGTGACTACTGCGCGGGCAAAAAAAATATAAATATTAGGACATTATGAATGCAAAAATGCAGGCGAGTAGTGATCACAGATATTGTCCAGTGTCAATCCCGGCATTGCAAGTGCCGAGGACACCCCCCACAACCCAGTTACACGGCACAAGAGGAGCGGGGCACATGCCCGCAACCCTCGTTCCCCTTATGCAATATCATGGGGTTTTGATATTTTTATTTACTTCAAATGCAGAGTAAACATGCATTCAAAATTGTAATTTTGGTATTTTAGTACGATACCATCTGCAAAGGTAGATATTGCTTCTTAAACCACTGGGATCTCTGTTGGGCTGAGGATGCAAGTCTAGGGCAAGACTCTCCAGTGATACTGGAGTTGATTGGTTCCTTGTCTTCCATACGTTTCCGTGTTTTTCATGTGCCCTCTCCTAGGAATCTCTCGCTGCTGTAATCTTGGAAGGTTATGGTGGACACTGGCAAGGTTGCGGTTTATGCCTCTGAAGACCCCTCTGTACACAAATCCTTTTTGCACCATCTGCCACAGGTAAAGAACCTGGGAGTCTTAATGGACAACGAACACTTGAGCCACAAGTAAACACTCTAATCAAGAAATCGCATCCTACCATTCCTCTTTCAGCCACAAAATTCACCATCATCGCACTCATGTCCAGAGAAGACTACGCCAATAGCCTATACCTAGGAATGCCTATTAAAGATACTTCAGCGTATCCAAAACACAGCGGCCAGACTCTTGCTAAAACTACTGCCAAGAGAACACATTACCTCAGCGATGAAACGCTTCACTGGCTACCAATAAAACCGTGAATAAAGTTCAAACCGATGTGCAAAATACAGAGCAATCGACAGCCAAGGATCAGAGTTCCTAAAGGAGAAAATAACTACCACCCGACAAGACCACTCATATCAAGCAACGACATTCGCTTAGAACTATAAAATAAATTCAGAGGATCATCCTTCTCCCACCTGGCACCAACAACCTGGCATCACCTACAAAAGAAAATACGCAACACAAGGGATCATCTGGAATTCAGAAAACTACTCAAAACTTGGCTTTTTGCTCCAGAAACAGGAGGAAACGACTAGGAAGCATAGACACAATGGGAAACAATGATCTTGGTGAGGAAACCATGACTCCCAACTTAATCTTCCCTAACCACAAGGCGGGGGACGCCCGACCACCTATGTCCAGATACCGTTAATCCACAGAGGAAACCTAAGTAGGTAAGGTCCCCACACGGGATAGGCAGGGAGGGACTAGAAACATAGCTAACTCCAGGGTGGGAAGAATACGCCGGCATAAGCCAGGTACACATACCACTAGAGTAACAGAGGCAGACAAACCACAATACCAAACACAGGATAATCCTAGATGTTGAGCACAGAAACGCAAAGACAGGTAAGGAAAGCTTACTAACCCAATTCTCAACTTTGCGCATACACTTGAAACTCACGACCTCTCGACACAGAAACACACCACCACATCACAAGAGACTAACACATAACCTGGCACAATAGCACATAGGAATTTGCACCGACCCGAAAAACGCGCTCTGCGAACACTGCAAACCAAACTTAAGTGGTCAACAGGACATCACAACTCTCACTTTCCTATTCCAACTACACCCCACTAACCCCCACACTCACCCACTTTCTTTACACTCTCCTTTTCAGATCCGCCAGAGCACCTGGGGACGGTACAAATAGCTTTAACATTAACATGAAGGCAGTGTTTTCTGCCTATCAAATAAGAGTGCACCTATTGCAGGGAACATTGGTTTGCACCTGTAGTCAAATACCAAACCAGTAGTAGAATGTACTTTTCCCCCCTCCTGCACTTACCTTCCTCCCCCCTTTTTATGTTCAGCACTTGCACGTTCCAAATTGTCTCACGACCTAGTCAGAATGCTTTTTGTTTCTTTCTTCCCTCCTACCTCCTACCTGCAGCGTCCCTCCACCCCCCTCCTCTCATGCTATAGCACTTGGATGTTCCGAATGTTTCAAGACCTTTTAAGACCGTTTTGTTTTATACGCTCCTCCTCACCACGCCCCGTCTTGATGCGCTTGAAACAATTTTGCTGTATAATGCACATTACAAATAACCATTAAATAAAACAAAATCCTTTGATAGATTGCCCATAAAGCACTGCGATGCCCCTTGCAGGTTTGGTTTCTGGCCACGGTTTTACATTCACAGCATTTCTTCCCCTTCTACAAAACACATGTGCCACAAAACTCAACTAGCAAAGTATTATTACACTAGTGTCTCAACTCACCTGACAGTTTTCTTGGATACGTTCTGGGGTGATAGATTTAGGAATACAAATCACATTCCTCTGGACTTGGAAACGAATCAGAACCTATGAAAATATATTAAATTCTATGGTTAGTTCAACTTGCTGGTACTTTGCATCATACACGCAATACAAACATCTTGAACAGTGGCAGCTGGTGAATTTTGAATTGGAGGTGCATCAATATTTGCCACAAATATGCGGGTACGACCAATGTTAGCAAGGGAGCCCAAACTAATCAAGGTTGTTTTTTTTTCAGACCTGCTCCAGAACTGAATCAGTCTTTTCTGGAGGAAGGCCTCTGCTAAATTGCGGCAGCCGGCTCTCGCACTCTACGCCACACAGACCGAAAGTAGTGAGAGGTTATTGGTTACTGACATGCACAGTTGGGCCAGAGTACTGGGCGCCACGTGCATTGTGATCAGACTTCACCAAGAAACAAAAGGATTCATCTGTAAAGTCTTGGCGCATGCACTCAAAGAAATTGACCTCCGAAAGAAATCATTTTTCTGAAGTCAGAGTGCCTACAGTGACTTCTCTTTCTGAATCTTGGCGGGGCTCCCACCTTTCCCCCAGTATATGATGTGGCGGGCCCCTGCACCAGTGGCTGCAAAGCCCCCGCTATGCCAGTGTATTGAGCTGTGGCAATTACTGATTGAATATTAGGGGAAGGGGAGTAATAATTTAGGAAGCAAGCTGTGTTTAATATAAACAAAATGACAGGGATTACTTCCTAAATTAATTTTGTGAAAGGTGGTTGTTGTGGAGCATTAGTGTTTGAGGGTGTTAAGAAAAAGCATGTATTTGTGTAATTACATTAAAAATACTGAGCAAAGTCGATGCAGGTTTACTATATCCGTTGTTAAAAGTGGGAGTTCGGATCTCAAAAGCTCACAAATATTTTTGCACTCCAGTTATTGAATAACAGCCAATACCCGATGCAATTGCACAACATTTTGCCAACACGTGTTTAGAGCTTAGCTCTTATTCAGGGTATAAGCATTAGTGGTATAGATCCATTCTAACATAATTAACAGTAGAAAAACAATGTTTCAAATGCATTTTAAGACATACAGATGACAATAATTGAAGACAGTGTAAAGATATTTGTAAGTTCACATCACATTCCAAAAAAAAAATCACAATGCCAAAATGAAAAATGACAAAAAGTAACACATCTAAATTAAAAACAGAAAAGAAAATCTAATACCTAAAACAAATCCTTAAACTGCTGAACCATTCTAGTACCCAAATTCACAGATAAAGCATTCAACAATTAGTTGCAGTCAAGTGGTCCATGGACATTGCATATCTTCTATACATATATATTTGTGAAAATGTGTGTTTGTATGTTCTGGATTGGCTCCATCCCCATAACAGTTGGTGGGCTGAAATATTGGCCCAAGGTTGACATACCAGTCTGGTGTACACTGGCGATAGTGACATTTGACCAACCCCACTCATTCGCCATGTACAGCGGGGGGTCCGGCCCTGTGCCATCAGTCTAGGCGATTCCAGGTGATTGACGATTGAGATTTTTCAAAAATAGGAAGTTAGGATACAATAGAACATACAAAGGGCTATAGCAGACCCCATGTGTACTTCAGCTACAGACCCGGGAAACGCCAGGGGGGTATGGATAGTGATAACATATTAGTAATTTTTGTTCCAAACTATTAGCATATTGGGCTCAATGCCGAGTAGGTCAAAATACTGTGACCAATGTGCCCACAGCCAAGGCCATGCATTGAATGCAACCACAAACCTGCACCACACCAGAGGCGTTGGGGGGTGCGGGAGACTGAGGGGGCTTTAGCCCCTGGTCTTTTGTTTGTACATCCTGAGATTCTATCCGAGGCTACAACCAAAAGGCTAGCTAGCCCCGCGTCCAGACAGACCAGACATTGGCGTAGCCCAAGATCTTTTCCAGATCTAGCAACACCCTGGCACCACACCATTTCCAAAGAATTATGGAGTGCAAGGATTGGAGGGCAAGTTCAAAGCAGATTCTTGGCATGGGGAAATTCTTGGGCAGGGCCAGGGTTTTCCTCCAAAAGATTGCTTCGTATAATTTCCACTTTGCATGTTGTTGATTCAGCATTGTTTCACTTCCATAACTCAATATGGGCACCACTTTCTGTCTAAGAAATGCGACAATCGGTTTTAATGAAAACTTTCCAAATTTACATTGGAAAAATCTTCCTTGGCGTGCTAGCGATAGTGCCTTTTTCTCGCGATAGTCATTGCACTCTCGTCTCGTGATTGGTTAATCAGTAGGCCTAGATATTTGATGGTTTTTCACTACTTCAAGGGTTTTGCCTTCCAGAACAGCCACTGGGGGGGGGGTCTCTTTTTTTCTTTATGAATTAGCATCATTATTTTTGTTTTCGTAGTATTGATTTTTAATTTGTTGTTCTTCATATATTCCTCCATCTTTGTCAGACTAACTTGCAATCCTCTAACCGTATAGAGTAGGATGAGGTCATCTGCGTACATCATAGTTGGTAGTGGTTCGGTGTTATACTTCGGTGGATTTGTTAGGGTGGAGTATGAATGTTCTTCATAGTCAGACGTATAAAGGTTGTAAAGGGTGGCTGCCAGAGGACACCCTTGCTTTAAGCCATTCCATGTCATATCGGCCTTGTTGTTACACCTTCTTTTGACATTCTTATCCGAATCATTGTGTTAAGATTACAATTGCTGATTTGTTTCCAAAATGTCTTGGACATTTCCAAACTGATATTTTCGCCAACATTTGTCCATTTACTGCATCGAAGGCTAGCTTCAGATCGACAAAGGCTGCGTAGACTTGGCTTTTCGTCGAAGTGGCTTCTTGTTTAATCAGGTTTTAAAGGAGCAGATTGATGTTAGTGCCGACCTTTTGGACAAATCCTGTTTGTCGAACCGCTTGTCTCTTGTTGGTTCTTGCCCAGGTATTCAGTTGTTTCAGGAGAAAGGATGCAAACAGCTTTCCCAGAAGATCGACCAAGGCAATTGGTCTGTAGTTGACCGTGTCTTTTCTATCGGCTCGTTTGAAAATCAGGATCAATGTTGCGATTTTACAGGTCTCGGGAATTTGTTTTATCTTGACAATCAGACTAAATTGTACAAGGAAAAGTGTCCACTCTACTGGTGCAGATTTTAAGGTTGCATTGGAAAGTCCATCAGGACCCAGGGCCCGTGATGCATTCAGTTTACTAATGGTTTTCAAAATGTCTTCTGGATCCCATGTTAGGTTCCATTTCTTCACCAGGGTGAGAAGGGTAGGTCTATTGGTTTGCTTCCTTATCTTGTAGAGATCTGCAAAATGATTTCTCCATTTCTGTTCAGATAAATCCTGAATCATGTTGTCTTTGTTCATGGTAGTTGGGTTTAATAGCATCCATAACTCTCGTGTATTTCTGTTTTTGGGAGCACTCAGAATAGCTTCAGCATCATTTTGGTCTAAGGTGCTTTTAGCAGATTTAAGCCAGTTTTTGCATCGCTGTTTTTCAGATCTTATTTGCTGGCTACTATTTTCTGTATTTTGTTTCTTCAGAATACGTACTTTTTCTGCGTTTTTTACCCCTTTGTTTAATCTCACTATTAAAATAGTGTTTATGAACTTTGGGGATTTTTTTTCAGTTTTTCTTGGTTGCTTGTTGAAATGGCTGTAGTAGCCATTCATAGTACAATTTTTTTTTCACTTGCTGTTCTTGAAGGGCTCTTGAACTTGTCTGCCAGCTGGCCAATTTGATGTTTTATTCTTAGTCTGTTAATCCCGTTATTTAGTTCCAATATTGGTAGGTGTTGCATCTTTGTGAGGTGTATGCTTTGCTCCCACGTTATTAGTAGTTGATGGTGATCGCTCCTAACTGTGGCAATGTTTGTTATTTTGGATGCTGCTTGGCATATTCCAGCGGATACATATATGTAATCTATTACGGCCCTTGTTTTGCCTCGGGTCCAGGTCGGCGTTACTTGACCTTTTGCGTTTAGCGCCTTACCTGTGAGGGTAAGATTCCTCAGTGCTATTTCTTTTGTCCGTTAAATTTGCAGTGTCACATAGATTTCCATTGTGCTCATAAAGATGGACATTCAAGTCGCCACATAAATTCTAGGTTATTATGCTTGGTACTTAAACCATCTATCGCCGAAAAAATTGTATCTATAAAGCTTGCATCGCTAATTGCTATCGGGTTCCAGTACAGATTAAAGATTCCTATTATTTTTCCTTACTTTTCTTTCGTTTGTTCCTTATCAGTATGTAGTCTCTGCTTTACCATTTGTATGGTCATAAACTGGGCCCATGGATTCAGGTTGTTTCCAGAATTTTCAGGTTTAAAAATCAACTTTTTTTTATCATACCTGAGGACGGTCTTCCTTGTTTACGTTCAATAGCTGGATTTGTATGGGTAATGTACCCATCACAAATTACTTCTGTGGTTATCCATGTTTCTTGTAAACATATATGTACTTTTTCAAATTCGGATGTTCCTTGTTGAAAAAGATGGGAGTGGCCACTCGTATTCCATGAACATACAGTGTAGCCTATAGTCTGTCGTTTGGCTGATTGTTATGTCTGTGTTGTTCTTCTGCTTTCGGTTTTTTGAGCTTCATCTTCCATGTTTCCCCATTTGCTGTCTTGGGCTTCGTAATCCATATAAAGTGTTGTTCTTGCCATACTTATTCTGGTTGCGTTACCATTTGTTCCTCTTTCGTCTCGATTTCTTTGTTCATATGTTGATGTGTCTTTTCCCCAGTGTTGACATTATTAAATTCTGATGCATGTCTTTCTTCTTTCTATTGATTTTTATTTTCCCCTATTTTTGGTTCGACCTGTTGTACTTTTCTACAATCAAAGCCCAATCAATACAATTGTGATTCAATTTCTAGAATGCGCTTCTTTATTTGTTCAGAGTAAAAGTCTCGACTTTGTCGAGTGAGTCGGCACCCGGGAAGAATACCAGCTTGATGTCATCAGAGCGTATTTTTTTTAAATTGAGGTATTATGGTTGTTGACCATAACACATTTGTTCTATTAAATATCAGGGGTTCTTTTGTTCGCTTGTTAAGTTCAAGTATTATACTGTTAATAATTAGATTCTTCCTTGGGTCTATGAATATTGGTAAGAGCAAATCATTCATTCTTGTTCTAGGGGTACTTGTTTAATTTTCCTATATCTTTGTGAGCTAGACTCGGTCATTACTGACATCTCAGCTTCTTGCAGTGAATTTGTCTGGTCGAGCTGAATTTTCCTCATCCTGTGTCACATCTTCCGCTGACACACATTATTGAGTATTCAAGGTCAGTGTCCGATATGTCCATGCAGGATAGATCCATTCATATGGAGTGAAAAGAACTTTCTTCTCGATACTCGTCAATCATTATCAATGCGCCATCGTTTGGGTCGGTCTCTGAATCTATATCAATACTTCCTCCTCTGCTGTATAGGTGGAGAGGTTCAGTAGATCTTGTTGGATTGAAGATTCCACATTTAGCGTTTGCAGTTCGCTCTTTGGCTTGTTGGCATCCTTCTCTGCTAGGTCAGGTTTATGTCTGACATTTGTAAGTTTGAGATTTTTTTTTTCTTTATTTCTCAGGTTTTGTTGTGCAGACTGTAGTTTGCGCAAAAAGGCCTGCAAGCCGGTTTGTTTTTTGTTGGTTGTTTTCACTTTCTTCTTGGTCTGGTTCGTTGTATCATCTCGTTTCGTAGATCCAAAGATCTCAAATGGGATAATCAGCGTGTTTCTTACCGTCTTGGTCTGAACAAGTGTCGTAATATCAGCTGATGGAGTTTTCTTTCTACAGTGGCTCGTTAGTCATATCTGTTTTCCTTGTTTTTTCATTGTGAGTCTCCAACCGGTGTGCATGTCCAGGGTCTGTTTCTCATTTTTATTGTCTACATGTGCCCTCCCTTCAATTACATTTCCCGTAGAAAATCTGTTGGCTGCACCGACATATCAGTTCAGTCAGCCCTTGCAGTGTCGAAAAGTCTGTTTTGCCACATTACGCTTGCCTCTGCTTCTATATTTAAGAATTCTTGAAATGTTATACATGCTTCTACATTTTTCTGCTTCGTATGGATTAGTGCAAGTAAGGTGGCTTTATCCTTCGTTGCATCGACCATTGCTTCTTGTAATTTCAAGAAGGAGATCATGGCTTGTGTGATAACTGCAATAAGCATGTTTTGTAAGTCAATCATTGTGGTCAGGATGTTAATCACGATATCCTGTCTGTTACATCACAATGACATTTATTTTCCTGCTTCTCATGAGGTTGGTGCCATCCTGAGTCTGTTTCGTGGTTTCAATGTTTGAAGGTCGCAGGTCACTTGAGTTCCATGATGGCATTCTTTCGTGGGGGTAGGGGGTGGGGTGACCATTTGTTGGTTCTGAAGTGGTTTCCCTTCCATTGATGTTCATGTAATTCGAGTATTACATCCCTTTGAGTCGCATGTCTCCTCCCCGAAAACTTTCTTCGCTCATGATAGTTTCGATTTTGGTAATGTCGAGTGACAAACGCGATGCCCTGGAGTTAGTTTGATTCAGTTGACCTGCATTTGATTCTGCTTTTACTCCTTGCATAAACGTTTTTTTGCCATTGTTTTGCCAGCAATGCTTTTTCCATCGACATGTCGCCTCATTTGTTGGGCCACTTGGAATGTTGTTCATTCCCGCGATTCCTCACGGGCTCGTGATTAAGATAGTTATCCAACTTTAGTTGACGGTATATTGCCGCTTGTAGATCTGGTTTGGAGTTCTTGTAAGCTGAGCACCTTTCTGGTGCCTCTCGGCTCTTCCCGTATCCTCTCACTATTCTGTATCACTTGTGCCGTGGTTTGTATTTTTCGGCGATCACCTGGGACATTGTTCTTCTCTTGGGCTAACTTGTTTGTTATACATGCCGGCATATCCTCGGGCGATTTAGGTTTTTACTTTACCGTTTTTGTTGTTGCATTTCAGCTTCTTGGTCTATTTTATGGTTGCTGTTTGCTTGTGTTCGCTCGTTGTCACCCGACGGATCACAGGAAAACTCCTCTACCATCAGCTGTGCACTTTGCGGGTTTGGTTTTGTCAGGGTAAGATCTTTCAACATCGTCATGGGGGGACTCAATTGTGATTCCGACTCAGATGGTAAATCTGTACGTAACAATTGAGCTGTTGCGTCTCGTATCATTTGGTAAGCACACAAGCTGTCATGAACTTCAGAACACGCCCCTTTTGGACCTCCTGGTCCTTGTCTCAACGGTGCTTGCATTCTCTAATACTCCCAACTTGGTCGCCCAGCGCTAAGACCCTTTCTCGCTCCATGCGCTGGACGTAACGTACTCTATAGACCACGCCTTCCGCGGTTCCGCGCGTCTCAATGCTATTGCAAGTAGCCATCAGACGTGTGATCCGTAGCTCGCAGTATTCTTTCTCTGTCCTTGTGCACCTACCCGCTCCTTGCCCCTTCCTTCCTTCCTTCCTTCCTTCCTTCCCGTTTCCTGGACTTGTGTCCTAGTTGCACTCATCCTAGATCCTTGGATTCCTGGATTCCGCGTTCCCGGTACTGAACGCGCCCTGGAGTCGGAAGAGACTCGAGCAGCCTTAGTTAAAACCAGGACCGTCCGCAAGAAGGCAGCGACCAAGGACTCCATCAAAGACAAAGAACGGACCCAGGTGAGAAGGGGGTAACTCCTTGACAGTTTGAGACGCCACCGGACCAAACTTGATAACGGCATGGAGGCCACCGTTCAGGACCTGATGCGAGGCATGCAGGAACTTTCAACCGAGGTTCAAAACCTAAAGGTGGAAAACGCTGGACTCAAACAATTGGTCCTATCCCGGGATACTGCCACCAAAGAAGGGGTCCTGTTGGGCGGCATGGTTGACAAATATGATGGTTCGGCAAAAACCCTTCGCGGATTCCTGGATTCTTGCCTGATCCACTTTACGTTTAAGCCCCATTACTTTGACGCCCAGGGCTAAGGTGGGTTTCATTATATCCCACCTTTCCGGCAATGCTTTGACCTGGGCTACACCCCTCGTTAACTCCGGCGATGCCCTCCTGGATGATTATGAGGGGTTCATACAGGCCCTTAAAAACATGTTTGACAGTCGTGAGCAAGTCTATAGTGCCCAGGAACGTTTGTTAGACTTTCAACAGGGCTCCCAGGATATGCTCACTTATGTGACCCGATTTAAACAATTGGCCAAGGAAGCCGATTGGTCCTCTGAGGCGAGTTTCACCCTGTTCAGGAGAGGACTGAACGATGATAAAGGATGAGCTGGCCAGAGTGGCTGGACCAAACTCATTCCAGGCATTAATGGACCTTGCCCTGCAAATAGACTTCTGCATCCAGGAAAGGAAGGCTGAAAAGATGAAGTCCAGGGGAAATTCATCCAAAATCTCCTGTGAAAGCACAGTCAGACCGGACACAAACCCAAGCTCAGTCACACACCAGAACCCATGCAGATTGGAGCCTTCCGTGGACCCATATCACCGCAAGAAAGGTTAAGGATCCATACAGGCTTGTGTATGTATTGTGCTTCGGACAAACATTTGGTTAGGGAATGTCCTCTAGCACCTCCTCAGCGTTCAGGAAACGCCAGCTCCCGATCCTAGATGGAACAGAGATTCGAGAGAGATGTTTGCTCCACATCAATTCCATCCTTGAACTCTCCTGGACAAAAAAACAGGTCATTCTCCAGGCATTTCTATCACCCTCCAAAAACAAGACCTATTCTATTTTGGCCCTGGTGGACTGCAGAGCTATGGGGATCTATAGTTATCAGGAGTGGGTTGCCAGTCACCAAATACCTTACGAGGCACGAAGTACCATGCAGCCGGTGGAGGCCATCGATGGAAGACCCCCGAGTTCAAGGCCCATAAGCCTGCAGACCAAGGAGATCCGGCTCTCAATAAATCCTCAAGAGCTAATTAGATTCGATATCATTAAGTCAGCCCATTACCCCATGGTATTGGGTATGCCCTGGTTACAGAAACACAATCCGTAAATCAATTGGACAGCAGGATCAATCACTATTCCTAGGCTCAGAGTTTTGTATGACTCACTGTCTATTCCTGGAACCTTCGTCAACACCCCCTAAGGAACCATCTAAAGATCAAAAAACACCACTTATGGTTTCCAATATCATACAAGTCCCTGGGGCCTACCAAGGATACACGATGTATTTTCGACTGCCATAGTCCAGGCCTTACCCCCACACAGACCTGAAGACTGCGCAATTGAAACAGATCCCTCAGCAGCGATTCCCTTCGGCAGGATGTTTATCCTTTCAGAACCTGAGAAAAAGGCCCTCAAAGAATACCTGTACACCAACCTTGAAAACGGCACCATAAGACCTTCAAAATCTCCAGCAAGTGCTTCGTTTTTTTGTCCCCAAGAAGGATACCCAGGAACTCGGACCCTGCCTCGATTATCGCGGCCTAAATCAATGCACCCTCAAAGACCAGTAACCACTACCCTTGATATCGGATATCTTGGAAGCCGTGAGAGGCGCGGTAATATTCACCAAGTTGGATCTCTGGGGTGCCTACCATTTGATACGTATCCGGGAAGGAGACGAGTGGAAAACCGTCTTTAGAACACCCTTTGGCCATTACAAATACCTGGTCATGCCATTTGGACTAGCTAATGCCCCGGCAGTGTTCCAACATTTTATGGATAGGGTGTTCTCTGACATGTTGTTTCTCTTCGTCATTGTTTATCTGGACGACATACTGATATTTTCCAAGGACCCTTTAAAGCATGAACAACATGTAAAGGCAGTACTACAAAGACTCCGTGAACAACTCTTAGCCAAACCTGAAAAATGCTTGTTTCACGTTACTTCTGTTCACTACCTAGGATTCATCCTTAGTCCAGAGGGAATTGGAATGGATCCATCAAAGATAAAAGCCATTTTGGCGTGGCCAGCTCCCACGTCCGTGAAACAAGTCCAATCCTTCCTAGGTCTAGGCAATTTCTATCGGAAACTCATACCATCCTTTTTTGAGATTGTTCAACCGATCGTGGCTCTCTTAAAGAAGGCCACCCCTTTTATCTGGTCGACACCGCAAGACACTGCGTTCCAGTGTTTGAAGGCTGAGTTTACACAAGCTCCTATTTTGGCCCAACCAGACACAAGCCGGCTATTTCTAGTGGAAACGGATGCCTCCAATTACGCTATATGAGCAGTATTAAAACAGAAATTCGAGGACAAGCTGGAACACCCCATTGCTTATCTTTCACGAACCCCAACTCCAAGCGAAACACTATTCCGTCCTGGAAAAAGAACTGTTCGCCATCCGCCAAGCATTCACTGAATGGCGACACCTACTCCTGGGAGCTAGACATCCTGTCCAAGTCCGTAAGGACCATCAGAACCTTCAGATTCTACAGTCATTGGAGTGTAGGAATAGTAGTCAGGCGCGTTGGGCCTACTTTTTTGCCCAGTACCAGTTCCACATCACTCACGTCCCTGGATCACATAACCTGATTGCTGATGCTTTGTCTCGACGCCCTGACTATGTAACCACTGAAGATAAGGCACATCCTAAGATGTTTTCCCCCACGATCTTCGTAGCTCAAGCAGTCAACCTCCTGGAAGAAATCCGAGCGCAAACCCAATCCTCTGGGTTGTGGAAGGACATCAAAGAAAAACCAGTGGCATTTAAAGGCCAAGCAAGGATATTTATTCAAGGACAATGCACTGCTCATTCCTACACAGAAGTTCCAACAGAGAATAAACCTCTGTCATGACACCTCACTCCGGGCATCATGGCATCATCAATATCATCCGTCTCATACAGAGAGTTCTGGTGGCCTAGAATGAAATCTGACGTACAGCACTACGTCCAAACTTGTGTAGTCTGTGCTCAAAATAAGCATGATAACAAACCGGCAGGTCTTCTGCAGCCTACACTGCCAACTAAACCATGGGAAATCATCGCCACAGACTTCATAGTAGAATTACCACCGTCCCGAGGATATACTACCATCATAGTCACCATAGATCTGTTCACTCACATGGCTCATTTTACGCCGCTCTGTAAACTACCATCCTCTTCCAAACTAGCTGGAATATTTCTGGAACACATTCCGCCTGCATGGACTTCCTTCCAAGATCATATCTGATCAAGGACCTCAATACATTTCTCAATTTTGGAAACATCTCTGCCGGATTCTATGAATTCAACGTGCCCTCTTCGGGATATCACCCTCAAACCAACAGAGCCACAGAACGTGCGGATCAGACCCTGCAACAGTATCTTCGATGCTTCGCCACCAAGGTCCAGGATGACTGGTCGCTCCCGATACCGGTTGCGGAATTCGCTTACAACAATTCCGACCATTCAGCGCTCAAGACCAGCCCTTTTTATTGGAGTCAAGGGTTCCATCCATCGGTTTTACCCTCTGTCCTTCCTCATCCTACACCATTACCTACTGTTGACTCCTGGATCGAAACCCTCAACATACACCAGGAAGCCAAGAAATACTTAGAAAAGGCTAGATCACAGACCAAGAGATATGCGGATTCCAAAAGAAGACCAGGCCCTTCTTATGCACTCAGTGACCGGGTGTGGTTGTCATCAAAACTACTACCCCGACACCTATGAACAAACGAATTGGCCCCACAGTACTATGGGCCATTTCCCATCAAGGAAATTATTAACACTGTCTCATACCGGATCCAGCTACCCGACTCCTGGAAAAGAATTCATCCAGTTTTTCATACATCCTTACTGAACCTCTACATTTAGTCCTCCCGGAAATCCAGTAGACCTCCTCCTCTGCTGGTCGACAATCAACTGGAATATGAGGTGTCCCGAATTTGCAATTCCAGGTATAAACGGGGCCAGCTTCAATACCTGGTCGAATGGAAAGGATACCCTCCTAGTGAAAGAACCTGGGGACCTATCTCTATCATCAAGGCCCCTCGCTTGCTCAGAAGATTTCACCTCATACACCCGGGAAAACCTGGAGGAAAAGGTCTTCGGAGGAGGCATGCTGTCATGAACTTCAGAACACGCCCCTTTTGGACCTCCTGGTCCTTGTCTCAACAGGGCTTGCATTCTCTAATACTCCCAACATGGTCGCCCAGCGCTAAGACCCTTTCTCGATCCATGCGCTGGACGTAACGTACTCCATTTATAGACCGCGGCTCTGCGCGTCTCAATGCTATTGCAAGTAGCCATCAGACGTGTGATCCGTAGCTCGCTGTATTCTTGCTCTGTCCTTGTGCACCTACCCGCTCCTTACCCCTTCCTTTCTTCCTGGACTCGTGTGCTAGTTGCACTCATCCTAGATTCCTGGATTCCGCGTTCCCGGAACTGAATGCGCCCTGGAGTCGGAAGAGACTCGAGCAGCCTTAGTTAAAACCAGGACCGTCCGCAATAAGGCAGCGACCAAGGACTCCATCAAAGAACGGACCCAGGTGAGAAGGGGGTAACTCCGTGACAGTTTGAGACGCCACCCGACTGAACTTGATAACGGCATGGAGGCCGCCGTTCAGGACCTAATGCGAGGCATGCAGGAACTGGTTCAAAACCTAAAGGTGGAAAACACTGCACTCAAACAATTGGTCCTATCCCAGGATACTGCCGCCAAAGAAGGGGTCCTGTTGGGCGGCATGGTTGACAAATATGATGGTTCGGCAAAAACCATTCGCGGATGCCTGTATTCTTGCCTGGTCCACTTTACGTTTAAGCCCCATTACTTTGACGCCCAGGACTAAGGGGGGTTTCATTATATCCCACCTTTCCGGCAATGCTTTGACCTGGGCTACACCCCTTGTTAACTCCGGCTATGCCCTCCTGGATGATTATGAATTGCTTACTGACATTCTGAAAATTATACAAAGTTACCCACCTTTGGAATTGTGCTCCACTATTCTAGAAAGTAACAGTTGGTATTACTGTACTAATCCTAAAACTGAATAAGTGCAAGTGTATTACCAATAGGGTTTTACTCACCTTCAATAGCATACTGCCATGCACATTGTAAATGTGTAATACAGAATTCCTACTCATCTTTGGGACGCGTACTGCCATTCTGAAAAGTAATTAAGTTATTGCTCAGCTTTGAATTGTGTTACACCATTATAAAAAAATATGGTGCAACTATCATTCCTGAACAAAGAAGTTACATATGTTGCATGGTACTTACTTGTAACATTGTTGGTATAACTAGATTATTCCTGAAACTAAATAAGTAACACTTTACTAACAATAGAGTCTGCTTACCATAAATTACATACTGTGTGTTTCAAGGCGCCACAAAGGGAATTGTGCAAGTGCAGTAACAAGAAGCGCTTGTGGAGGGGGGCTACAGGGGGCAATTTGTCTGTCTGCGCGAAATGCACAGTTCTAGGGTAGGAGGAGAAGTGCAGGGTAAAGAGGAGAGTTCCAGTGAAAGGAGGGGGGAAGGGGTAAAACAAATGGCTGCAGGGGCCAGGCGAGTGCCAGGGATTGCATGGGGGCAGGTCCACATGCTAAGTGCGAGGAGAGGGGGGTTACGGGGTACTGGGCAGGGGGTGCTTGGTGCCGAGGGAATCAGGCAGCCAGTCACTGTGGCAGACAGGGGGGTGTTAGCAGGGGAGAGGGAAGGAAGAAGAGAAAAGGAGGTCTTGAGGAGCTTCCGGAACTTTAAGCCTGAGGGAGCAGGGAGAAAATTCCAGAGGGAGGCTCCTGCGGAGGAGAACAAGTTAGTTACCAACTGTAACGTTCTTTCGACTGGATGTTGCTCCAATGTATTCCTCAACGACCCTCCCAGCCTAATTTAGAGCTTTAGGGACACGCTTTGAGTGTAAAGCACGTAAACTGTACTTTGGGGTAGGCTGGGAGGGTCAATGAGGAATACGTGGGAGCAACATCCAGTCGAAAGAACGTTACAGTTGGTAAGTAACTTCTTGTTCGAATGGATTGTGTCCTCCCACGTATTCCTCATCTTAGATAGGCTCCCAAAGCAGTCTGAATTGGAGGAGGGAGTCCCAGAAATATTAATCATGCACAGTATGAAGTACTGATTTTGCCAAGAGACCCCCCCCCCCTGTGAAGAAGTCGAATCTAGGGAGTAGTGCTTTACAAATGTATGCATGGATGACCAGGTGGCTGATGCACAAATATCTTGTACCGCAACACCTCTCTGAAGAGCTGTTGAAGTCGCCATGCCCCTGGTTGAATGAGCTCTCAGCCCAACTGGAGGATCTTTCCCAGCCAATCTCCAACATTGTTATAGCTAAAATTATGGCCAATGTTCTTTGTCATTGCCAGCCATAATTTACGGCCAGTATATCCCACAAAAAGTTGGTCACACTGACGAATAGGGATGTAACGGTATACCGTTAAAGATACCGTGAACCACTCAATTGAACAATAATAACAGTCACATGGTTTATACCGGTAAACAGTTTATACCGTTAAATGTGCTTCTCAATCTGATTTGGAAAGGCTGCAGTAAGCAAGTACTGCGCAGTCTTGGTCTTGCACTGTAGGATGTACCATCTGCCAAGTAGTTTCAGTTGGAGCAGTTTTAATGCCATTCCATAAACCACATGTGCCTGACACAAAATCAATGTTAGCAAAAGGAAGAATATATACAGTGCCAAGAAGGAAAAGGGCTTACTTTTGGGTTGGCGGCTTTGGGGTCTATATATGTATAATGGATGTTTCCTAAACATATGACAATGGGGGATTTCCCTGGTTCTATGATTGAATTTACATATAATAAGTCACACTGCGAAATTCACTCATCTCTGTGGGTATTCCCTGCTGCCATACCAAAGTGTAAAATGTCAGTGATTACTCAACACCTTTTGGCCCACAAGTAAACTCAAGGCTGCAATGTAAAGAGAGTGTGCGTGTGTATGCGCACAAGCGTATACTACCATCAGCCTCCACTGATCTGTGGCATGCAGGTTTTAAAGATGGCAACATGTTCATCTTCACCAGTAGCCAGTTAGGGAGCTAAAAGTCTAAATTACCACTTTAGAAAAGCTATTCAGTTTGCTTTGCCAGTCGCAGCAGGGCTCCCCCCCTCCTCCTCCTCCTCTCCACAAGTGTGTTTGGTGGAAGCAAGGGGTGGCATTTCAGTGGAAAGTATGTTGAAAGGCCCAATTCTGGCCCTAGGTGCCTGGTTTTGTTTGTGATAACTGACAATTTGTTTTTAGAAAATATTTGTTAAAATTGGTTAACTCCACCTGCTATACCGCGATAACCATGATATACCGTCATTTGGCAAAAAGGTTATCATACCGTCATAAAACTAATACCGTGACACCCCTACTGACGAAATGTAGCCAATCTCGATATATAGAAACTTAGAGCCCTGTTGGGGTCTAATCTGTGTAATCTTTCTTCCTCCTTAATTGCGTGAGGAGGAGGATAAAAAGGCAGGCAATGCTATCTTTTGCGACAGGTGAAAATCGGAGACAATTTTCGGTAGAAAAGAGGGTTTGACCTTAAGAACAACTTCATCCTTCTGAAAGATGGTGTGAGGAGGTTTTTATTAGAAAGCGCCTGCAACTCACTCACTCTGCGGGCTGAAGTAATTGCCACTAGCAGTTTTGTCTTTAGAGTAAGGAGCCTTAACGGGCAAGAATGCAATGGTTCACATGGAATACATGTGAGAAATGTCAACACTAAATTTAGATCCCACACAGGTACTTGAAAGGGTATTGGAGGAAACACATTAGTAAGTTTTTTAAGAACTGTACAATTAAAAAGGTATCTTGAAATAAGATTCCTCCTCTGAGGAGCGCTTAAACATGGATAGCGCAGCCAAATAAACTTATCGTCCCAACTTTGAGCCCCAAATTGACCAAATGTAAAAGAAGACAATATTGTAGGAATATTACATTGAAAAGGGTCCACATTATCTCTGCACCAGTTACTGAACCTGTTCCAACAACACTGGTACAGAGATTTAGTTGCTGGTCGAAAGCAAAATATCCATTACGTCATCCGGAAGGTCCCAATACTTGCATCTCAGCCTCTCAGAAACCATGCATGAAGGCCGAGTGTATGGACCTCTGGGTGGAGAGCCAGACCGTCCACTCACAAGAGAAGGTCCTCCCTTTGTGGAAGGCGTATTGGTGGGCAGATGGACATGTCTAGAAGATCTGGGTACCACGTTCTCCTGGCCCAATCCGGGGCAATTCGGATCATGGTTTTCCCGAATTTTCTTAACCTCCTGATTACTTGAGGAATCATTGGGACGGGAGGAAACGCGTACAGGAGTGGAAATTCCCAGTCCACCACGAACGCGTCTCCTAGAGATCCTCTTGGGAGAAATTCCCTTGAGCAGTACAGTTCACACTTCCGGTTGGCACCGGTCACGAACAGATCCACTTGAGAGGTTCCCCAAAGGCGAAGATCTCTTGAAGGACTTCCTGAGTTAGTTCCCATTCGTGGGGCTCTCCGGCTAGGTGAATTACCGTTCGAGAGATTCCTCCCTGTATTGCCCACAACCAGAGCTGCATTGCCTCTCTGCACAGTGGTAGTGACCCTACACCACCTCTTGTTGAGGTATAACAAGGCCACTGTGTTGTCCGTCATTATCAGGACATTCTTTCCCCGTACAGAGGGCAGAAAGCTTTCAGCACTAGTCTGATTGCCCTCCGCTCCAACAGGTTGCTGTGTAGTTTGAACTCCGATGGAGACCAACGACCGCCGATTGTCAGATTGTTGGTGTGGGCGCCCCACCCTGTGAGTGAAACGTCCGTCACTACAGTCATCTCCGGCCATGGTTGCCAAAAAGATTCTCCCTTGAGGATATGTTTGTTGCAAGCCCACCATTGAAGATCCTGTGCCACTCTGGTCGGGACTTGCAAAAGATCTGCCATTTCCCCTGAAAATTGGGACCATTGAGTCCAAGGGGCCCACTGTAGGGATCTCATCCTCCGTCTGGCCTCTGGCACCAGAAAGATGCAGGATGGCATAAGACCAAGCAACCTTAGAAAATCAAAGGCCGGCAGATGCTGGGCATTTTGGAACTTTGTTACCATCTGCAGAATGTGGTGAGCTCCCTCTTCGGGAGGCAAGGCTTTGCCTGCAAAAGTATCCAGAACTTCTCCGATAATTGGAGTTTGTGATGGTATCATATTTGACTTACTGAAATTCAGAGAGAAGCCCAGTCTGTGGAGGAAGTGGCAGGTCTTGCTTAGATGTTCCTGGGCTTGTTCTGGAGAACGTGCCCTGATTAACCAATCGTCCAGGTAGGGGTAAACGTGAATTCCCATCTCCCGAGACTCGCTGCCACTATCGCCATCAGCTTGGTGAAAACTCTCGGGCGGAGGTCAACCGGAATGGCAGAACTCAAAACTGATAGTGAGATTTGCCAATCGCGAACCTTAGGTACTCTGTGCTTGAGATGGATAGGCACATGAAAGTAAGCATCCTGAAGGTCCAATGATACCAACCATTCTTGGAGTTGGAGAGCCTGAAGGATCTGAGAAAGGGTAACCATCTTGAACTTTTCCTTCCTGAGGAACTTGTTCAAGTTTCTTAAGTCCAAAATGGGTCTCAATCCTCCGCCCTTCTTTGGGATGAGAAAGTATAGGCAGTACCAACCCTTGTTCCTCTACGCTACAGGTACATGTTCTATTGCACCTTTCTCTAGCAGGGTTAAGATTTCCTGCAACAGGAGCGGGTCTGGAATTTTGGCGGAATTGTACCCATGAGGGTGATTGAGGTTTCTTCTGAAAGGGAAGACAGTAACCTTGGCATACTGTTTCCAGTGCCCAAGCATCTGAAGTAATGCCCCGCCATTCTTCAAGACGCTGAGAGATTTTGCCTCCCACCGGGGTCTTGTTGGTCAAAACCTCAGAGTGGCTTTGCAGCAGCTGCAATAGCGGCTGATGGGACAGTTGCCGCTGCTGGGGCAGATCTAGCACCTTTCCTAGCCCTGAAGAAATTTCCTTTGTGCTCTTGGACTGGCCTGTCCCCTTCCCTTCCCAAATGAGGAATAAAATCGAAAGGGACGACCCCTTCAGGAATAGGAGCCTGTGTAGGGGCGTTGAGGGTGTTGTATTGCGGCACTAAGTGACTTTGCTGCTGCTTTAAAGGTCTGCAGCTTCTCTAAACTTTCGTCCGCCTTACTGCCGAACAACCTCAAGCTGTCAAATGGCATATTGAGAAGTCTGGCCTGCACATCCGGTGCATAACCTGACTATCAGCCACACGAATCTGTAAGGTATGATATTTTATTTGTATCGCTCTCGTAGACGAGTGTTTCAGAGCGCGACTAGGCAAGGGAGGGGAACAAGGGAGAACACAAAACAACGATCTTACTAGGCCCAGTGACATTGAGAACGCGCAAGTGCATGGGAAAGGGAAAAAGGAAAAAGTGCATGGAAGGGGGAAGAGTGGAAAGTGCGGAGCAGAGGAGAGCAGATTAAGTAAATAATAAATAAAAATATAGAAAATGGAGGCAATAAAGACTTGTAGTGCAGCCAGCAAGTGGCGTAGCACAGTACTAGATGCCATAGACCTACTGATGCGGTCAGCATTGTCCAAACCGGATTGGAGGCATTCCCCCGATAGCCTCCTTTACTATTGCTAGGAAACCTTCCCATTCTTCACCATCAGGGATAGGCTCAGCTGCTGCTGTCATACAGTCCCAAATATTGTTGACAATTCCGTTTTTATTTAGAAGGATCGCAATGATAAACTGTTTTGTGTTTGCTGACCTTTTTTTATTGAGGAAAAGGTAAGTACACGCGCAAGAAATGTATATTGGAGTGCGTGGGGCATCAGTTAAGTTAATACCAACAGGCGCGCGTGAGGAACTGAACTAATTCATGCGCTCGTGAATACCGAAGCGCGTTATTTTGATTCATCGTTCTTGAATCTCAAAGTCCTTAGAGAAAAGGACCTTCCAACTTGCATGCCCGTCATGCAGCAAACGTCGGCAGTTTATCAGAGGTAACGCAGCGAGTTTGGCAGGCTCCTTATGAAGGCAACGTTGCGCACCACAGGAGTATTTTTTGCACGAAAAGTCTTTAGTGCGTGTTATACAGCAATTGATCAATTAATCGGTGGAGCACTTGTGCGCAAGTCACCAAGTGTCGGAATGTCGAATTGAAGATTCAGTTTTTCACATTGAGCAAAGAAACACTTTCTTCAGCAGCATTTTGAAAGTTGACTAAAGGCGTTCTATGCTGGATAACCTCTAAGTGGGTAAAAGTAAAAAGATTTCAAAAGCCAAGTTAAAGACTCAAGATACATAGAAAAAGCAGCAGAAAGCAAGTTCAAGCAGAAGTTGTTTTAAAAGCCTTTGAGCAATTAAGCAGAGACCACAGGTATCTGGGATAATTAATAAGGGGGTTGAATTGTAGTTTAAGAGTCAATAGTGTGTAATTAATTTCTAATTGTGAGTTTCATTTTAGGTCAGGTGCACAGTAGTTCTCCAGAGGAGCTACAAGCAAGAAATTATTTTCTCCACTTCCCCTTTCCCCTCGCGTTTTCTTGCTCAGCAATTTTAATTCAAGGATTGTTTGATGAGCGAATCTAGGATGTCTGGAGGGATATGTAAGGAACTCATGGTGGTAACAGTAAAGACAGACAAGTCACAGTTCGAGGGCGTTTATTAAACTGTATGCAGGGGTCAGAAAAACGCCTAATCTAGAGCTAAGATGGGAGCAAGATACGACCATCAAATATGGCAGTCCTAGTAGCGTCTTGTCAAATAAAGGGCCTATACAAAAAAAACTATTGCCAATCCTTACCACCAAGTTACAAAAAGAGTGGCATAATGTTCACCGGAAAAGAAACAAGTGTTCACAAAATGGCAAGTCAGGATGGTATGTAGGGTCTAGCAAGGGACAAGGTGGGACTCCTGAGCACAGCACACTCCTGGGCCTTTTCAGTACGAGGCTCACAAGTCCATTCCACGATACCAGAATGTTCAGGGCCAAGTCTCTTTTCTACAAAGTCTCTTGCCTTAGAAGGCCTGCTGGTTCAAAAACAAACGTTCCTTCAATGGTCTTGCACCTTGGGCGATTGTTCTTCACCCATAGGATCTCCCTCCGCCGGGCTCAGATCCTCCTTACAAAATGGGCCTCCCTTTGTCGGGTTCACTACGTCCTTTCAGATATCGCTTTGAACATTCAGGAGCCTTAAATGTCTTCTTAAACACTGGACAACCCTCAACCGGGTTCACTCTTGTCGACACAATTTTCCCCGGTTTATTACTCTTCACCCCAACTTGCAGGCATCCCTCAGCCAGGTTCAGTTTTGCCAAATATACAGATCACTCTGCTTTATCTCAATACAGGATTCATTCTCAGTAGCCTTCACCTTGGCATCCATCCGTCGGGTTCACATAGAAATTCTTGAACTGTGTTAAAAATGGCTAACAGTTCACAATTTGTTCATTTTCATCATAAAGCATGGGTTCCCTTCCCCATGCTTTCTCTCAGCCATGGGTCAGAGACCTTGGATTGTACAAAAGATTTGACTAGACCTTTGTAGGACCATTCTGACATCTCACGCCGTCCTTTCCTAGGGCCTTCTGGCACTTGCAGTTTTCAATACAAAACCAAAGGGGCCAGCGAGACTCCTTCGAATGAGCACTCCTGAACACTCTGCAGCTGGCCCTTCTCTGGGCTTTCCCAAAAGTTCAAATATACACACTTTCCTTGTTTTCAAGTTCTTGCGTTCATCTAATGTTGCCACTTGCAACCTTAGGCTCAAAACCTGTCTGTTTGCCATCAGCTTCCTCCGTCTCACCGATTGTGCAGAGTCTGTTGGTTTGTCTTGGTTCTGGAGTAAAGGACGGTACCACAGTAGCCAGTGTGCCTCCCCGCCTCTGCTATCAACGCAGGAGGCCGCTGTGCACAGTTGACATCTGTTACTCCTCACGCCAGCTGTAGCTCCTGGTCTTATGATTTCCATCTGAGGCTTTGCAGGTCTGAGTTGAAAAGGGCATGGGCAGTTCATCGTCCTTCCAGGTCTCGTCGCCTTTCTCCTTCATTTGAACAGCTGGTTCGATATAGCTGTGTCCTCGTGAGTTCGGCCTTGCTCGTTGTGTGCTCTCGTGCTCCACCTTTTATCCCTGTGGGGAAGGTAAAGGGCTGTCAGTTGTGGGGGTGTGTGGTTGTCAATTGCCAGACTCTACCTGACATGTCCCAACACACTGCTGGTCAGGCAAACGGCTCTGGTGTTAGTCTGTTAGGGTGGGGGGCGGGTTAGTTTGAGCTTCTAAATATCCTACAGAGTAGGATGGGAAAAAGGTGTTACAAGGAAGGAGGTACCACGTCTCAACCTTCAGTGTCCCACTTCCACTCCCCGAAGTCCCCTCATCCAGGTGATATTCCCCCACTGGTCTGCCCCCAGGAACTGGATCCAATAGCGATGGCCATGTCCTGGCCACCTGGATGACAGATGCCCGGGGACTAGTAAGTGAGACACCTTCAGGTTTCTCACAGTTCATTTACTCCTGCAGGAACGAGCGGGCACCTGACATCAATACATGGCCTCCCCCGCTGCTTCTGAATACCTTTGGGCATATTCTTCCCCAATGTCCAATAACGACCGATTGACGCCCTGATGAAGGCGGCATCAATAACTTCTGAAACGAAGAGAGCAGGGAACCAGGATTCAACATTCGGCCCCCTTTGCATCCTCTCCAGATGAGTTTGTCATTCACCATTTCATGTTGGCAAAGATGTCTTTTACCAGAGAGACCCAGACACAGGACTCCCATAGTTACAGGAGTGTTAGTAATGGTTAGAGGGTTTTCAAAAATTGTTTTTTCACATTGAATGGTTACATTAACTGTTTAAATAATGAGTTTATGTCTTTTCTCAAATAAGATTGTAGTCATTTATTACCCAATCACATATGACTTTAACCGTTTGGATTTCTCTTTTCATGCACTAAAAATCAATGAATCGCAATTGATGAGACATTTGGGTATTGGCCTATGCTGTTTTGAGAAGATAGTCGATTCACAATTAACCCAGATGGATTTCTTTTGATTTCACCTTTGACATTGTGTTCAGAACAATTTATGTATTTGCTTGGTCTTATTCTTAGAAACAACAATATTCTTTTCAATCACATGAAATATTGGACAGTGTATTTAGAACAAAGTATGTGTTTGCTTCATTTTATTCTTCAAAAACAACAAGATTTCTTGCAATCACTTGAAAGATTTTTTCATTTGGTTTCTCATTTCCATTCATTAACGTTATACATGTAGGAGTTATGGGAGTCACTTCCTTCAGATGAATTGTCCATAATCCGTTACGAATAAGGAGTTTGGACAATATAGTAACAAATCGGACATCCAAAAGAATGGATAGTCGTGGTTTAGTCACATTTACCTTTAAAATACAGATAGGGGTACACATTTATTGGTGAATGTGTGATATGAAGGCTCAGTACCCCTATCGGCCTCCACGTATAACCCTATGGTTTCTTTGTTATAACAACGACCGAGGGCGGGCTGTCAATCTCATCAAAGTGAGTATTTTTAATTTTCGGGAGAGCGGTGGCAAGGGCATTGCAGGCATTGTTGATATTGCGGGTGAGGTTGCTGGGTGTTAAATATTTGGGCAGTTGTCTTTGGGTTCTTACTGCCTTTAAAAGTCATTTAGGTCCCGTTGTGTCCAACGGCTAGAGCCCATAATGCAGGGGCCTAGATGTATAGGCATGTAGTTTGCAAGTGAATGACAACATTCTAACCCCAAATCCCCCCCCCCCCGCCCAAGCCGCTCACCTATACCAATGCCTATATCCAAAGGGAGACCTGACACGGCACACTGCGCTCAGCGTCCTCTCCTCCTAGAGTAGGTGCTGGGTTCTCTGTGGCTCCATAAGAGGCTGCTTCGGGCAGCTGACTTGTCGGCTGTGTCCCGGTGTCCTTAGCCCCCTCACTCTCTCGCAACAAGCTTAGTTCATGTCTATTGATTTTAATGTACGTATTTTTTTTGACACTTTCCCCAAGTGTGGCTCCTGGCAAAGATTCCAAGATTCCTCATGCAAAAAGTGAGCAATTCCTCCCCTCGTCTTGTTCGATTTGAATTTGGACACCCGTGGTTTCATTTATGTTCTCCTTATTGATTCAGGACTACAAGTACCAGAATGCAATGGGAAAAACAGGACCATGCTAGCTTCTCACAATCGACATTGGACTGTTACCCGCCAGGGCTTCAGCTGCATTTCTGTAGAAAAGCGTAGACCAACAGTGCATGCAGCAAGTAAGGGCAATTACTGTAGAGAACAAGTTACAACATTTGCGGCTGTATGCTGTGCAGTGAGACGAAGCCAGATTGCTGGTGATTAAATATCAGGCAGTGTTCTGTCAATATCACCGAGCAGTGACCGATGGAAGCCACACTCTTCACGGGTTCCGCAGCACACAGTGCACCCCCGCTCCCCCACACTGAGCAGGAGAAAAGGCTAGGTGCGCCATGATCTGGAGACTTTCATAGAGAGGACTGGTCTAGAGACCTCATCCACTGTTAAGGGGCGAGGAAGGTGAGCAGGTGGGAAGAGGAGGGCCAAGGGAGGCCTGAGAGCTGTGGAGGGAGGGGAGTGGAGGAGAGTGAGGACAGGATGTCCCGAGTTTTAAGAAGTGGGAGGCCAGTGAAGTACAGACGGTCGGGGATGGCAAGGGAGAAGTGTCATTCTAAAAGTCTACTAGTGTGGATTTTACTCCCCCTGAAAAGCATAACGTAACACTAGGATTTACTCACCTTTAACTGCATACGGCTATTCTAAATCAGGTTTATATTTTTGGTTCATATACCAAAACTATGGTGTTGGATTTTATCATTTTGTTGATGACTTATAATAGTGGGGACGGGGGAGTTTCCTGGGTTGGGGCTATCAGTGATTTTCATTGCGCACTGTACCTTTCTGAGAGACTGGAAGTCTGTCCTTGCTGCTTACTGCCGGATGAGAAAGATGAGGAGCAAAAACCTACAAAACCGCACTCGATGACGCAGAGTGCCGTGAGTGTTTCCTGTGTAACATGAGAGCATGGGACCGGATTGTGAGAAGAACTGCTCCTCCTCCACGAAGTTGAACATAACGAGCGCCGACTCCGAAATCGAGCCGGACCGTATAAAAAGTGCCCGCTTCAGACGAGATGCCAAACACTACTCGGCCTCCTGAAACAATCGATTTTTGCTGTGGATTCAGGTGGAGCCCCGGATCCTTGTGCGCAGAAGAAACCATGAGGCAGAGAAAGTAAGTATGCCTCACACTTCAATTTACGACTCCCTGCACAAAATCACTAAGCACCGCGCGAGGAGGGGCGGCAGGCAAATCTACACAAACATGCGTGTGAAATGATCATGGAGACGGGGATCGCCTTGGCAGAGGTGCGTGTGCCTGCCCGCCCTTCTCCAACAGACGCATTCGTAATCTCTAGCAGCAACGCAGAACATACGTCTGCACCTAGCGCAACACTGCAGACAAAAGCTGAAACGAATAACCCGTGCATCTGTCCATTCTGGACCCTTATTCTGCAAACTCACACTCCTCCCCCCTTTTATTCTCCCCCCAAAAAGGTGTCGCATGAGTCTTGCTTGGTTTTGGCATAAAAAGGCCGCAGATTTTATTCTCCACAAGTCATAAACACAGTGCACACATTAGTGGAGATGCTTTGTAAGATGCGGCGACTGCTCCGTGTCCGAAAACCTGCTTCCCCCTTGCTTTCCACAAGTCCTCATAGGCCCAACTCTCCCAGCCCTTTTGCCTGAGCCTCGCCTGCCCCTGCAGGTCATCTTGAGCGGGGAGAGCGCCGTATCTTTGGGGAAGCTGAGCCCTTGTTGTTCGCCCCCAGGCGCCCCCGCCGTGTTAGGCTCCCAAGGGGCGCTGGGTCTGGGAAGGGCGAAGACCCTTCCCGCTTTCGCCTGGCTCTTCCGGAGTCTGTCTCTGGTGTTTGGTTGCCCAAACACCGCCACGCCACCCGCGGGTTACCGCCCGCTGTGGCTCCCCCTTGCCCCCTTGCCTACAAGTCTGACAAATGCGAGCAAATGTTCCAAAAAAACAACTCCAACCCTTGTGGGGACAAATGCACCCCGTCCTTTAGGAAATACTCAGGTGATTTTAAATTGATTAGGCCGTGTCTGATCTGGCCAAAGCCCCTCCCCCTACAAAATCTGGCCATCGCGCCGTTCAGTTTCCTCCTGGACCTCTCGATGGCTGCATGGTTGTCCGCCCCCCGCCATACCTGCCTCGGGATTAACTCGGACCAGATGATTTCCGTGTCCCCCAGCTGGCCTGCCAGCTCTTGTAAGGAGGCCATCATCGCCCGCATCAGGGCCCCTCTCCCTAAGCTTGTCAGATCGTTTCCCCCCAGGTGTTTGATCAACAGCTCTGGCCTCCGCCGCTTCGCCAGAAGCCTCTGCACCTGCCCCTGCAGCTGTGCCCATTTCATGCCTGGATTCCCGTGCCACTCCATTCGAAACCTGCCCCCCGTCATCTCCTCATGTTCTTTCGACCAGCACGCCCCTGCCCTTGCCACGAATGAGTGCCCTATCACCCAGACCGTCTGTTTTTCTTTCTGGGCTGCCGCTGGGAGGGAGAGAAGATGGCACGTTAAGTTACATTTTTTCCGGCCTGATATACCTCTTAAAACACCCTGACTTCCATCTGCCAATCTGTTTGATCCCCCCCTCGCTCATCCCCATTACTGCGGCAGACGTGGCCGCTCCAATCCTAAATGAGTGCGTCCCAAAGCCACCACTTGTCTCCCCAATCCCCTCCAGAGCCATTTCCATAACCCGTCTAAATTGAAAGCGGCTTAGCGCCAACCCCTCCTGGTGAATGAGCAGCGGTGCCCCTTCGCCTGAAGGCGGCCTCACATTTAGGAACTCGGCCATTGCCCTGACTGGGCAAATTGGGTCGCCCCCGATGGCTTGGAGAGTAACTGTGCACCCCTTGCCACCCTGATCTGTTTTAGAACGCCTGACCCATACCGTCATCTGGGACCCTGTGACCTGGACGTCTTTTACCCTCACAAACCCGGCCCCTTTTGCCTCTTTGTTCTCCGCTACCAATTCACTGATTCTGAACGCCCCAAAAAATGCCAGTGTAAAAGCTGCTCTAAACAGGGCCACCTCGAACCCACCCCGACATGTCTCCTGCAAATGTGCCACAATCCTCCGAAGTTTGACCACGTCTATGGGCCTCCTACTGTCGCCCTGCTGCCCTCCTTGCTTCGCCCAACCTTTCATGGCCGTGACAATGTAGTGGTCCTTGGTGGGATCCCTCTCCCCTTTGAGTTTGCAGTGATGGGCGATGGCTGCCAGATGGTAAGCCATCCATGACCTGGACTTTCCTTCTCGCCAACCCCATCCCACGAAAGCTCTTACTGGCTGCTCCCCTTTTTCGCCCTCCAACACCTCCTGCTTGAATTGCAGATAGCGCTCCCAGCATGCCTTGTATCTGTTCGTGGTGCCTGGGGCGAGCGCCGTTTGGATCAGTGTGCTCAGATCTCCCCAATCATGCCCCACCATCGCGCCTTGAATGTGGCCATCGTCTCGTCTGCTCCCGGGCAATTCCTCCGGAATTTTTCCAGCTGCAAACGAGAGAGAGCATCAGCTGCTGTGTTCTGCACCCCTTGAATGTGCCTCGCTCGTACTTCAATGTTGAGTTGCAGCATGCATTTGTAGAGCCTTCTCAACAACCTTAGCACCCTGGCGTTGCTAGCGGTACCTTGATTAATGACCTGGACTACTGCCAAGTTGTCAGACCATAGCACGACTCTGCTGTCTTTCAGTTGTTCCCCCCACAATCTGAATGCGACTACAATGGGAAAGAGTTCCAACAGCGTGATGTCCTTGGTGACCCCTGCCCGATGCCACACCTCTGGCCAGGCCATGCCGCACCATTTGGTGTCCAAGATTGCCCCAAATCCCAGAGCCCCGGATGCATCTGTGACTAGCCTGAACCTGTCATCCTTCTCCCTCCCCTGTCTCCATATCCGCACCCCGTTGAAATGCTCCAGAAACTTATCCCACATGTCGAGGTCTTCCTGCACTTCCGGACCCAACCGTACGTGTTGGTTAGCATGTTGCAACCCCACTGTCTTCAGCTCAATCTTCCTGGCAAACACTCTACCCACTGGGATTACCTTTCCCGCAAAGTTAAGGTTTCCCGCCAGAACCTGGAGTTCCCTTAGCGTAGCCTTCTTCTTCCCCTTTAGACTTTGGATGACTGCCTTTAGCTTGTGCACTTTCTCCTGCGGGAGCCTGCACTCCCCTTTCAAAGTATCAATTTCGATTCCCAGGAATGCTAGGCACGTCACTGGCCCCACTGTCTTGTCCCCCGCTAATGGGATCCCCATCACCTTTGTCACTCTCTGGAATGTGTGCATGAGAGCCTTACACTCATCCGACCCCTTCTTCCCCACAAACAGGAAATCATCTAAGTAGTGCACCACTGCCCCTTCCTTGCACTCGTGCTTGACCGTGAATTCTATAAAGCTGCTAAATGTCTCAAAATATGCACAAGATATGGCACACCCCATCGGCAGGCATTTATCAAAATAGCACTTGTCCTGAACTTTGAACCCAAACAACCGCTGACTGTCTTTGTGGATTGGTAGTAGCCGGAATGCCGACTCAATATCTGCCTTCCCCAAGAGTGCTCCTTCCCCCGCCTTCCTTATCACCTCCACTGCCTCCTCAAAGGAGGAATACTGTACTTTGCACAGATCCCCTTCAATCCCATCGTTGACTGAGTCTCCCTCGGGGAAGGAGAGGTGGTGAATCAGCCGGTACTGCCCTACCTCCTTTTTAGGTACCAGCCCCAACGGTGAAACTACCAAGTCCTTCAGTGGGGGTTCAATGAAAGGGCCCGCCACCCTCCCCAACTTGATTTCTTTGGCGATCTTGGCTGCCACTACCTCCGGCCTTGCCAAAGCTGACCTGAGGTTAGCTGCCTCCCTTCCCTTACCTACTCCTGAACATGGTATCTTAAAGCCCCATCTGAAACCTTCCCATAAAAGTCTGGCATCTCTGACGTTATGATACACATTCAACCACGGAGTCATTGCTTGCAGATTGACCGGGGTTGGCAGCCTCTCTTTAATGATATTGTTACACAATTGCCGCATTGACTCAGACATACTGTTACCCTCATCAATCCCTCTTGACTTTTTCATTAGGTCTGGGGCTGCTCTTGCGCTTCCCTTCACTGGTTGAGGAGGTGTGCTCCTTGGCCCTCCCCCCTCGGGGGTGTTTGAATCTGCATGTCTTCCCAAAGGGGCAGCCTTCCTCTGAATTGACCCTCCAGCATTCAGCTTGCTCCCCCTGGTAGCTGGTTCTACTGTTCCAGGAGGAGTGCCCGCGAAAGGACGCCCTCCCTCGCTTGGAATAACCCCCCCTGCCCTTCCAAACTTGAGGTTTCTCCCCTGGGACTTTCTCTCCTCCCCCTCCGGGCTGGATCATTTTGTCTAAAAAACCACCCACATCCATTTCATCCCAAGACAAAGCTGGCCATACTTGCATTTTTAAACGAAACGCTCGGTCATATTGCAACCATCCTTCCCCCCCATGCTTCAAATACAGGTCATGGATATACTGTTCATAAGCCAACATTGATAGCGCGTCTTGAGGATATTTTTCAATCATCACTGATGTGTAAACCTTAAATGATTTCAGCCAGTTGTGAATGGACGCCTCTGTTTTAGGTTGCTCCTTGTCTCTTTTTTCTTTCTCCTTTTCTGATAGCTCTTTCAACCCATTACCCAGAGGTTCCATCCCCACAAAATCCAGAATCTCAATAAATTCTTTTTTCCACACCCTCTCCTTTATCGATAATGGAATGTGCCAAGACAGGGAGTTCACTGCCACCCTTACTGGACCAAAACCCGGCATTGCCCTCCCATATTGAGTCATTACGGGGCCCCACATCCCCCCTAGCCCTCCAGTACCGTTGGCCCGCTGTGTCTGAATCCTCCTCCGTTTTCCGGCCGGTTCTTCTTCCTCCCCGCCACGTTCTTCCTCATCTAGCTCCTGAATGTCCTCATTGTCCGGGAAAAGAACTGGGGAGCTAGGCCCGGGGCTCGCGCCGTCCCCCTCTTGCTGATTTGTCAAGACCTCCAGCCACTTAGACCCATGTTTGGCCGCTGCCTGCTTTGCCATGTCCAGAAATGCAGCCAAGTCCATTATTACCGCTGCTGCCTTCGAGGTGCTTTGTGAGGATGGCCTGCAAATTTGCTAGCCTGCAACCCCGTGCGCCGCTCCACTACCCGGCCACGTGGGGTGCTTTGCCGTGGGCGCGCTTGTTCGCCGAGCTCTTGCAGCGCCCCGGACCGCCTCGCCGCCGAATGTGCCGAGCTCTTCCCCGAGCGCAGCCGCGGCTTCCTCAGCTTCTCCCTCACTCGTTCGCTGAGCTGTGGACTCCTCGCTGGGCCCACCGCCCTTTGCCTCCTTGCGACTTCTAGTCGGAGGCGAGCGGTGACTGCTCCTCCCCTTGGCCGCGATCTCTTGGTGGGGGGGGGGGGGAGGTCACCGACCTTTTAGCAGCCGCTTTCCTTCGTCGCTCCCCCTCGGGTTCCTGCTTCGCCCGTCTGGCCTCCCCGCCGCTCCAGCTGCTCCTCGCTTGCCGCTTCCTCTCACCGATCGCCCCGATGCGCTTCTTCTGCTTTCCTCCCTCAGCTCGCCTGCCGCTGGCTGCTTCCGGTGTTCCGTTCTCCTCCCGCGTCGCCGCAGCCGTCTTCACCCTCTCAAGCTTTGCCGCTGGTTCGCCGCCGCTCTCCTTCGATTCCTTCCCGCACTGCACCTGACACGAAAAACAAAGTCCTTGGTGGCAAGCGGGTCCCACTGCCAGGGGTGACTGAGTTCTGCAGTGGGGACCCGCCTGCTTTTAAGGGGCTAACTCCGCCCCCTACCCATTGTCTTGCTTCGCGGGCTTTTCGTTCCTTTGCCGCGCTCCCTTTTCGCGGGCTTCTCCCGTTGTTTGCCGCGCCTGCCTTCCCCCACCACCCCTGTGGAGAGGGGGAGGCCGCCTTTGGAGGAGGACACCGCTCGGGTTATCGGGGTGCCTCCTCCATTTTGTGTTTTTTCGTCGACACCTGCATGCTCCTTCTGACTTGCCTGCCGTGACCACAAATGGCCAAATCACGTTGCTGGAAACGAGAAGTCATCCGGCATTGCCACTGCCGTGGACAGAGGAGAATCAGACAAACAGCTTATGGAAGGAGCTTCCACTTTCAGTGAAGCAGAGAGGAATGCTCACATGAAGTTGTGGTTAATGAAATTACGGATTATATCCAACAGAACTAGAATAATGATGAAAATGGATCTCCTCCGTCGCAAGACAAACTCCTGATGGAAATACGGTGACCTGTCCACATCAACGTGGCTCAACAGGAGAAGACTGCACACTGAATAACAAGTTGCTGAATTCAGAAAAATCCTAATTATTTCACATTCATGAAAACAAAGCCAGGGGTGATTTCAAATGAGCCTGAATTCACCAGGGAACTTACATCTTCCCGACGCAACTCCCTAGCAGTTGCGGACAAGCTTTCACGCAACATAGCCGAAATATCACTACAAATGCGGAACACTCGAGCAGATAAATTAAATACAACCTGCACATTTTTAAATGTTCTCCTTTGAACAAACCAACCCTAATAATATGTCGAGCAAACCGAGAAGAGTGGACACCCCTCCAGGCATCATTTGCTCACAAGTGAGACAAAAAGTGAGCCAAATAAAAAACCCAGAGTAATAACTCTTAATCCAACTAATCATGAAAAAAACTCGACAAAAGTGAGGAGTCGACAACGACTTCGGGAGACTGACTCCTCAATCATTGAGAGAGACTTCCCAAAGGTGCAGAGGTCATTACACAATAGAAAATTACATAAGTTGGCAGGACCAAATTTGAACAAAATCACTCAGCAAGCTTCACAGGAATTGAAATAAAATGTGTCAGCCATAACGATTTCTCTTGCTCCATTTCTGAAGATGTATGAGCATATAAATGACAGCTTCAACGATCAAACCACCTTTAATGGCCTTGATGCATTCAAAGCTCAAACATCAAAACATTTATGACCAACATTTAGCCGGTCAAGTGGCACAGCGAGTAGAGCGCTCGCTTTGACATCAGTGCAGAGCCTGCGAACGCAGGTTCGAATCCCAGCAGCGCCAAACTCAGCGTTTCATCCTTCCGAGGTCGATAAATGAGCACCACACACCGTGGGTAAAAATAAGCAGCGCTCAGATACCTAAGGGTTCGTAGCGCTATATAAATGCCAAATTATTATTATTATGATCCTCCAAACAAAAATAAATCAAGACTTGGAGACAGACGTAGCTCAAATGTCTTTGATAGAACAACTCAAATCCAACGGAGAAGATAAAAAAAAACTCCTGGTAGAAGTGGCCTGAGAATCACTACTCCAATTATAAAAGAACAAAAATACAAATAACAGATGAATCTCTGGCCATCGACAAACGAGCACACCAAAACACAGTGCTCATGTGGAGAAAGCAAAGAATCGAGCAGTCAAACTGAAACCTTGCATCCAACTACTGATGGGCTGAACTGGCATAGCGAACTTATGACAATTAAGCAAACTCCAAGTAACCGAGACATCCACAAAGAAGCAGCCACTCCACATTCACAAATCGTCAGAAGGAACGATAATTTAATGTGTTATAGTTTACACTTTTCACATTCTATAAGTACAAATCTAGGAATTCAATAATTTCTACAAAATTCAATATTATCACAATAGTGCAAAACAGTTATATATAATACAGTGTAATTACAACTACAGCTATGATTGCAAATATGCAATATAAAATATCATTTCTACCAAAAATAAAATGCATAGGTCTGCAATAATTTCCAATTGACCAGTTTAAAACATGAATTCCAAAATGATATCTACTTCCAATCTAACTTGAGCTTTCTGCAGAGTGCATGTTTGAGAATGATGAATGTATCAAATCACGGTTGTATGGTTATTCCCAGGAGTTTTTCTACCTTTTACCAGACATTACACATTGAGATATATACCTTCATGTTGCTTGTGTTGATACACTGCCCAAAAAGCCATATCCTTTACAATATCAAGATTGTGTACATATCTGCCATAAAGTCTGGTATACATCTCAGTAAGACTAGAGCATTCTGCCAATACGTGCTTAGCCGTTTCTATGACTTCTTTATTCCTACATATCCTAGACCCTCGCTCAAGCCATGGTTATGTTGGCAAATGACCCAGTTACTGACAATACTGGCAGATGGTTCAGTCACAGTAATAAGGGGAGAGACTCATGTACTGCTGAGGTTTCTTAAACGTATATAACAGGTGAGATCCCGACTGGCACTTTTTAGAGTATTCAAATGAGCATAGTTTTCCAGCCAGTCCCACAATTCAATACGTCTAGCAAGTGCATGTTTCATTTTTACAATGTCCTGCCCCTTCCTCTGTATCCAACAGATCTTTAAAAAGTACCTCCATGCTTTTTTTTAGCGGACAAGTCGTCGCTTCTTTAAGTGTGTCCTGATGTAGAGCAAGTAGCAACCTATTATTGGGGTCATTGCACATAGTGGTGTACATTTCTGCTCGTTTTTTCAGCACTATAGCTTTAAGTGTTATCAGTCCTAGCTCTAGCCTAATTATTGCCGTCAGTATGCAGCCTGGGAGGCCCAGTATTTTCCTCCAATATTTACCCTCTATGATCTGCAAACATTTTAGATCTATAGATAGTAGTGATTCCAGGCCATAGGTTATCATTGGAGCCAATACCTGATTATATAGCCGACGGGCAGCCCAAACTGTGTATCCCCCCGTATTAGAGGGAGAAACGATGCACCATGGCCAATATTTCCTCTAAGCTGTGCGCATGCCCAGCTTCCTTCTGGGTGCCGCTCAGAAGATTGTTAGCAGCGCACACAGACAATTCTCACCTATTCAAAAAGATTAAGGCACAAGCCACAGCAATTATCTGAAATTGTATTGCTTTTATTTAAGCAACTAGTCTTGATATTCTGCTCATTTGCATTACACTACTATGCATGGGTGACAGTAAACACCCAAAATCCCTAACAGCAAAATACACACAAGAGGTTAAAAACGAATATGAAAAACTGTCTCCATGAACAGAAAAATTTAACCAAGATATCCCTGCACACATTAACAAAATAATGTTACCTCCCCACCCATGACTCCTAAACCTGACTCTAACACACTTTTACCTTATGACTCTAACGTCGGCCCCAGAACACATTAAGATACTACCGGACAACCTTGACGCTTTCTCTTGGATATGCGAATGTTTAGCAGACTTGTACCTGCATCCACATGTGTAACATGAATAACGTTCATGCGCCAACATTTCTGTTACTCATTGCACCTTACCAAAAGCGTCACCCACACTATATAATCACACTACCACCTTAAATATTGGATACTGACTAAGTAAGCATGCTACTTGGATGTGTAACCTCATCACATACTTCCTCTTCTTTTTACAAAGGTGCTTTGAAGCGGCCCCTTGCAAATTAACGCATCATAAAACTCAAATATTGATTTGCCCTCTAAAGATTTTGAGAAGACAAATGTGATGCTTAGCATCTCCTATTTTAGCATTACTAACATTACCCTATACATGGAGAGCAACATTGCAATATCATTTACTTAGCCTCCAAGGGATAATGGGTATGGAATATGCCAGATTACTCGTCCATAGTATCGGGGCACCGGCTATTCAGACAGGAGGTTGCTTTTCATACAATCTGCATTGTTTCCAAGTGTTGAGAGTACCTTTGGGCATAGACCTTCACACATCATATGGTAACTCGCTTCTATACAAAAAAACAGTTCACTGAGCACTAATCCTACACAATGATATAAGAGTGGGGTATGTTGCAAACAATCTAATATAGAGCCATGCCATTCTTAAAATGCAAATATGTTGAGGAATTAAATATGCCTGGCTTGCAAAGTATTGTGGGTCTGCAAACATTCCAGTGAATGTTTACTGCTACAATCCCTCACTTTTTACAGTGCTCCATCAACTAGTATTGGAGGCTAGCACAGGGTCTAGGGGAAGGCTATGGGTGGAAGAGCACAGAATCACTCCTTGCGGGTAATGAACTGTTAGCCAAAGTTTGAATGCAGTACCCTCTGGGAACACTACAAGCAACTATGACTACAGATATAGGCAACCCAACCTTTGGTATATGCTTGTACTATACCGTTTTGGTAGCGTGTTGATCAGCCAGGCTTATCTCGAGGGGAAATGTGAGTAGTAGTGGAGTTACAAAGATTCACAATTACAGGTATTCATAAAGCCCTCTTTAGAAGGGAGCAATATACTAGTAACATTCAAATAAACTTCAATACTGTACACGCTGAGTGTCTGAATCAGACCAGACCCTTTTGGGATGGCCCACAGACACAACCTATACCCACAGGTGACTTCAGTAACAAGAGTGCTGGGGACATTGATATCTTACTGTTGGCATTCAGAACACTTTAAAAAGTTGGTAAAAGGCACAAGAGATCATCAATTTCCTAAGCAGGGCAAATACTTTCAGATAGCAATAGAAGAGTCATTCAATTGAAAAGGCTAAGCCAATGTCAATAGGCCAACGTCTTTGTATAGGATGCAGCACTTCAGGTAAGTAAATGGAAAAGACTTTGGCACAAGTTCTTAGGAGTCTTTGAAAAAAAGAAGAATCAAAAGTATTATTAATATTATGTAGGGCTACAAGCTGATTAGACTTGTGAGCTGCAGAAGTTACAAACACTTCCACAGTAGTAAGGGGTACGCTCTCTTCGACTTGTTTTACAGTACCTGAAGAAGAAAAGATGCAGCTGATGACTTCTGTTCCTGGGCAGCTCTGCAGATCTCACTGTTCCTGGTCTCACTGTTCCTGGGCCTCAGTTGTGGGGACAAGAGGGAGGACGTCTGGGACTCATACACTACACTGGCACTGTCAAAACTGGCAACCGGCAAACTTTACTTTCAGTGACTGTTTCGAGTTTCAGCTCTTTGCGGTACAACAAATAGCAATAAGCATGGTTCCTGGCTGTCAAGGTGGGGTCCCACACTCTGCTGAGGGGGCTTGGGCAGTCCTGCTTCCTGGGAGTCCAGAGGATCTTCCAAAAGCTTTAGGCCAGCTTAAAAGTAACGCACACAATCTGGTGTCCCTCTCCCTAGCTATACAGTTCCTGCAGCAACTCCAAGGAAAATCAACCAGCTCCGAGATGGGTGTCCAGGTGGCTTACTTTGGAGTGGATTGGTCCCACCAACTCAAAGGGAGAAGTCGTCCTTGCAGGGGCTTCTCGGTCGATGCGAACTTGGCGATTCAGACCTGCAGCAGGGCTTCACCGGGCAAACCAACAGTCCAGGAGTTGCAGCAGCGGTCCTTTTGAAGCTCTTCTTCGGTTCCTTCGTCCAGTGGTCGACTCTGCCTTCCAAGCCCAAAGACTCGCCTTTTATTCAGTTCTCTCCCATTCATTCCAGCCTAGCTGTCACTCACCCAGCAGGCTGGCTGTCCTTGCCAGTGAGCCAGCCAGCCAATCACCACAGATTGCATTGGGGTCTCGTAGGAGACTGAGCACAGGGAGTTTTGGGCACCTCCCTCACTTCCTGCCTACCCCAGACACTCTGGAGCAAGAGGTGGGTTTCACTCCTGAAGCCTGCCAATGGCGAATGAACAAAGACCAAACCTGGTTTGGCGTGCAGAGAAACTCTTGAAGGACTTTCCCACAAAGACCTGGCGAAAAAAGATCAGGTACCATTTTAGCAAAAATGGATGGATGCCATTTTGAAAAAGATGGCTCCCGCGGTTACTTTACCGGAGCCGCGAACTTTCGTGGTAAATGCAAACTAAGGTTTGCAAAACGAAACCACTGCCACCAGCCAGTCAATTGAGGGAAGGGGAACAAAAAAGGTTACATAAGCATTTCGACACAGGGGATACTAAGTAACCCCTCCAGCACTCTACTGCAAGATAGGGTGTGCTGGGTCTAGCAGTACAATGCGAAGTAAAGTCAATTTTACTATACTGCTCTGGGAAACAGTAGTTGATCCCAGAGAAGGTATTTAGACCTTGGGAAGTCTAAAAGACTTCTGTGCCACTGCACTGAAGGTGCTTTGGGACATAATTGTAAAAGATGATGCCTATGGAGTTGGTTAGACTCCATAACCAAAAGAAACAAACACAGAAAACAAATTGAATAGAAAAGTTCAAAGTCCCAAAGCTTAGCAATAGAGCTGGAGGGCTCCAAGGTGGGAGGAATTGACACATTAAGAATTCGCCCCAACATGAACAAAGCAGCACATTTAAAAAACCAAGGCAGACGTTTCGGCAGTACACTGAAGGACACGTGTTGCTCGTTTGCTAAAGGATAGGAAATTCTAGTACCCGTCTAGACAACGGCACCTTTTTTTTTCTATACTCAGCTGCTGAGGGCTTTTCAATATAACCATGTGTTGTGTGTATCATCTATAGCAGCTCCCTGCATCTTATTTAACTGATCACAAAGAATTACAAAAGAAAGCACTCAACCAGTTGCATCTGTGATTAAATTGATGCTATTAACTTAAAAGGCACATTTGTTTTTCTTTAGTAGGGCTCTTGTTTAATTGCATCTAGTCTGGTGTGGGAAGGTGGGCAAAACTTTACCATGTGCCCTGTCATTTCACTTCCTATGTAGGGGTTCAAGCAGGGCTCCAATCAGATTCTGCTCTCTACTTGGAGGCAAACGATTTTTCAAGGTGTAGAAAAGTAATATAGGGATACTTCCTGCTTATTAAAAGACGTTTTCACCTTAAAATTCCTCTTGAGATTGGGCATTAGAATTCCTTCCTATACCGCTGCTCTACTCGGGTCACATTTTTGATCCTCATATTCTGAGGGGCAGTTATTCTGATGCAATTATCATCCTTACACAAATTATTAAAAGCATGTTCTCCTGGCCCTTGAATCCTTCATTAAAGTGGCACTTGAACTCCTATGTTTTTTGACACATTGCTTTTAATTGCCATTAAGCCATCAGCAAATGTATTCTGTCTGAATTTCTTGACCGCCACATCAGTTATGCCAAGAGATGAACAAGTTACTTCTTACCTTGTAACGTTCTTATGACGGGATGTTCCTCCGACGTATTCCTCATCTTAGATATCTCCTTCCAGCTCTGCTGGCCTCGGAAAATTTTTCTCTAGAGGGCGCTGCGCGTCGACGTCCTCCGAGTCGATGTCCCTCGACAGCCGCCGTGTCGACGTCATCCTGCCTATAAAGGCCGCGCGCAGCGTCCGTTGCTCAGTTCCGTTTTGTAGCCCACAATAGTACTTTCTGGACTAGACTAATCACCCTGAAGGAGCGTAAGCTGCAACAACACGGGAAGTAGAACTGCAGGGATGGATGGGAGGGTCGATGAGGAATACGTCGGAGGAACATCCCGTCGAAAGAACGTTACAAGGTAAGAAGTAACTTGTTCTTCGAAGGGATTGTGTCCTCCGACGTATTCCTCATCTTAGATAGGCTCCCATAGCAGTATTCTATTATTGGAGGAGGGAGTACTGACGTCACGCTGTCTATTGATGAATAGAATGCAGTACAGCCCTGCCAAACCTAGTCTCTTGACTGGAGGAGGAATCCAAATTGTAAAAACGTGTAAAGGTATGGACAGACGACCATGTAGCGGCCGCACAGATGTCTTTAACCGGCACGCCTCTTTTGAGGGCCGATGAAGCTGCAATACCTCTGGTCGAATGAGCCCTAAGGTTTTGAGGGGGCTCTTTCCCTGCCAGTTTATAACATTCCAGAATGGCTAGAATGATCCATCTGGAAATGGTCTGCTTAGTTATTGGTAACCCCAGCTTGTGACCTGCGTAACCTACAAACAGCTGGTCTGCCTGTCTTATCCTGGCTAGTCTACTGATGTAAAAACTTAAAGCCCTTCTAGGGTCTAGCCTGTGTAACCTCTCTTCCTCTTTCCCCGGGTGAGGAGGAGGAGGAGGATAGAAAGATGGTAGGGTAATCTTCTGAGTGATATGGAATTCAGAAACCACCTTTGGGAGGAAATTAGGCTTCACTTGCAGGACAACTTTGTCTTTGTGAAATATTGTGTGAGGGGGTTTACAAGAAAGAGCTTGTAATTCGCTCACCCTTCTAGCAGATGTAAGTGCTATTAATAAAACAGTTTTAAGGGTAAGGAATCTTAACGAACAAGAATGGAGTGGTTCGAAAGGTGTGCCCATCAGGAAAGTTAGTACTAAGTTTAAATCCCATAGGGGAACTTGGAATGGTCTTGGGGGATAAACATTGGTTAACCCCTTTCGAAACTGTATTACCAAGGGTAATTTGAAATAGGATGGTTCTTCCGCAGTGCGCATAAAGATAGATAGCGCTGCGAGATAGCCCTTAATGGTGCCAACTTGAAGACCTGAATTCGCCAAATATAGAAGGAAGGACAAAACCATTGGTGTACCACATGAAAAAGGGTCGATATTCTGTTCTCTACACCAGCTGCAAAATCTGTTCCAACGGCAGCGGTATAAAGACTTTGTTGTTGGCCTCCTTGCCGAAAGCAACACCTCCATAACATCAGGGAGGTCCCAATCCTTGTACCTCAACCTTTCAGAAGCCAAGCGTGAAGGTTGAGGGTTTTGATGTCTGGATGGAGAACCTGACCTCCCTTCTGTGAGAGTAGGTTCTCTGAGTGTAAGTCGAATTGGAGGGCAGATGGACAAGTCTCGAAGGTCCGGGTACCACGTTCTCCTGGCCCAATCCGGGGCAATTAGGATCATGGTTCTCCGGAATCTTCTCAACCTCCTGATCATTTGAGGAATGACAGGGACCGGTGGAAACGCGTACAGAAGCAGAAACTCCCAGTCCACTATGAACGCGTCTCCCAGAGCTCCTCTCGGGGGAAATTCCCTTGAGCAGAACAGATCGCATTTCCTGTTGACGCTGGTGGCGAACAGATCCACCTGAGGGGTTCCCCAAAGGGCAAAGATCTCTTGAAGGACTTCCTGAGCTAGTTCCCACTCGTGGGAGACTGCTCTGCCTGCTCAGAGCGTCCGCTGTCAAGTTCTTCTCTCCGGCTAGGTGAACTGCCGATAGAGAGATTCCTTCTTGGATTGCCCAAAACCAGAGCTGCATCGCCTCTCTGCACAGGGGTAGTGATCCTACGCCTCCTCTTTTGTTGAGGTAATGCATGGCCACTGTGTTGTCCGTCATTATCAGGACGTTTTTCCCTTGTACAGCTGGCAGGAACGCCTTCAGCGCAAGTCTGATGGCTCTCAGCTCTAACAGGTTGATATGTAGTCTGGACTCCGATGGAGACCAACGACCGCTGATGGTCAAGTCGTTGGCGTGGGCTCCCCACCCCGCGAGTGAGGCATCCGTGACTACTGTTATCTCCGGCCAGGGTTGCCAAAAATTTTCTCCTTTCAGAATGTTCTCCTGACAGGCCCACCACTGAAGGTCTCGAGCCACCCTGTCGGGAACCTGAAGAAGATCTGTCATTCTCCCTGAGAATTGTGACCACTGAGTCCTCCGTGCCCACTGGAGGGATCTCATTCTCAGGCGAGCCTCTGGCACTAGGAAAATGCAGGATGCCATGAGGCCTAGCAACCTCAAAAAGTCGAAGGCTGGGAGACGTTGGGCATTTTGAAACTTGGTAACCATCTGTAGAATATCTTGAGCCCTCACCTCTGGTGGCAAGGCTTTTCCCAGGGAAGTGTCCAGGATCGCTCCTATGAACTGGAGTCTCTGCGATGGTTTCATTTGTGACTTCTTTAAATTGAGGGAGAAGCCCAGTCTGTGAAGGGAGTGGCACACGTGATTTAGTTGGATCTGAGCTTGTTCCGAAGAGACAGCCCTGATCAACCAATCGTCCAGGTAGGGGTAGACATGAATCCCTTCCCTCCTTAGACTTGCCGCCACTACCGACATTAACTTGGTGAAGACCCTCGGGCGGAGGTCAGCCCAAATGGCAGCACTCGAAATTGATAGTGAGAGTTGCCAATTGCGAACCTCAGGTATTTCCTGTGTTTGAGATGGATAGGCACATGGAAATAAGCGTCCTGAAGGTCCAGAGATACTAACCAGTCCTGGAACTGAAGGGCCTGGAGGATCTGAGAAAGAGTGACCATCTTGAATTTGTCCTCTGAGGAATTTGTTCAATTCTCGCAAGTCCAAGATGGGTCTCAGTCCTCCGTCTTTCTTTGGAATGAAAAAGTAAAGGGAGTACCAGCCCTTGTTCCTCTCCGCTACAGGTACCGGTTCTATGGCACCTTTCTCTAGCAGGTCCAAAATTTCCTGCAAGAGGAGCGGATCTGGAGCTTTCTGAGAGCTGATCCCCGGTGGATGACTGAGGTATGCGTAGGAGAGGCAGGCAGTAACCTTGGGCAACTGTTTCCAATGCCCAAGCATCTGACGTGATAGCGTGCCATTCCGCCAGATGTCGAGTCAACCTGCCTCCTACAGGTGTCCTGTGAGGGAAGTCCTCAGAGTGGTTTTGGGGCGGCTGATGCAGATGCCGATGGTAAAGAGGCACCTGCTGTTGCTGCGGCCTTTGAATATCTACCCCGTCCACCTCAGGTAGTTCTTCTTTGTCCCCTTTGAGCCGGTCGTCCTCTATCTCTTCCGAATGCGGAGTAGAAGCGAAAGGACTTGCCTCTCACAGAGGTTCCTGTGGGACGAAAAGGTGTCCGACGGATTGCAGTGCCTAGGGATTTTGCTGCTGCTTTTGAAGTTTGCAGTTTTTCTAAACTGTCATCCGCCTTTTTCCCAAACAAAGAAGAGCCATCGAATGGCATGTTCAAGAGCCTGGCTTGCACATCTGGGGCAAAACCAGACTTTCTCAACCAAGCAAATCTCCTGGTTGAAGTACTTGCCGCCATTGCTCTGCTGATACTGTCAGCCGAATCAATGCCCGTCTGGAGGGATTCGCACATAGCGTCTTTACCGTCCTGTATGGAACGCCTCCCTTTCTTCTCCCTCCGGGATGCAGTCAGCAGCTGTAGAAGCACACTCCCAAAGTGTATGGCTGAATCTAGCAAGGGTGCAAGTAGCATTCACAGATTTTAACGCCATGCTACATGCCGAAAAAAACTTTCTTTGCCATAGCATCATTTTTTATCGTCCCCGTCCTGTGGGACGGTAGGATAAGCCGTCTTGACATTGGTAGAAGATGCTGCCTGTACCACCAGACTTTCTGGGGATGGGCGTTTTGACAAAAACTCCGGGTCTGTAGAGGATACCCTGTATTTTGTAGAAAGTCTTTTATTTACTGCCGGGACGACATCTGGGGTTTCCCAGGTTGTCATAATCTTCCTCTGAAGAGCTTTATGGAAAGGCACCACAGGATCCTCCTGTGGGCCTTTATCAAGAATATCCGTGAGGTCATCTTGTTGGAAAGATTGTGAAGGTGCAGACCACCCCATAAACTCTGTGATCCTGGCCATTAAGGCTCTACAGGGGGTTTCAGCATGCTCCCCCAGGTCTGGCCTAGCAAACTCCACCTCAGGGGAAGTGTCTAACCCACTTGCCTCATGTAAGGAATCATGAAGATCCTTTAACCTGCGTTCTTCAGAGGAAAATTCCTCTCTAATTGGGGTTACAGGTCCCTGCAACTCAAATGTGTCTTCCTGTTCAGACAAGTCACCCTCTTCCAAAATTGAGGACATAGTTCTCAATTGTTCTGAACTCAAAGGGAGTAAATCCCATTTCCAAGGCAGAGGGTGCCGAACTTGTCATTATCGGCCTCGAAAACGTCGATGTCGTCGACGCCGAAGGCTTCGAGCGTCGCCTCGAAAACAAAGGTGGAGGCCTCGATGACCTCGACAAAATTGGGATTCTACTCGACAATCTCGAAGCCATCGTCATCGAGGACCTGGGGATAGTCACTGGGTGTGTCGTGACGTGACTTTTCTTGGCGTCGAAGCTGGCGTCGAGTCGACAGACCCGTGTGTCGAAGGTCCCTTCGACAACGGCGTCGAAGACACCGACCTCGGCATCGACGGAACCCTCGTCGACGGAACCGTCGAGGAAGGTTTGGAGGTCATAGTCCTACTCGAGGGTTCGAGACGCGCTCGAGAGGTTTCCTTCGCCGGGTACTGCGACTCGCAGCGTTTTTGACCTTCGGGTCTTTCGACCAGAGCATCGCTCTCGGCAGTCTTCGAGGGGGTCGAGGCCGCTTTCTCGAAGACGCTCATCATATTTTTGCGGAATTCGTCCCATTCAGCCCGGGAACTATGTTTCGTGGGGCAAGGGATTCTTTTTGGCGAAACAGAGGAAGAGGAAGACGGAGAAGGGGATCTTCGACGTCTCCTCTTCGAGTGCTTCGATCTCGAGGAGTGATGGGACCCACTCCAAGACCTGGAGCGCGAATGGTGACGAGGAGACGAGTGTCTCGACTTCGTCGACGAAGAAGAAGCTTTAAAAGTCTTACCTTTCTCCAACTTCCTCCTGCGCTCCTTCAGGGCCTTAGCTGTCATGGACATACAGTCCTCGCACTCCGAACAATGGTGTTCAGCTCCCAAACACCACAGACAAACTCTGTGAGGGTCAGTCAGCGACATCTTTTTTCCACAATCTCGGCATTTTTTGAAGCCGGATCGAGGAGTTGTCGGTTCCGACAAGGAAGCCATCGAGTACGGATCGAATAACTCTAGGTAAATAGTATTCATCTGACAAGAACTGAGCAACGGTATTCCGAGGCACTGAGTAAGCGCGAAAAAACGGAACTGAGCAACGGCCGCTGCGCGCGGCCTTTATAGGCAGGATGACTGCTGTCGAGGGACATCGACTCGGAGGACGTCGACGCGCAGCGCCCTCTAGAGAAAAATTTTCCGAGGCCAGCAGAGCTGGAAGGAGATATCTAAGATGAGGAATACGTCGGAGGACACAATCCCTTCGAAATTTGTTTTGTAATACACGAGTGATTTTCCAGAGGCATAAAACATTTTTCTCTGCATAGAAGTACGTTTGCAAGTTACTGTGGCAGATGTTGAAGTCTTGTACTGGTTGAGTTTTCACTATAATCACATTTGACACTGTTTATTTTAGCCTATGTGTTTGGAAAAAGTGTTGTAAGATTTGTAAATAATTGCAGTGCCTAGGAAGAGGAAATTGCTTTCCAAAACTCTCTTCTGCAATGGTAGCTCACAAAGTGGCTTACTTCATTAGTCTGTTGCGCACATGGAAAATAATGTGCACACAACAGCTCTTTCAACAACCTAGTACGGGCGATTTTCCCATTAGTGTAAACCATGAGTTGCGTTTTATCACGATTAATAACCAGCCCATTGGCCTCAGCAAACAACCAAAGTGCCTCTGTTGATCTACGGAGGCCACTAAAGGTATGATCAAGTATTACCAAGTCATCTGCGTAGGCCAAAACTGGACAGTGTGCAGAGCCTATCATAGGCGGGCAATTATGAACAGACTTTATCACAATTGGTAAGTCATACACAAACAGATTGTAAACTAAAGGGGCTGTAACGCATCCCTGTTTAATGCCCTTTTTTTTGGTTTATGTACTTGGCCATATTCTCTTGCGTATCTAGTTTCAAGGATGCGCTGGTGTTGTGATGTAGTAGCCTGAGATAGTATAAAAGGCCCTCCGGGCAACCCACTAACTTGAGTTTAGCCCAATGTTTTTCTCTAGGTATAAGAGCAAACGCTGCCTTGAAGTCCACAAAAAGAGCATAGAGTGGTGGTTTACCTTTCGATATGGCTCTAGTACGAAGTATGTCCATAACAGCCAAGTTATGCGCGATGGAGTACCCTCGCCTAAAGCCTGATTGAAAATGACAGTAGCTCTGACTTGTCCACCATGCCTGTAATACATCCAGCAATATAGATGCAAACAGCTTGCCCGTGCAATCGAGCATGGACAGCAGTCTAGTTACCAGGATCCATCCTGTCTCCCTTCTTAAAGATCAGGATTACAGTCTGCCATGTAGAAGGGATAATGTCATCCATTAGTCCCTTTTCAAATAGTATTTTTAGTAAACCTGGGCAAAACTCTGATTGGCTCTTTAATGTTACATTTGCCAGCCCGTTTGGCCAAGGTGCCCTAGATGATTTGAGTCTCTGAATTTTTGCTATTATTTCGTGGGACACTGTTTACTTGGCATCATGGCTGTTTCCACCCACGTTGCATTATTACCAGGAGGATTACGGCTTTTCAAGTATTCTTCCCATTGCTGTGCACCTATCGGGTTAATCCTAGGAGTTTTTCCTTTGCTCCTTGCCTCCCCCAGGAGGGCCCAGATGTTTCTAGTATTTTTAGTGCATATTACTTGGACTGTTTTCTGCCAGTTGCTAAGCTTGTCCAAGTATCTTTTCCCTTCGATACGGGCTCTATACTGCTTTTTAATTGCTAGGCACATAGTAAAATAATTCTTGGGGGCAAGACAGGATTTCTTTGCCAATCGAGTTTCAGATCTTCAATCTCTTTTGGCATCTCCCATGTATCGGTCAAAAGGCTTAACTTTGCGGTGATCAACACCTATATTCCTTGCTGCAGAGGCATGCGTGCTCGTAAATTGCGAGATCCAATATTCGATGTCACTTACTGACATTACTCCAAATATCTCAAAATTAGCGATGTTCTCAGGAGACACTGCAATTGCAGCCTTGCTGATGTTGGTTTCTGACCATCGTATATTGGATGCTGCATGAATAGTTGTAAAATCACCCATAGGTTTAGGGCCGTTGGTATTATCAATTTCAATCCTAATAGTAAGCGAACTGATCACTCCATTTGTTCAGATTGATCTTCATGTCCCTAATTCTAGCAGGAACAGCTGGGTTTACAATAAGGTAATCCAGGGTATTTAGGGGAATTAACATTTCTCCATGTAAACTTGCCTGGGTAATCACTCATTGTTCTCCCATGTACCACCTCCAAATCGCAAGTTTGGAAAAAGCTCAGCCAGCATTGTCCCCCTGGGTCGAGAATGGTACGTGACGTTAGACTACTAGCTTTTAGGAGGGGATAAGTGGATGTCCTTTACTCCCAGCTATGTGACAATTGAAGTCTCCCATAATTATTATTGTATTATTTCCCAGCACTAAACACCACTGTGCCAGAAGTTTGTGCATTGCTCCTTCCAAGGGTTCTCTCCAAATCGCACCAAGAGGATTGTACAGACCAATCAATATTTTTCCAACTACACCACCAGTGCCTGCTTCTATCTCAACTGCTATCATATTGTCTTCACAATTTGTAGTTTTACGGGAAAATTTAGCTTTTTGTGATATATCAACCACCAGCCCCCCGTACGGTCGACCCCGTAAGCCTTTTTTGGCCATGGATTGAAAGATCCGATACCCATCCAATATCATAGGAAAGGTCAACCACGTTTCCTGAAGGCAAAAGCAGGTATGAGCACTAATACATGGCAGTGATCCATGAGCGGAAAAAAAGATGAGAAAATCCCCTGCAGTTCCATAACATGAAAGTACAATCTCACAGTTTATGGACAATGGTTGGCAGTGATACCGTCAACCATTTCAGAACATTCTGTATGTCCGTCATCTGCAGTTCTTTTCCTTACATCAGTTGTGGTATAGATTGCAGTTGTTTTCTGTCATTGTTCAGTGGCCAATTTATGTCTCCTTTCTCAGGGTCTACATCTAGCTCCATGTCTACAACCATCAAGCTTTCTTTGCAACTACGTAGGAACTGTGCAGTTACTAAAAATTTACAGTGGATAGCAGAAACATTGGGGTTAGGACATTTCAAGGGTTCCACATACAAAGTCATCTGATTTAAGCACCCTAAGCTGTGGTACTGAGTGGAGTCTTGTGAGCAATTCAGTTCTTGTTAACCATCTAGGTTCTTTCTTTGTTTACGTTTTTAATTATACCAATACGGCTTCCCATTTTGTCACCAAAGCTTCCTTCTCCAATGTTGAGGAGTCCAAGATATTCTCCATTGGGGGCACATCACCCTTATGAGATATGGGCACATTTATGTCCAAATCAATTTTCTCCTGTGGTGCTGCAGATGGTATACTTTCTTCTTCTCGTAGCACACTATCTTTGTCAGTTATTAGCCAGCTAGTGAGACGTCCTTCCCCCTTGGCAATATTTTTCTTTGATCTTGCGGCTCTTTTCTTTGCTTTTACTTCTTTTGGTTTTGTTTGCTGTTTCAGGGAGTGGGGAGGCCACACTGCATGGTCGTTTAATCATTGCCTCCCTCCTCGTCAGCCTACATTGTTTCCTTGAATAGTATACCACAGAGTCATCCCCTATATTCAAGTCATTCTCCTCACTTACTACTGGCTCTTCCAAGATTCGGCTGGCAGCCGGTAAATCGTCTACCATTTCTTTAGCGCAGGTATTGCAATTGCCTGTTATGGTTGTCTTTTTCGTGTTTTCCAATATCTGGCCGCACATCTTAAGTAAGATCTTCATTGCAAATTGCACGGAGGCCATATTTGACTGCAGCTCTATCAATTCAATATTACATGTATGTGCCTCTTCACTGTTCACAGTAATATTTGTTGCAGTCCAGTCATACTAATGGCCAGGTTAGGAGATGCCGAAAGGTGCGCTATCTGGGGAGACTTGTGGGAATGCATTTCTACATTTGTTTCTTGTGTATTGCGTGGAAGGCTAACCATTTTCATATGAGCCGGCTTCATTGCCTTTTTAAACAAACAACAAGGAGTTATCTAGATTTCCAAAAGTGCCATCTTCTTGGGGGGTTTGAAGCATTTTGTTCTGGTATCTCCATTAACTTTGCTTGTACCATTTCACCAGTTTCCTCCAAGACTGTAGAGTTCGTCGTAGGCTGCTTATTGGTTGGAAAAAGGAGGTTATCGCTCCCTTTAATTGTTCCCTGGTTTTGTTTTTTTGCTTCCGAAGGTTATATTTACATTGATCGGCATCTTGAGCAATCGAGACAACACAACTAATGGGCAGCGAACGGGATCAAAGGATTGTCCCGCAGTCTCCCGGTCACAGTTGAAGTATTTGCTGCGATCAGTTCTCTACCTGCACACTTGGTTGCTGCTCTCTGTAGTGCGCGCTGCATATAGTAAAAGGTTCCATGTTGGTTTCCCAGAAATAAGGTAACAACTAGGGAGACATGCTTGCGGGAACCTTATGATGATTTTATTTCCTTTACAGCACTAAGTAGAACATTAAAGGCGGGTAACAGATTTTATTTTCTTGTATCTATAAATTAGGGAAAAACACTACTTGCAAATCGCGCCACAATGTTTTCTTCCACTTGCTGTACTAAGATTAATTAAATCGATAGTCGCAACATAAGGCACAGCAAATACGCAATGTGTACCCGGCCAAGTAAAAGCCTCAAATATAATTCAGCCAGCAACCAATGTGCAGTTTCTTTTACAGCACACTGCCAGCCCCAATGTAACATGCCCAACAGTCAAATCCAGTGCTCACTCTCGGGTATTCACCCTTGGGATTTAGCCCCTCCTCATGTCACTCTTACCGCGCTGGGTCGCGGTAACAGTACGCCCAATACCCAGACCCCACACACGGTCCTAGCAAGCTCTTCCCTTGCCACTACGGTGTCGCCATATTGCTGCGTCCCCCGGCAAGGGGATATCCGAGTGGAGGTCCCAGCAACAATGGGCAGTTGCGAATGCTGCTTGAACACTCGGTCAGTTACTCAAGTCACCACGTGCTTCGAATTTACCGCTACTGCGGTCACCTGTGGCCTCCTTAATTCACCCCACAGTACCGGAGGGCATCAGGCTAGGACCCTGGGTAAAGCTGCAGAGTCTGCGGCGACTATGCTCTCACTCGATCACCGTCCCAAACGCCACACTGGATCTGGCGTGTGCTAGAGGAAAGGACCTAGACTCAGCGAGTCAAGCCGCACTGCAATGCCACGAAAACACGCGAGCAGCCGCTTCCGACTCTGAAAATAGAAGGAACGATATTGGCAAGATAACTCTCGCAAAGGAAGATCAGGAACCAACAGACCATCTACCTCTCCAAATGCAGAAGGTATTGTGGGAAATCCAATAGACCTAAGCCCACCAGCAAAGACAACAGCAAACTCAGCTGGCCAGAGCCAACTGATTTTTGAAAGATGTAAACCCTCACAGCGCACCATAAGTGAACCCAAATGCACGCAAACGAAGTAAACAAAACTGTGCAAGAGGAAAACAACCCAAATCCAACATCTCGTGAACATTAGGAAACCTTAAGTCGTACTCAACAGAGAGAAGACAAACTTACTAAGAAAAAGGCTGAATCAGCAAACGCAAGAAAGGATAAAAAGGAAACTGGTGCACAAAAAGCAAAATTGACAATTAAGTCTCCATGAACACTTCAAATGAAGACTTGTTGAATCTACTGAACTTGTGACCTGGACCCAGAAGAAAATGAGAGTGGAGAGACTTGACACCACCAACTTCAAAACAACTCAGAACTGGATGAACGCGAAGGTAACTACTTGCCAAGGCGTAGGGTGGTAATGGAGAAAAAGCAAACTGATTTCTCACCCTATCTGAAAAAAGGGAAAAATAATTGGGGCATAAATCTAAGACCCATGGCATGAGGGGAGTCAGAATGGTGATGCAAAACCTCTTGTAGACAGGCAATTGGATGACTTTGTCCATCACAAGTTTAGATCAAGTAAGTGCAGACAATCACCTGCAACCTTTCTTCCTTCATACCATACCCAACATGACGTAGAGAGTCGTCAAAATTATAACAGACCATGATCGCAACAAAAGACCAGCCCCCCCAAAAAAACAAAACAAAAAAAAAATCACTAATAATCAACTAATATTGGAACAGTCTATGAACGATGGATTGATTCTGAAATGTAAACTTTCTACGTTTACTTCATCACGTTCCTTCCTTGCGTGCATTAGTGTCAGAGGAGATTGCAATGGTGGAATTTACTGAAGAAATACAAAATGACTTAGTATACAATCAATAATGATTTGCGATCTTTTGCTCAACTCCACAGTTTCTACTGCCCTTAGGATTTGATATCACTGAATTACTATACGAACCAGATCAGGATGGAAGATCTAACAACTCTAGCAGAATAAAACAAGTTCCAGTAGCAACAAAATAAAAGCTTGCGAAATGTCCAAGAGCTTAACTCAAACTGCTTCCGATTTTCTGGTACTTTTTTTGTGTTCAAGTTGGTAAATCTCACAAAATAACAGCTGATCAAATCATCCGGCTGAAGATCACAATGAAGTGTCCAAATAATCTAACCAAGAATCGACCATAGAAGCACAAGATCCCCAACAAGACATGTGGTGTTGGCTAGCGGAGACTCCATGTACCAGTAACATGAGCTAACGCCAGAATCGGCAACCCAAGAAAACCACCCTTATCGCCCACTTGTTCTCCAATGACGAGTGCAATTTAATTAAATTTGACATATTGTGCTTGCAGGAAACGTGGTTAACTGTGCCACCAATTGCTGAGGGATTCGATACATTCTTGAACCCTGCAATAAAAGGCAACAAGAGGCGACTCATGGCTGGACTCCCAATACTAATAAAGAGAACAGGGTTTCAAATAACAAGAATTTAGAATCCAAATCCATATATACAGGCAATCTTGAAATTAGCGCAAAGGTCAAACATTTCGAAATGGTAATCATGAATCTCTACTGGCAACATAAAGCAACGGGTACGACTCAATTCTTTGATCACCATGATCTATTACTTCAACTTTTCAATAACTAATCCAATCATACTTCTATGTGGCGACCTAAACATAAACTGCTTAAATGCAGGGACGTTACAAATAAAGCGAACACCAAACCAGATGCCAGAGTAAATACAGCCAAGACCTGAATGGAAGAAATGGAAGCTAGATGTATCTGTATGTTGAACAGCCAAATACGAAGAGACATGCCAGCAGGTGCAACTTGGAGAAGAGGCCCACAAGAATCAATGCTGGACGACTTTATTTCAGAAAGAAATAGAGTAAATTCACTCCACATAATTCCAATGAAGAACAGTGATCATGACCTACTGGAACTAGAGTCTAACCTGGAGAAGTCGTCCATACACAAAATATGGAAAACATCACTGCTGGCAGAGCCCAGTAGGAATAGACTTATACAACCAAGGTGTGCGAATTAAACAGGGAATTCCAAAAACGAATTAGTCAAGGTGAAATTGATGTTGAATACCTGGCCCTGCAACAGCAATACACAGAAATCCAGCAAGGTCATCGAAGATGCAGATTTAAGCATAAGCATGCTTATGATCCAGAAATACAGATACACAAAACAGCTTTGAAAACCTGTCGCCTACAGAAGGAGAAAAAACAAATTATAATACATTACTCACCGTAATTGTATATCTGATGCTTGTACTCACCGTAATTGTATATCTGATGCTTGTATCTGCTTAGATTCACATGCTGTGCATAGGCCGACATCTAGTGGAAGCTGCAGAGTATTACAGTTTGTTTTACGAAACTCGAAAATGGGCGTCGACACAGGGCGTGCCAGTAATACTATCCCTAGTGTGACGTCCACTGTACCCATGATCCCTCACGCGTGTAGGACTATGATTGTATTTTTTTCTGACATGAGGTAGCATGAGGAGAAGCGCGAGTACAGATGATCCAAGCAGCTATATAAAGAAAGGTAAGACTACAAGCATCCATGCGCCTTCTCTCAGAGGGGAGGAAGGGTGGGTTGCATTAAGCAGATACAAGCATCAGAAATACGATTACGGTGAGTAATGTATCCCTTCTGAGGCTTGTGGAATCTGCTTAGATTACATGCTGTGCATAGATTAGCGAGCAGTACCTGAAGGAGGTGGGATGTGAGAAGGGCATGAGCAAATAAATGTCTTAGAACCGCTTGTCCCACTTGGGTATCTGTCTTGGAATGGGCGTCAATGCAGTAGTGCTGAGTAAAAGTGTGAATAGAGCTCCAAGTAGCTGCCTTGCAAATGGTGTCAAGGGGGACATTTGCAATGAAAGCCAGAGTGGCCCCAATGCCTCTTGTAGAGTGGGCTCTTGGCGTGAAAGGCAGAGCTTTTTCAGAAAGGGAGTAACACAGCTGGATACAGTTAATAATCCACTTAGAGATGGCACCTTTAGAGACACGATCCTCCTCTCTGCCTGTAGCTACGGAGACAAACAGTTGGTCTGTTTTCCTTAGCGGTCTGGTCTTGTTTACATAGTAGAGGACCGTCCTACGCACATCTAGGGTGTGTAGTTTCACCTCAGCCGAGCTCTGTGGGTCTTGGAAGAAAGCCGGAAGCTCGATGGACTGGTTCACGTGGAATTTAGAAATAAAACTTGGGTGAGAACCTTGGGTGTGTGCGTAAAACCAGTTTATCTTTATGGACAGTAAAGAAAGGATCTTGCACTGACAGAGCCTGAATTTTACTGACCCTTCTTATAGATGTAATAGCTACTAAGAAGGCCGTCTTATAAAACAGGTGTTTGAGACTGCTTTTATGCATGTGCTCGAATGGGGGGCCCATGAGTTTAGATAGCACCACGTTAAGGTCCTATCCTGGTGGTGGGTTAGAAATAGGAGGGTGAAGTCTCTTTACTCCTTCCATGAAGGCTTTAACTACTGGTACTTTCCACCACGACACCTTGTTATGGGAAGTGGTGTATGCCGACAGGGCTGCCAGGTGTACCTTCAGTGAGTTAAAGACCAGTCCTGCATCCAGCAGGTGGAGCATGTATGTAACAATAGTGGAAGGAGTGCAATCAACTGGGTTGATTTGTTTATTCTGGCACCAGATAACAAATCTCTTCCATTTGTCAAAGTAGCACGGCCCGTGTTTGGCTTCCTAGATTCTTTTAGGATGTCCATACACCTCTGAGGTAAATTGAGATGTCCGAACTCTATGACCTCAGGAGCCATGCTGCCAGGTTCATTGAGTTGGGTTGAGGATGCACTGTTTGACCTTGCTGCTGGGACAGTAGGTTGTACCAGGCCGGAAGTTTGATCGGTTCGCACATGGCTAATCTGCGTAAGTGTGGGAACCACAATTGTCTCGCCCACATGGGAGCAACCAGGACAAGCGTCATCGACACTCTGTTCATCTTGTTGACCACCTTCCTGATGAGGAGTTGGTGCAAAAGCATACGCAAACATTCCTGACCAGTTCATCCACAGGGCGTTCCCCTGGGAGTCTGGTTGGGGGAACCTGGATGCAAATCCTGTGCATTGTCTGTTTTCGCTTGTGGCGAATAGGTCTACAGTGGGGAAACCCCACTGAGAGAAGATATCTTCTACGACTTCTGTGTAGACACCATTCTTGTTCCTCTGGGAGGGGGTCTCTGCTTAGAGCATCCGCTAGAGAATTGAGATCGCCTGGAACATGTTGCGATGACAGGAAGATGTTCCGTCTGAGTGCCCATATCCACATTTTCTGAGCAAGCTTGGACAGATTTTGCGAACGAGTCCCTCCTTGCTGGTTCAGGTAAAACATGGCTGTAGTGCTGTCCGTCCAGATTTGCACTGACAGATTTAGCAGGTAGGGCTCGAACGCTTGAAGCGCTCTGAATACTGCCAGGAGCTCTAGCAGGTTGGTGTGATTCTTGGCCACTGAGTGAGACCAGAGACCCTGAGCTGTGTGGTGGAGATGGTGAGCTCCCCACCCTGTCAGGCATGCATTGGTTGTGACTACCGCCTGTATCTCGGGATCGTAAAAGGGTTTCCCCTTGTACAGTCTCTTGTCCACCAGTTTTGTACAAGTGTTGGCGAAACGACCACTAGATCGTCCCACTGACCACTTGCCCGAGACCACTGTTTCGCCAACCATTCCTGCATGGGACGCATGCGGAGGCGCACGTGGGGGACCAGGTAAATACATGACACCATCCTGCCCAGCAACCGCATTGCTTTGCGTACCGTTATCTGGCGACCGGACTGATATTGCGGAATTTGCAGCAGTATATTCCGAATTCTTTCCTCGGAAGGAACGGTCAACCCCTCTTGAGTGTCTAGGATAGCTCCTAGGAACTGTTTGGAGGTGCTTGGCACCAAACTTGACTTTCTCGTTTATTGAGAAGCCTAATTCGAAGGAGGTCGATTGTCCTTTGAATGTTTGTTTTGCAAATTACGGGGGTCTCTGTTAGGGAGAATTCTGTTAAGGCTGAATTTCCTAACCTAGTGAGTCCCCCAGCAGCTTTGCTGGATTTTTGGGGTTTATTTTTTTCTCCTGACAAGAGTGAGACCCTTTTACCCTCACTCTTGGGCATGATTTGAGTGTGTTTCTTTGACTCTAGATGTGTTTAATGGGCTATGGGGTCTTTTACTCCATAGGGCTTCATGTGTTTTTGTGATGCGTGTTACACAGCGCCCTCAGTGCAGTAACACAGGGGTGTCATAGTGACCCCCCAGTATAGACTCCATACCCTGGGACTGACTACTGTCTCCCAGGGCATGTAAAGTCACCATTGACTTTACTAGTCTTACATTCTGAACAGAACCAGTACAAACCATCATATTGTGGACGTACTGGCTGGGGCAATTCGATTGCCCCAGGGTCTGTTAGTCGAGGGGGCACGTCTCCGTCCCCCCTGATCGAGTTTTGGCTGATGGCAGTGGATACTATTTATATTCAACCGCGAATATTTCTCTATGGGATTTTCCCATTGCTCGAGGCTACTATATTTATTTAATTACGATAGCCTCGAACATACCGCTGGTTTAATTATTTTTAATTCTCCGGTTGGTATTTTTTGCCAAAACTCGGTTCTAAAATGGCGTTTGTGTTCTCTTCTGTGACTCCAACTCAAGTCGAGCCCTTTGTTCCACTTTTTGGCGGGCTTCTCCACAGAAGCCCTCCAAAGTGGTGCCGCTCTGTCTGGGGTACTTAGGAGGGGTGGAGGGGGATTTAGGCACCCTGGACTGAGTTGCCTAGGCAACTCAAGTCGCACTCCGTCCTGATTGGCCCAAGTGGTGAGCCGGCCAGCTCACCACTTAGCATGTTTGAGTGACAGCTAGGCTGAGTGAATGGGGGTTTTCTGCATAAAAGCAGGGCTTTAGGGACTGCAGGGCTTTGGGGACTGGAACTTCAGAAGTCGCCACAGGACCTAAGAATCCGAAGAGGGAGAAGCTGAGCCGACCTGCCACGATGACACCACCGGTGGAGCCCTGCTGGACCATCTCACCACTTTTCCCAACGACAGAGGAGATCTCCCGCCGGAGAGTCTTCTTCCTTTGACTGGTGGGGATAACCAGTTTCACCGTCTTTTCGCCTTCCCGACGCATCTCGTGGCTGCCTTGCCTGTGCCAAGCACCCCGGCAACCAGAATACCACGTTTTACCACGATCGCAAAATAAAGGGTAATACCTTTAACCAGAAAACTCCACGGCTGGTTTCTTCCCTGGCAGTGCAACGACCTTCATCTTTCCTCCAAGTCGAGATCTTCTCTTCCCCTGGACGACGACGAGACTTGCACCCGCTGCCAGGAACAAATGCCACCGCTGGAGGATCCTTCCCACTTAAGGTTCCGTGTCCCCGCCTGGCTTCCTTTGCCACCGACTGTATGGGGTAGATTTAGCCCTCGGCTTTCGAACCTGGGTTAGCCTGGGACACCCTGGCTAAACTTTTCTGAGCCTATCTAAACTCTTTTCGAACTCTCTGCAAGACTTTAAGCCTAGTATAACTGTGATCTTGGGCGCATTTGTGCTCTGCTCTCTCTAAGAGTGGGCCCAGCCTATGGACTTTGGCTCACAAGTGACCTTTGCTCTTCTGCCTTGCTAATAGTGTTCCTAAATCTTAGAGTGGTGTATCTCTCCATATTCTGTCTTTTTCCCTCCCTTCTTCATGAACCTATTGGAGTGCCATCTATAGTTAAGTGCTCACCTCTGTATGGAAATAAGTGGTGTTAACTAAGACTTATCTGATAAGGAATAAGGGTTGTATATATTATAATAGTAACTGTGTTTATAGTGTTTTACAATAAGAGTGCTGGAGTGTTTCAAACAGTGTGTTTTTAAATAATTATATACTTTGATACCAAAGCTCTGGTCAGGGTTTGCTTGTGTTATTGTATCTGAGTGCCTATTTTGTATACTTTGCATACTGCCTAACTCTTCTTGAGGGAAGTCTGACTGCTCAGCCACAGCTACCAGGTAAATCTGGGTGGGACAGACTGCTACCAAGTGGGTTTACTGCTAACACCTGTAGTCCTAAATCTTTTGCAGTGTTCCCAAAGGGAACTGCACAGGTTTCTGCCTAACAGTAGTTTCTGCCTAACAGTCTCCCCTGTGATGAGCCAGTCATCCAGGTAAGGGTACACCGGGATTGCCTCCCTGCGTAGGTGTGCTGCCGCCATCGCCAGTACCTTGGTGAATACCCTTGGAGCTGAAGCTATCCCGAAGGGCAGTACCTTGAACTGGTAGTGCCGACTGTCCACCTTGAAGCACAGGTACTTTCTGTGCGCTGGGAACATGGAAATATGAAAATAGGCATCTTTCATGTCCACTGTTGCCATGCAAAATTTTTGGGGCTTGAGATGCTTGTTTGCAGGCCGCAAGTCCAATACTGGGCGCATTGTTAATTCTTTTTTTTGGCACAAGGAAGTAAGTTGAATAAATACCCTTGTTTACCTGGTGTCCCGGGACGAGTTCTATCGCGTCCTTTGCTAGCAGACTGACGATCTCCTCGCGGAGGATCTTCTGGTGTTCCAAAGAATGTATTCTTTGTCGTGGAGGCTGGTTCCGGGGACGCTCTAACAGTTCTATGCAGTACCCAGCGGATACTGTGGACAGCACCCAGCTGTCTGATGTGATCCCTTCCCAAACTTGGGTGAAGTTGGAAATGCGTCCTACTGGGGTTGCGTGAGAAGGGACCTTGAACGGAACGTCACTGTTTTGGTGGAGGCGTTCCGCCTCCTTTACTGGGACTGCCTCTACCTTTACCACATCCTCTTTTATTATCCCTGCCGTAACCCTGTGTAGACTGTTGGTTATTATTGTTCCACGGTGTACCCTGCCCCTGGGAATAGTTAGATCCCCTCTGGGAATTTTGGCCGCGTGGGCGATGAAAATTGCCATTCCCTCTCTGATTAGGGGGTTTGTTGGTTAGCTGGCCTAGGGATTTGAGTGTCTCATACTCGTCCTTGGCATTTTTCAGCGCGTCCTCGACCGCCTTACCAAACAGATCCGGCTCCACCGGTTTATCTAACAAAGATGCTTGGGTTTCAGCTTTGAATCCAGACTGCCGTAACCAAGCGTCTCTTGATAACAGTTCCTTCTGGCAACAATCTGCCGGCGTTATCCGCGGCATCAAAGGTTGCTTTTAAAATGCAACCGGCACGGCTCTTCCCTCTGCCGCAACTCGTGCCAACTGGCTCTTTAAGGGTTCTGGGGCGGAGTCTATGAGTGCCGCGACTTCTTCCCACTGACGGCAGTTGTAGCTGGCCAACAGGGTGGTGGAGTTGGCAATCCTTGCCTGGTAGGCGGAAGTGGAGGCTACTTTCCTGGCCAAACCATACAGTTTCTTGCTCTCCTTGTTGGGAGGAGCTTCGGACGATGACAAGGGTGTTCCAGCCCTCTTACGGGTGTTAGTAACAACCAGGAGTCCAGTTTCAGATGCCCCCTTATATACAGTGGGTCTGATTGGGCTGCCCTGAGAAGTTTCTCCATCCTGGGGTTCACTGCCCTGGTGAGGTTAGGATTTAAAAGTGAAGGGTCTATTCTTCTCTGAATAGACTTAAGGATAGGGATGGCCTGAGCAACAGGCCTCCTTTCTCCCACTAACTCTTCTGCAAAGTCCCTCTCCTCTTGAGCACCCTGGGTGTCAATTTGGAAATGTTCTGCCGCTCGGGACAGAACTTCCTTCAGGAGAGGTGGATTGTCGACAGGGGAGTCGGTTATCGGGGGTTCCTTCTCTACCGTGGAATCTACTCTGTAGGTCTCAGGGTCTTCCTCTTCTTGGTCCTCATCATCCCCATAGTAGCCCGTACCAGTTTGCTCTTCCAACATGCCCAAATCTGGATCCTCACAAAAGGATGCATCCCCTTGATATTGGGAGTAGGGCTGTATATAGAAGGGGTCCGAAGACCGTGTTGGGGCTTCAAACCGGGACTTCTTACTTGGAGGTATTGGATGCTTAGAGCCTGAGGGTGCTGACCCGTCGGGAGTATAGGAGAGAAAGTGTTCAGGGTTTTTTGTGTAAAAATCTGCCAATATAGACATCCTTGACAACCCTGTCTATGTCATCACTAGACCATTCTCTAGAACTGGGAATGATCCTTTCTGGGGCTTTCTCCGCCTTATCCTGACTAGACTTACTGGTTTTAGCAGGTGTCCTTGGGATAACAGAGGACTGGGACTTGTCTGTCTGTTTATGTGGAGTGGGAAGTTTTTGAGGTGTGCGAGGAGGGTGAGACTGCTTCCTCTGTTTTCCCTCCTCCCCGTGGGCGGAAGAGTGTTTTCCCTGTTTTTTCGCCCCTCCGGAGCCTTCCGACACCTGCCGTCGAGGTTCGGGGGTAGTGTCCCCATCTTTAGAACGTGGAGGTAGGGACTCGGGAGCCGCCGTTACACGGTCTGCGGGCGCCGACTCCTGGAGTGCGGTCTGGGGATGGAAGTCGGCTTCGTCTTCAGACGATTGAACTTCCGTTACCTTGGGGAGCGAGGCACTCTTGGCAACAGCGGATGATTGCCTGGAGTGATTCGGCGATCTAGATTGAGAACGCCCAGAGGACACCGATTCGGACCGTTGTCTATATGTCTCTTTCCAAGAACTTGACGTGCGCGTCGAGTCTCGGTTGGACTTCATGTGCTTTGTGGAAGTGCTGTGGGTAGCGCTTGTGTCGCCGGGGGTCTTCCCCATAGCCACCCTGCCGGACGACCTTCCGAGGTCGGGGACTTGTGCTCGGCTGTCTCTTGACGCCACGTTGCCCTCGCCATCTGAAAGTACGGCGTCGCTGCCATTGCTGAAGGCGCCCTCTGCTGCCATGGCCTCCTGACGCCTGGCGTGGTGGGCCCAACGCTTGATCGAACGGTCCTTAAGTGTTTTTGGTTTAAACCTACTACACGCTCTGCAGTTTGCCTTGGGGTGGTCCCTCGGCAAGCAGAGATTGCACGTGGCGTGCCTGTCGACCCAAGGGAACCTGCGGTTGCACTTGGGGCAGAATTAGAAAGGCGTACCCTCCATACGCACCTTGTGGAAGTGGGCTAGTAAAGTGTAGGAATATATAAGAATGTACCTATATACCAAAAGAGTGTAGAGTATGTCCACCCCCACTCCCCCAACTTGCATGGCCGAGGCCAGAGGACTTCCAAGGCCCGGGCCGAGGCCGGAGGCCTTCCGAGGCCCAAATCCGTCGTGCAGCTGTCGGCGGTCGAATTCTTCTCCGGGCCGGCGTCGAGTGTGGAAGTTCGGTGACTCGACGTTGGGGTGGAGAAATGGGTAAATATAACAATATTTAGCAAAAGTATGGCTAAGGCCAGGGAACTCCGCGAAATGCTTCGGACCAGTATGGCGGAAAAAAACAATCTGAGAGTCCTACACGCGTGAGGGATCATGGGTACAGTGGACATCATACTAGGGATAGTATTACTGGTACGCCCTGTGTCGACGCCCATTTTCGAGTTTTGAAAAACAAACTGTAATACTCCGCAGCTTCCACTAGATGTCGGCCTATGCACAGCATGTGATCTAAGCAAATTCCACAAGCCTCAGAAATATATAATTTCCCACAAAGCCATAATCCAACAATGTGACGCTGAGTCGATAATGCAAGCTTTATAGAAACACAAGAGACTTCTGGGGGCTTTTACATAAGCTATACAACTCCAGCAAGCACTTCAAAACATGGTGCTAGAAGAAACATGGGTTAGACACTATGACGAGTTATACAAACAAAAAAAAAAAAAAAAAGGGTTGTTTTCAAACACAGAACTGACAAACTTAGACAAGTGGGAAATGGAATTCGACAGGGATGACATCTTAAACATTTTAAAAAGCCAGTATTTTTAGAGCTCCCACCCCAGACGGGTTAACCAACCTGATGCTCAAAGAATCACCGGAAGAATGGATAGACTTCTGTACAACCCCATTTTCATGCATAAGAAAAAAAGAAGTAGAAAACTATTGCCCAATGGCACTTTCAGATGTACTAGGAAAATGTTTTGCATCACTAATACAAACAAAAATCACAAGTAGGACGCACACCTCGAATCATTAAGACTGTCGACAAACAGGATTTGTAAAGGGAGCAGTCTGCGGGCTCAACCTATTTTTGATCAAACTACTAAAAATCAAAGCCATCAAACAAGGAAAGAAAGTCTATTTGACTTTCACAGATTTAGCCCAAGCTTTCAACAGCATGGGTAGAGAAATCGTGGTCGAAACTAAAGAAACGGAACTGCCCTACAAGCCTTCTCCTAGCAATTAAGGCTCTACACTCGAAAACCCAAATAAAAAATTAGTCTAGATAAATCTGGCCTCCTCTCAAAGCTGATCAATACATATAGAGGGGGTCAAACGAGGATATCCACTGGCATCATTGTTCAACCTGTTCATGTGCTGGTAGACTCAATCGTTCCGGCCAAAAATCAATGGCAAACCACTTGGATGGATGCTCTACACTGACAACCTTGTTATAGTAGACCAAACTCCAATAGGTCTACAGAGGAAACTGAAGCTACTTCAAATCTACATTGAGTGCAATGGCCTAAACACCAATGCAAACAAATCCGATGTACTAATACAAAACCTAAAAAGGACAAAAAACGATCCCGATAGTGCCTAGGAAAAGAACTTCTAAAATGTCTAAATCAAGTAGAATCAAAAAGATACCTCGGCAAGTGCCAATGACGCTCCATGGGTAGTTACCATCAAGGCAAAAATCAAGCAATCGACAGCGAGGGCTGCATAATTTGTAACACATTTTGCAATTTGGAGTGCACTATCGCGCTATACAGATCATCAATTTTGGACGACACCTTCACAGTTTGGAATATTACAATCTGTATGCAAATACAAAGATTAACCAATTTTAAAAGAGTGGACCGATTGTTGCCTCAAAATCTTGGAAGACATTGTTGGCTCTATGGGAACGTTGAGAACAAATCCTGAGGCATTAAAGAGGCGACTATGGAACCGTGACTGGTCTGAAACAGATGAACAAAGGCACAAATACAGCAAGAACACCGGCAGAGACGCATTCCCTAGCCATCATCAGAACTTATGAGATTTTGTTTCAATTTATTCCACACAAAAGAAAACTTAGAAAGCCAAGAATCAGGTTGTTCAAGGACGATAAGTGCAGTTTCTTCCAGGGTCCAGTCGAAACTCTACAACATCCAACTTTATTTTGTCCTTCCTTAAGAACACCAAGAACGCAACACTTTTGTTAGACAGACAAGAATGGTGGCAACTGCTTTGCAAAGGGCAAAGATTCAAACTAATTTTTCCCCGGACGACGTTCTTGTAGCAAATATCTGAACTCTTATTGCAGACCACAGTGTCTGACCAGATCACAAAATCGAAGCAGGAGTAAAAAAACAAAAAATATCAATCTAGGGAAATCTAAAATCGGAACAATATGAGATAACCTAATGCAAACTTTGAAATGTGTTTTCCTTTTTAAAATGTTTGTAACAAACTAAATAAAAAAAAATAGTACTTAACGCATGGGTAAAAATAATTCAAGTTATCAGGTTCCCCTTTAGCCTATAATGGGTGAGATGCAAGAATGGTGCTGTAACTCTGAAATTGTCTATTTTTCAAATTATTGCTCAAGTTCAACTTTCATTAACACTCCTATTGTAGGAGGCAGGAGTGACCCCAGCCCAACATGGAAACAGTAATTCTAGTCCCAATTAAGCAACATCTGTGAGGTAGTTTGGAATCTGGTGAGATTCCAAACTGCCTTTTATTCAGACATCCAGCTAAGAAGGTCACAGCAAACTGAGCTCCAAAGATAATCCATAGGAAGTCATTTAAGAAAAATGGTCAAAACCAATCCAAATTGAATGTGTGAGCTGAACTAAAGGAAGAAAGTACAGGCAGCAATAACTGAGAGGTAATATTTCAGCTCAAGTAATGAGGAACCTGTATAAAATTCTGCGTAAATAACCATGTTTAGGATAAGTTTGTGCTTGAAAGCAGCAAGAAGAAACTGCTAAAAGGAGCCTTACTTAACGTCAGATCCCTTGTTGCTCACCCTACTGAAATCGCTGACCTCATCCGTTCAGAAGACCTGGACTTCCTTGCCACCACAGAAACCTGGCTTCATCCGCAGCAGGTCCCTACCTAACCCTTGCGGTTCCTGACAGCTATTCCATCCTTAGGGCCGACAGACCTAATGCTCGTGGAGGAGGGGTAGCTCTCATATTCAAATCCTCGCTTGATATTAGATCTGTCACAGCCCCCATACTAAATTCATGTGAACACCTCTCCACTAAAATACAAACCTCACCTAAGACCACTATCACCTTGGAACTAATATACAGGCCCCCTGGCCCAACAGGGACCTTTGAGGAAGATATAACCTCCCTCATAGCAGAGAAATCTAAACCTCTCATAGAATATTATCCTAGGTGACTTTAACCTGGGTTACAATGATACTCATGATACCCCTGCATCTTCCCTTGCCAATGCCTTCTGTGAACACAACTACACTCAACTTCTCACCTTACCTACGCATCAGAAGGGCAGAACCTTAGACTGGCTCGCTGCCTACAACTGCAACATCACCTGTAAGAACCCCCAACCCCTCATATGGACTGACCATTTCCTACTTTCATTTGACATTAGCACCAATAACCCGAAACACATACGGTGCCCCCCGGCACCAGCTTGTCTGACTAGAAATAAGCATAACATTACCGTAGAAACCCTCATTCCATTGGTTCTACCTACCCTTAACACGATCCCTGACACATCGGACCCTAACGTACTTGTAGGCACCTACAATGACGCCATGTCCAAAGTCATTGACATTATTGCCCCCTTAAAACTATGTAAAAGTAAACCTAGAGCCCATCTTAACTCCTGGTACACACCGGAACTTAAAATACTAAGAAAGAAAACTAAAATGGAAACCCTGTGGAAAATGAATCCATCTGAGGAACACAAAATTAATCTCACCAATGCATCTTCCCTCTATAAAAAAGAAATAATTTGCACCAAAAAGGAAGCCTACAATGTAAGAATAAACAATGCTAGCTCCAATACTAAAGAATTATTTACTATCTTGAAGGAGCTAGAAAACCCCAATCCACCTATGGACATGTCCGTGAAGGATCAATTATGGTGCACCAGCATCCAAAATCACCGGCCTGCAAACAAAAATTGAAAGTAAAAGACTACAACTCCACAACAGTAACCTACCCACCCCTAGTTCACCTACTACGTCCAATACCAACTGTGGCTTCACCTTCAAAAAGGTAACCGCACTAGAAGTGCAAACAATTATAACCTCTCTCAAACCGTCAAACTGTAAAGGTGACAGCTGTCCCGCACAAATTATAAAAGATGCCGCAAGAGACCTCTCCCCATTTATTTTTAAACATAAACATATCATTCTCTACTAACTCAGTACCTAACAATTTGAAACAGTCATGGGTCCTCACGCTTCTAAAAAAACAGACCCTGGACCCAGCCATTCCTACTAATTATAGGCCTATCACCACTGTTCCCTTCCTGCTAAAAATCCTGGATAGGGTTGCTTACTTGCAAATCCAGAATTATCTAGAATCCAACCAATTACTGGGACTGCGTCAATCTGGCTTTCGACCTCAGCATGGAACAGAAACTGCCTTTGTTAATCCCAATTCATATCGACGACATTAAAGACAAGGGTAAGGCTGCTATCCTACTCCTCCTAGACCCCTCAGCAGCTTTCGACTTAGTCGACCATAAAATACTCTAACCACCTCTCCTCTGCTGCCCATTTCTCCCCTTCTGCTGTCACATGGATACAGTCCTTCCTGGGCAACCGAACCATGAGGGTCTTTTCCCCTGTGGCAGCAGCAGACCGCATCCCCATTACTTGTGGTGTCCCACAAGGCTAATGCGTTTCCCCCACACTTTATAATATTTTTACAAAGCCTCTTTGATAAATTGGATCGTCTGGGTGTCACCTATACAAACTATGCGGATGACAGCCAGATACTCCTCACCATATCTGGCAAATACTGATGTCACCAGGATCAATGAAATGTTCTGTCATTCAGGCATGGATGGCCACACATGGCCTCTGCCTGAATGACGAGAAGACCGAACTGCTCATTGTTGGTTCACCTAACAACCTACAAAAACTGAGCCCTAACTATTCTAAAATCATCATCGATGGAAACACCATCCCTGTCGCCAAAAACATGAACTCTTGGCTTCTATCTTGATGAAAATATTAATCTCACCAAGTAAGTCAATTCTACCGCTTCCTCCACCGCCTACACAGGAAAACTAATTAGAGCCTGCAGACCTTTTCTCTTGACTAATAGTTGCCTTACTTTAGCGAGAGCCCTCATACAGTCCAAGTTAGACTACTGCAACAGCCTCTACCTAGGTGCCAACCAAGCTATAATCAGTAAACTCCAAGTCATTCAAAATAATGCGCTACAAGCAGCACTAAATATTCCCAGGCGAGAGCATATCTCCAACACTAGAATCACATGCAAATGGCTTACTATCCAACAAAAAAAATTGACCTCCAAACCCTCTGCCTCACATACAAAGCTCTCAACCACTTAGCCCCCCCTATCTTACCAATAAATTCACCTGGAAGCAGTCTAACAGAATTACTAGATCTTCCAACACCCTATGTCTCATGGTGCCCAGATTTATCTCTAAAAGAGCCGGAGGCTCTAGTTACACAGTCCTCGCCGCCCAACGTTGGAACTCCCTGCCACTAAACATTAAGTCGGCCAGTTCCTTCCAGTCCTTCAGGAAACTTGCCATTGGGTGGCTATTGGCACAAAGTCAATTAGTATGCTAGACATAGCTACTATCTGTATATATTATACATGTACCAGTTATGTCTTAATTTGGCCTTGGCCTGTACTCTGTATATAACTTTTGCTAAAAGTAACACTGTTAATTACCATGTATTGTGATTTGTAACATGTACCAGCGCCCATTTACTCCCGAGTCCGGAGCGCTTTATAAATAAAATAAACAAGCTAGTAAGCAGTCTTATTGACTAAGCAACGTTCTGTTAAAACTGCACGTTTACATTTACTAACCTACACACAAGGCTGTCATCTGTGGATCAGCAGCCTTTGGTGAAGCGTTAGAAGTGCAGAGAAGCCTTTAGCGCAAAGGACCTCATGACGCGCTCAGACGTTACATGCGCATCACATCAGGACTGTCTGGATGCAGTATATTTTGTGTCGGGCATTCTTCCCTCAGGAAAGCCGCTGGTCATTTCGTACACCGTAAAAGGGCAGCACTTTTTTTTCCCAGAGCAGCGTGCAAAGGTTTATTCCATACATGAGCGAAGCAGCGAGACTCACGTAGGATAAGTGTAAATAGAGACTGGGGCCTCATTACGAGTTTGGGGATAGCCAAGGGCACGGCTGCCTTCAAACTCGGGTCCGGGTTCCCTGAATGGGGAAATACCGGGCCATTCCGACCTTGGAGGGCCCGGTATTTCCCCATCCAGGGAACCCGGAACCGGTGCATCCCCATTCGAGCCCCCATAGGGCTTAATGGGAATGGGGAGCATGTTAACAACGTGCCCGGTGTTAGCATGCTGGTCCCCTCCAAGGACATCTGGTGAAACCAGGCGTCCAGAGAGGGTCCCGCGACGGGACCTCATAATGGGGTGGGTAAGGGGATAACGGCTCCGGCACCAATAACGGCGCTGTTAACCCCTTACCGCCCCTCTCGTAATGAGGCCCTAAGATAAGTGTTGTTGAAAGTTGGATTTACTACATAACACGGTAGTTCCAGTCTGCCTCAGTAAAAGCTAACACTTTACACAAGTACAGAGAAAACAGTAGTTGCGGCAAAGCATGAAAAAAGTTCAAAAGATAGTCTGAGAAAAAGATGTTAAGTCTAATTCAAATGCATTAACTGAGTAGAAAAAGGCTATTGTCACAGAACAATTGGTGGACAGTTGGTGAAGTAAAGGCAAGTTTCTGTCAAAGGTTTTGGACAAGTGAATAAGACAGGAGCAGCAAGTTGAATTCAATAGCCTTTGCCAGAAGGCAAAGGCTTTCAGGTATTACTGGAAGTTCACACTAGAAAGTTAGGAAGCATTCAGCGGTGTAATAGCATTCAGAGGTGTAAAATGACATGCATTACACACAGTAATAGCATTTCTGATAATTGTATCTGCTTAGATTCACATGCTGTGCATATAGTCTGACATACAGTGGTAACCGCAGAGTATTGCATCTTGTCTTTCGGGGACGTCGGCATAGGCGTGTCTGTAACATCCCCATCTTGACGTGTAGTGTATCCAAAATCCCTCACGCGCCGAGGTCCCTCTGATTGTATTTTTTCTGTCATGAGGGAGCCAAAGACTGTTGTGAGTGAGTACATCAAGAGAGAAAGTAGCAAGACGTCCGTCCATGTTCCTTCCACCCCGAGCGGGGAGGTAGGGAAGGCCCATGTGAATCTAAGCAGATACAATCATCAGAAATGCTATTACGGTGAGTAATGCATGTCTTCTGATGCTTGTTAATTTGCTTAGAATCAGATGTTGTGCATAGACTAGCAAGCCGTACCCAGAGTTGGAAGTGGGTTGTGAGAAGGAACAGAGAAAATATGTCTTAATGCTGCTTGTCCCACCAGAGAATTAGATCTAGAAGGAGTGTCTAGGCAATAGTGTTTTGTAAAGGTGTGTACAGAACTCCAGGTTGCGGCTTTGCAAATGGACTCTAGGGGAACATTTGCAATGAATGCTATGGAAGCCGCAGTGCCCTGAGTAGTGTGCTCTAGGCTTGAAGGGCAGTTCTCTCTTAGCAAGAGCGTAACAGTGTGATGCATTTGACAATCCACCTTGAAATAGCCGATTTAGAGACAGGATCGCCTTCTCCACCAGCTGCCACTGAAACGAAAAACTGGTTTGTCTTCCTCAGTGGTTTTGTTCTTTCCAGGTAAAACAGGACTGCCCTGCGCACATCTAGTGTGTGTAGGCTTCTTTTTGCCATACTAGTGGGATTCTGGAAGAAAGTGGGTAGTTCGATCGATTGGCTCACAAGGAACTTCGAGATGAATTTAGGCGCACATCTGGGATGAGTGCGCAGAACTACCTTATGCCTGTGGACTGTAAGAAAAGGGTCTAGAACAGAAAGAGCCTGTAGTTTGCTAACCCTTCTAATAGACGGGATAGCCACTAGGAAGGCCGTCTAGTAAGTAAGGTCTTTTAGACTTGCTTTATGCATTGGCTCAAATGGAGATCCCATGAGCCTGGGTAAAACCACATTTAGATCCCATCCAGGAGCTGGGTGAGAAATGGGGGATAATCCTCTTAACCCCTTCCATAAAAGCTTTAATCACCAGTATTTTCCACCACAAACACTGTTGTGACGTGGTGTAGGCCGAGAAAGCCGCCAGATGAACCTTTAGGGAATACCTGTCATGATCACGGGTGAAGTACCTAGTTTGGCCCCCAAAAAGACTTGGACATCTGTTTATCACTCTTGGATGGTACATAAGCTACACAGTGCTATGGGACTCAATGAGGGAGTTACTTCCTGACTACCTAACATGGCTGTCTAGTTGTCATCCTGGAAGTGGCAGTGCTTTTTCCTCCACTTCATATTTAAGCCCCTCCCTCCCGAGTGTTCCACGCTTCGCATCGTTCTGCTTCTCAGCAGTGTGCAGTTACCACGGCTCCGGTCTTCATTCCCGTCAGGCTAGTATTTATAATTCCATTACCCGATTTCTCAGTTTACCAACTAATCCATGGTATTTTCCCGCATAGTTAGTCACCTTTGTCTGGCCTAAGATTTTTGTCACAGAATATTCGTTACGTTACAGAAAACACCTCAGAGCAGGCAGTTTCCATTCCGAGTAGTTTCCAGTCTGCAAACTACCTCACAGCAAGCATCATCCTTCATTCAGTTTTGTCAGTCAACTGCTGGGGGTTCCATTCTTGTGAAGCCTCGGTTTATTCATGTTTAGTGAGAAGGTTATTGGAACGCTAGTTTAATTCCCTTTTCGGAATCACGGCATGCCGTTCAAACACGTTAAATAATTATTAGCTTAGGAATGCAGAGTTTGTCCACCGCAAAAACCTTATGAAAAGAAAAGGGTTTTCCCTGGTCACTGAAGCTAGCATTACAGCCTCTGCAGGTTTTGAATTAAACTGAGCGTTTCAGTCAGTATCTCAGTTCAGAATAACGCTCCATCAGCTGGAAGTAATGAAAAGGGTCTACCATCTCACCGCAGTTAATTATTAATTCAGTTAAGGTTCTAGTGTTCTATTAGCAGAGATGGCACCATTCAGCGCTGACTATAGTTTCATTCCATTCATACATAGGGACTTGGTAGTATGTGTACACGCTCCCTGTGTTTAAATAAGCTCTTCACCAGTTCTCTGTTGGATCTTTTTGTTTAGGATTACACATAAAAACCCTCAGTTCAATTTGTGACACATTTATTTTTGCTTCTCATCTCCATTGACTCTTCTCCTTGCCAACAATATATCTGAGGGAATTCTTCATTCTAACCCTACAATAGAAATTAGTTCCATCACGCAACCAACAACTCTTCAGAACTAGCGCCCCTGCGCTGAAGCAGGATGGAGAGCCCACCATAGAAGAACTACAGGTAAAAAGAGTGTTGCTCGGACCTATAGAAAAGGAAACCAGTTTACTAGTTTTGAAAAATAATAACCATTGTGGCAATATTTTGAGCATTACGTTCTCAGAGGAATTTACTGTGTACCATTTTAGGAATATTTGTCACTGCATCTTAAGAAGAATCTTCAGAAAAGGATATTTAGCATCGCAACCCAAGAATCCCTCAGTGAACATCACAGTAGTGAGTGTTCCCGCAGAGTTCAGGTAAGCGTTACAATACCAGAAGACCTGCGTCTAACAAATGAGTTAGGTACAGCACAATGCGAGTGGGTGAGCAATCGATGGGATTGATGCCCTTGGTAGTACACCAGATTAAACATTTCCATTTGCTAGAATAGCAATAGCGGGTGTTCGGTTTCCTAGTTTCCCTGACAATGCCCATGCACCTGAGGGAGCAAAAGGTGTCCAAACTCTAGGACCTCAGGAGCCATGGTGCTAAGTTCAGAGTTTGTGGGCACGGGTGTAGGGTCTCTCCCCCTGTCCCGAGACAACATGTTGTACGGGCAGGGAAGTTTTACTGGTGGGGAGAGGGACATTTCCATTAGATGAGCAAACCAGGGTTGGCGGGCCCACATGGGGGCTACCAATATCACGGTGACTGGTGCACTTTCTTGTTGCGTGGCGGCGTCAGGGGGAGAGGGGGAGGGGAAAGGGGGCGCGGGAATAACATGGTCACATTTCCCCGAACAGGTTATCCAGAGTTTGTTCCCCTTGGAGCGGTTCTGGGGGTACCTGGAGGCGTAGTCTTGGCATTGGTGTTCTCCTGAGTTGCGGACAGGCCGATCTCTGGAAAGCCCCATTCTGCGAAGACGTTGGACAAGATGTCTTCGTGCAGACGCCATTCATATTCTATGGGCAGTGGGAAATGACTGTTGAGCACGTCTGCCAGAAGATTGAGTTCCTCTGGAACGTGTTGGACAGCAGAAACATCTTGTGTTTGTGATCCCAAATCCAAGTGTTGTGGGACAGCTTGGATACCCTAGGAGTGTGTGCCCCCTGGTTTGTTCAGGTAATACATGGCTGTGGTGCGGTTTGTCAGAACCAGCAGTCTTCCCTTGTAGTTGCATTTGAAAGGCTTTCAGTGCCTTGAACACAGCTAATAGCTCTAGCAGATTTATATGGTTGGATGCTACATGGGGGGACCACACTCCATGCACTGTCTGCTGAAGCAGGTGAGGGGGGGGGGCCCTCCCTCCGCCCTCCCCGTAAGAGATGCGTCCGTCTTGAGAGTGGCTTCCACTGCAGGGGTGGTGAAGGATTTCCCATTTAAGAGGTTTAACCTCGACCCCCATTGCAGAGAGCGAACGAGGGCTGGCGAGACAACTACCAGAGCTTCCTTGTCCGCTGGCCTGATAATACTGGCTGTTGAGCCACTCTTGCATGGGACGCATGCGCAGCTGCGCATGGGGAACCAAGTATATGCATGACGCCATCATACCTCGCAAGCGCATTGCCTTGCGTACCGTCACCTCCCGAATGACTACATATTGAGGGATCTGAAAAAGCATGTTCTGAACCCTCTCGGAGGGGAAGGAGAGGCCGTCCTTCGTCTGGATTAGAGCCCCCATAAATTGTTTTACTCGACTGGGACTAGACTGGATTCTTTCTCGCGGATAGAGAATCCCAGACTGAACAGAAGGTCTACAGTTTTCTGGGTGTTCAAAAAGCATGTTATGAGCCAGTTGTCGAAGAAAGGGTAAACCGGGATGGATAGTCTGCACAGATGTGCTGCCACTACTGCCAGGACTTTTGTTAACACCCTTGGCGCCGAAGGGGAGCACCTTGAATTGGCATGTCGGTCCTCTATCGTGAACCTTCGGTATTTCCTTTGCGCTGGCAACATTGAAATATGAAAGTATGCATCATTCATGTCCAATGTTGCCACGTGGTCCCCCTGTTGCAACAGTGGGATCACCTGTAGTCTTACCATACGAAACTTGAGGTTTTATAAATTTGTTCAAACAGGGTGCATGGTGAGGTCCTTTCTGGGTACACGGAAGTACACTGAATAAATACCCTTGTTTACCTGAAGAATAGGGATGGCTTCTATAGCATCCTTTCCCAGCAGCGCTTCCACCTTTTGATTCAGGATCTGGAGATGGTCCGGCGAGAGGCGGTGAGCGTGGCGGTCTGAACTGTGGTGGTCGGGTGAATTCCACGCAGTACCCGTGGGCAACCGTCTTTATAACCCACTGGTCTGAAGTTATCCCTCCCATGGATTTTAAATGCCCCCCGACCGTGGGCGACATCGGAGGGGACCCGGATCTGTTGGTCATTTCTGACCAGAGGCTGCGGCTCCTCTAGGATTGGGGCCTCTGCCGCCGACCCCCTAGGTGGGTAGTAGGCGGGGCTTCCTGAGGTTTGTCTAAAGATAGAACAACTACAGCACGGGAAACTGACTTGCACGGGACTGCCCTCGAAAAGACCGACGAGAAACGGTGGGTGTGGGGTTTCTGAGTTATTTGTTACACTTCAAGAGTCCCATGCTCTCTTTTGGCCGTCTCCAGGGCATCGTCGACCGCTTTCCCGAAGATATTGGTCTCTTTGGGTTTGATAAGAGCGGCCTGTGTTTCAGGCTTGAACCCTGAGTTGCGAAGCCAAGCGTGCCGCTTGAGTAGAGTGCCCTGGGCCATCGATCTGCCTGCTGTTTCAGCAGTGTCCAGTGTTCTTGATTATATTCTGGTTTACACGTGCCTGCCCTCGGCCACGATGGTGAGAAGCCTGGACCTAACTGGTTCAGGAGCCTCCGAGAGACCTTCTTGTACAAGGTTCCATTGTGTGTCTGCATAGCTGGCAAGCAGTGTGGTGTTATTCGCCATTTGTGTGGTGTATGCAGCTGCCGAGATAACCCACCAACCTTTTGGATTCCTTATCCAGAGGTGCCTCACCCGTCGCAAGGGGTACCCCTGCCCATTTCCGGGTGGTAGTGACTACCAAGGAGTCGGGGTGGCGTGGCCTTTGATATATTGAGGGTCCGAAGGAGCTGGCCAAAATAGTTTTTTCCACTCTTGGGTTCACTGCCCAGGCCTGAGCTGGCGTGACCAGAGAGGGGCCCAATCTTCTTTTAACAGAAGATAGGAGGGGAATGGCTTGGCTTGAGGGGGGGTGATATGGGGTTTCCTTGAGAATCACTCTACAAAGTCTTGTTCAGGTATCGCGTCCCGAGTAGTGATCTGAAAGTGATCTGCTGCCTTCCTTAAGATGGCATTGAAGGCCATTTGATCGTCTACAGGCGAGGCCTGGCCAGCCGGGGTGGATGGAGGAGACCAGGCATAGACCATCAGTGTCCTCATCTTGCGTGGGAAACGTCCATGGCTCAGTTTCCACTTGCTGGGTTTCCTCCCAGTTGTCCATGGGGTCCGCCTGGTCCTCAGGGTAATCCTGCAGGAAGGAAGGGTCTTCTTCGCTGTAGATGTCCTGGTAAGTGTCCATCTGGACCACATCTTCATGGTGGATAGAAGCTGAGGGCTGAGAGTCCACATTTTCCTGGAAACGTGAAGCTGATCTCAAAAGGGGATCTTCACAAGATCTTTTCGGGGATGGATGCTCCGAAAACAAGACAATCCTTTCAAGAGGGTCCATGCACATTTCAAACTTCTCCCTTGTCCACTTAGAGGAAACAGAAGAGCCCAAAGGTGGAAAAACGTTGTCTTCCACTCTGGCGTCGAAATTGGTCGGAGGGTGTTGGACAAAGGCTCTGGACTGTTCTCGTAGGTTTCGCGAGTATCGGGGCACCATGGTGTGTTTTTAGACTTGTCCGCGGCACGCTCCATGCGTTTCGATGGTGTCTTAGGTACCAGCCCAACCGCTGAACTGATCCTCGCGATTCTTTCTTCCATCTCTGCCGAATCAGCGCGAGTTAACAGGTCAGAAGTCCCATCAGTAGATTTACCGCCTACCGTGGCGTCAGAGGGCCTGGCAATAAGGCTAGAAGGCCTAGTAGGTTTCGGGCCTACTGGGCCCTTAGGGAGTGCCAAATGGCCGCGCTTCAGCGTGTAAATCAGATTTAGAAGTAGTGCCCTTGTTTTTGGAGTGCCCAGTCGCAAGACGCTGCTGCGGAAAAGGCTGCTGATCTACCCGATCAGAGGGAAACACTGAAATTTGACGGTCTTGTTGGCGCTTTCACCTTTTGACGGAACCGTCGAAATCGGTGGTGGGGTTGTGAGCTTAGTGTTTTGTGTCTGTACACCCCCGACGCCGGGTGTTGTCCCTGAAGCGAGGCTTACGTCAGGCCTTGAGGAGTCGGGACAGGCGTGGCGGACCTAGAAATGTCAGTCTCAAGGTCTATCACATCCGATACGGATGTTTGGTCATCGTCAGTGCCCCCGTCACTTTCAGCAAGTGTGGGGGTGGGAGTAGGGTTCAGCCCGCGACATACCGTATGCGGCCCACCGCTTTACACGGTGCTCCTTAAGGGTCTTAGGCCGAAGGAGCTTACAAGCCGCACACCGCTTCTCGTTGTGATCTAAGGGGAGACAAGAATGACACGTTCTGTGCTAGTCTTTCCACGTGTACCTGACCCTACACTTAGGGCAGAACCTAAATGGTGTCCTTTCCATAGCGTAAGGTATAAACAAAGATGACCCGACCTAGAGGGCAAAGAGGGGGAAGAGGAAAGACATAACGAAAGATATGGCCACCCCAACCCCACTCTCCCTACTGTGTAGGCTGGCCAGAGGGCCCAGCCACGTGGATGGCTCAGCCGCCGGATCTTAGGCACCGAGGTTGTTGAATTGCCGAAGTGACTTAAGAGGAAATAACCGACAAAGTCGGAATAAAGCTAAACAATGTCTCTTATGAAGAGCTCCGCTATAGGGCAATCAGTATCTGGGCAGACCTCAGCGCGTGAGGGGTTTGGGTACACTACATGTCACGATAGGGATAGTGTTACAGGCACACCTGCGGTTACCACTGGATGCCGGACCATACGCACAGCATGTGATTCTAAGCAGATTAACAAGCATCAGAAATATCCTTATGTAGGTTTGTCCACAGGTCAGAGTGAGTCATCAAGTCTACTGCGAGAATAAGGGCGGCGAGCAGGACCTTGTTATTTTATCCACTTCCCCCTCCCCCTCCGGGTTGCCCTGCAATTTCTATCTAGTTGATTGTTGAGTGGGCGAAGCTCGGGGGGTGGGGGGGGGGGGGGGGGGGCAGTGCGGGGAGGGGGGGGGGGGGAAGGCTTCTGTTGGTACATTATTCACTCTTCACTCCTGCAGGAAGAAAGAGCTGGGACCTGAAAGAATGGAAGGCCTACATAATTAGTCCGAGAGTTAACCCTGAGCTCCCTGGCGAGGAGGTTGATAGAAATGAGGGAAGAGATGAAGGCAGCAAGAAAGGAAACCCTATCCCTGGGGGCCAAGATGAAGGAGTTGAGCGTAAGGATGCACACGTTATCTCAGGCTGCAGGGCCTTCATATTTGGGTAAAGATGTTGAGGGAGAGACACCAGTTTTGTATCCAGAACAGAGTAGTGGGTTGTTGAAAGGAGATCAAGCAGGAGAAAGTAAGGTTAGTTTGATCCCAGGAATTTCTAAAGTAACTACGCCCGAGAGATTTTGTGGGGGATTCACGAAAATTCAAGTAAATTCTGATGCAGTGCGAGTTACATTTTATGTGTCGTCCAGTATCATTTCCCACTGGAACTTAGCATTTGTGATTTAACTGGAGAGGCAGCAACTCAGTCTTTTTCCCTAGTGGGTAGAGGGGTGCTGGAGTTGCACGATTGGGCCCCGTTTAAGGCAGAGTTGGGTAACATGTTTGACAGATGCACCCCATCCCAGAGTGTAGACGCAGAATTGTTCGAGTTGAGACAAGGAAGTAGGGAGCTAGTGACATTACCCAATTTAGGGCCTTGGTTCTTGAAAGCGGTATGCCCGAGGAGAAAAGAGCATCACTCTTTAGAAGGGGATTACAGGAGCAGCTAAAAGGGTGCCTTTGCTGCGATAGTAGATATGCCAACCTCTAGTGAGGAATTAATTTCCCTGGTAATGCAGTTGGATTCCAGATTGTCGGAAATAATATCCGAGAGGAGAATGAGTATCCCCCATAAGTAGGACATGGATAAGAAGTGAACAGCTGTGAATCAGTATCTAGAGAGGTAAAGAGTTCTGGGAAGGAAGGTCAGTTTAGACCCTCCTACCCTACCACCCACTAAGGAAGAGAAGGAAAGGAGATGGTGTTTGAGCCGATTGATGCCCCACAATTACAAATCTTAGGTATCCCTTGGTTAACCCAGCATAACACATTGATTGGGAGAAGAGAATGGTAGAGTTTAAATCAGAATTTTGCAAGGAGCAATGTAATGTGGAGGAATTTGAGTGGGGTCAACAAGGTGAGAAAGGTTCTGAGAGGGTTTGGAAGGTGAAGTATCTCAGGAACAAGAAGTGGGAGTTCTGCCGATATGCTACCAAGGATTTGAGGACGTATTTAGCGAACAAGCAGCAAGTGAACTTCCTCATTCCTCTGTTGATTTGGAGGATGTCCCCCCCCCCCTCCAATTCCTTGCAGTAGAATTTACACCTTGACTGAAAAGGAGAATGAGCAGCTAAAGAGTACCTGAAAGAGAATTTGGCTAAAGGAATCATTTGCCACAGAGTCCTAGCTGCTTCTACCTTATTCTTTGTGCTGAAGATAAAACTTTAAGTACCTGTATTGATTATAGGGCCTTGAACAAGATTGTGATGAAGAATAGTTATCCTCTACATTTGATTTCTGTAATGTTGGACAGGATTCAGGGGGCTAAAATATGTACAAAGCTTGATCTTAGAGGGGTATACAAAGACAGTGTTTAGAATAGGATTTGGATTATTTGAATACCAAGTAATGTCATTTTGGCCTTTGTAACGCCCCCCACATTTCAGTTACTAATGAGGTTCTTTTGGGAATACCTAGACATTTTTATGGTTGCTTGGAAAATATTAAAATGTCATCAATATAGACAATTGACTCCATGAAGATAATGTCCGGATGGTGACTACTAAACTGCAAGAAAATAATTTGTTTGCCATGCAGGAAAAAAGCCAGTTCCACAGACCGATAGTACAATTTTTAGGATCTGTCATTTTCGCCACATGGATTTGAGTAAGAAGACATTGAAGGAGTGGCCGACTCCAACTAATGCAAAGGACATTTCAAAGTTTTGCCAACGTTTGCAGTTGGTTCATTCACTGGTGGTGGTGCCTATTATCAGACTGTTAAAGGGGATGAAGTTTGTGTGGCGTCGTGAGGCGGTGGAAGCTTAGTTACCTTAAGGAGAAGTTCATCACAGGACCAATTTTACTTCATCCAGACAGAGCAGTCCTTTTTTGTGGAGGTGGACGGTTCAGATGTGGCCATGGGTGCTGTGTTGGTTCAAAGACATTGTGAGACAGGGCAATTTCAACTGGTTGCATTTTAATCCAAAAAACACCATTTTCGATGGAGAACTCCTAGCTCTTAAAGCGGCTTTCGTAGAGTAGAGACATTACCGTGACTAACTGAGCATAAGAAGGTTACATTTCTATGATCTAAGACCTTCACTCCCAGACAAATGCAATGGTCTCTTTGCAGAGTACGATTTTGTGATCACCTTTAAGCCTGGGAACCAGAATGGTAAAGCGGTCGCTTTGTCAAGGTGTTATCCTGGAAGTTCCAAGAATGATACTGGTGTTCCAACATCATTGTAAACCGATTACATTTTGTAATTGGAGGTGCAGAAGACTAAAGATTTTGTTGAACAGATGAGAGAGAAAATTTCAGCAGAGCAGCTTTGGAAATGGGAGAATGGTGATCCAGTGTGACGAATTAAGGAGGGTTTCCTGTATGTGGATTCCACACTGTACTTACGAAGTGAAGATTTGTGAGAGGAGGCATTGAAATCCTGTCATGATTCATCTTTGGCTGGGCATCCAGGTTACAGGAAGACCCTCAAATTGCCAAGGTGAGAATTTTGGTGGCAAAGTATGCATGAAGAGGTCTTGAATTATGTACAAACATGTTTAGTGTGCTCGGGCCAAGTCTGAGAATCTGAGACATGCTGTTCTGTTAGTTCCCCTGCCCATTCCTCCTTGCCCCTGGCATATGGTTTCCATGGATTACATTGTGGATCTTCGCCCCGGACAAAGGAGGATCTTCCCCCGAACGGAGGATGTACTACTATATTGGTGTTAACGAAGGCCGGACATTGTATGCCAATAAAAAGTTGCAGCCACCACCCCTTCATTGGCGCAAGCTTTCTTGCAGAACAGTTAAACTTCATGGGTTGCCTGGTCAGGGGATTTCAAACCGTGGCACTCAATTTGTCTCCAGGGTTTTTTTTTCCCCCGCACGTCTTCTGCAAAGAGTTGAAGATCGAGATCAACTTAACTACCAGCCATCATCAGGAAGCCAATGGCCAGAGAGTGAACCAGGAGTTGGAGGAATACCTGCGTTGGTACTTTGGGTCTGATGAGCTGGCTGGAACTCCTATGGCTAGCAGAATTCTGATACCACAGCTAAGGATTCCACTTCAATGTCACTGTATTTTGTTAATCAGGGCTTCCATCCACGGTTTGAGGGGTGATCCTTGAAGAGGTAGAAGTTCCCGATGTAGAAGGCAGAATCCAGGGTGCCAAATATTGATTGCCGAGCCACCCACAAGGGCAGCGCAGACTGAGGCAGCTGGTGACTGAATTTCGCACCAATCCGTAGCCCCGAGGGGCCGCTTTGATTGACGGTGGGATCAGTGGGGCGGCTGCATATTACAACCAGTGGCCGCCACTGCGTGTGCAAGGCAACACTGTCACCTGGGCCTGTAAGGGTGAGAGGAATTTGCCCGCGGCAACAAGGCTGGGTGCTTGCTTGCACTCCACGGACCTGGGGGCCTGGATGGAGGCTAGACTTTCTTACAAGCAGCAGACTGAGATGGGCAGTGATCCGCTGACATGGAAGCCGGAAGCTGGATCCTGATGCCCCTCTGCTCCCTTACCCGCCGCCTTCGCCTGCTAGTATTGTGGGGGAGGGTGGCAGGTGTGAATGTCTTGCTGGTCAACACATACAGCCCCAATATTGACAACCCTAAATTCTATGGATGTGTGTCGGATATCTTGATGGGAGAGGATACCCAGATTGTCTGGGGGAGCCTTCAATACGATCCTGGACTGTGCGCTGGATCGCTAGAGAGATTCTCAGCGGGACCTGGCAAGGGCAGGGTGCACCAAATCATGTTGCAGAGGAGATCGCAATCCAGGGGTGCGCGAGAACACTTATTTGTCAGTTCACAATGCCCAGTCGAGGATAGACTACTGGTAGATCTCTGCAAGGTTGATTTCACAAGTGTTGACTGTGTGATTCACCCGAGAACTGTATCAGATCACTCGCCGAAATCCATGACAATAAGATGGGATGGTCTTACACCCCCTCGTCTGCTGTGGAGAATGCCCGCATCGCGTCTAATGGACATGACAACTGCAGGATAAGATTGAGGACTATTTCCAGAGGAACTAGGGTACTGTACCCCACTACTCAACTATATGGAACACAACCAGAGTGTATTAAGGATGCCTCGAGGTGCTAGTAGGCAAAAGACATGGGTGCAGAGTGATGAAGAGGGTGCACAGACCAGCTGAGCAAAAAGGGTTAATCGGAAAGAATGTGCTTCTAAACAGTTATGTTAACTCAGCACTCAAGGGAGAGGAAGTTGGGTGATCACAAATGGAAGAGGCACGATTAAACAGTGAGTAACAAGGGAGATCATAGGTAGGAATAAGTGAAAAGTAAGGTAATACTAGAACTGCAGGGAAGGGCTACCAGATGTTGCAGGCAGAGTCAATGAACATACCAGGGTGGTGTTAGGAACTCAAAAGCACCAGTCAGTGCACCTACCAGGGTGTTGTTGGTAGTCCTTCCCCAAGAGGCCACAGTAGCGAGGCAAGTAGAGCAGCAAGAAGAAAAGAAGTACTTCTTGACCATGAGCAGGGGCTAGATACGCTGCTGAATAGGGCAACGAAGAGCGGCAGCCAGGGCCAAGCAGGAAAGAACAAATGAGGCCTTAAACAAAGGTCTTCAATCAATGGACACCAGAGGCGGGTCCATGGAGGGACTGCAGGAAGGCTTCCATGTTGAACGCGACTCCGGTGGCCAGATCATCAGGGCACAGATCTTCAAATGCATTAAGCCCAATGGGGCTTTCCTGGAGATGTTGCTGCAATAAGGAGAGATCGGTGGCACTCCAGTGCTCAGTAGATGGTGCAGGCTGAAGCAGGGCCAGACAGAATGTGCACCAAAAAAATCTGAAATTGGGTAGGTGTTGGAAGCTATGTCACCTTAACCATGAGGCCACCAGCCCCTAAGCACACTTCCACTAGACCTACCCAGCATGGGTAATGGCGAGAGATCATGGAGACCATACCCCAAATCATGTAGTGAAATGGAGGCTTGAAATTCCAGCACTACAATTACAACTTTAATTCAGTACATTAGTTACTCTAGTCTTCACAACCCTGTCCCCTAGTAACATGAAAGTGTTTTTCAACATGGTTTACATGTGCAGGCCACGAGCACCAACCCTTGCCATTTGACATGATCAATGCATACCTTTTGATTTGTTACATTGACAGTAAGTAATCTGTCATATGAAGATACGTTCATTGTGGAAACAGTTCCTTCCAATGTATGTTGTACTCTTTGGTGGTCTGGTGCAAAGCCATAATTGTACTACCCACATGTCTGCTTTGCATAGGCGGCTGTTTCTAGAAAAGTGTGATAATGTACTAGAGCATCTCATTCATTACATAGTAACTCTGGTGTTTAAGAATACCATCGTTGTAAGTAGACAGCATTTATAAATTCAAACAAGATTTGCACTTGAATCGACCCTTGTATGCAGAAACATGTTGCATCTCTTACTTGGACTGCAATTCCCACATCATGCAAGTGATGTCATTCACGTCATAAGTGATGTCATATGTGAGTTCATCAGTGTGATTAGGGGCTGTGCAATGGGGGCCTCAGATGAGGTGGTGTAGCTTTCAACACCTAGCAATTTAAGGGTTTTGCTGCATTACATTTCAAGTTTTCAGTTGCACTAGACTTCACCTTAACGAAATATGTGTTTTACAGAACCTATATGGGATACATTACCCACCGTAATCGTATTTCTGATGCTTTTATCTGCTTAGATTCACATGCTGTGCATAGGCTGACATCTAGTGCAAGCCGCAGACTATTACAGTCGTTTTTGAAACTCAAAAAGGGACGTTGACAGGGCTTGCCTGTAATACCATCCCCAGTGCAACGTCCACTGTACCCATGATACCACACGCGTGTAGGTCCCTCTGATTGTTATTTTTCCGACATGAGGTGTAGCGCGAGTACAGTTGTCTCCAAGCAGATACTCCTCAGGCAAGCTCCTACGCATCCATGCGCCTTCTCTCAGAGGGGAGGAAGGGTGGGTTGCATGTGAATCTAAGCAGATACAAGCATCAGAAATACGATTATGGTGAGTAATGTATCCGTTCTGAGGCTTGTGGAATCTGCTTAGATCACATGCTTGCATAGATTAGCGAGCAGTGGAAGAAGTGGGATGTGAACGGCTCATAAAAGGTCTTCGAACCGCTTGTCCCACTTGTGTATCGGTCTTGGAATGGGTGTCAATGCAGTAGTGCTGAGTGAAAGTATGTACAGAGCTCCATGTAGCTGCCTTGCAAATACCGTCTAAGGGGACATTTGCAATGAAAGCCAGAGTGGCTCCAGTACCTCTCGTGGAGTGCGCCCTTTATCCGATAGGGAATAGCACAGTTGGATACATCTGACTATCCACCTAGAGATGGCATTTTATGCAGACAAACAATTGATCTGTTTTTCTTAGTGGTCTGGTGGGTCCTTGGAAGAAAGCTGGTAGCTCAATTGACTGGTTCACATGAAATGTGGACATGAATTTAGGTGAGAATTTAGGGTGAGTACATAAAACCTGCTGGTCTGTGTACAACAAAGGATGCATCCTGCACGGACAATGCTTGGATTCCAACCCTTCTTTATGGATGTGATTGCCTTCTTAGCGTCTGTCTTATAAGTCAGGTGTTTGAGACTAGACTTGTGCATAGGCTCGAAAGGGGGGTCCCATGAGCTTGGCGTGTACCACATTGAGGTCCCATCCTGGCGACGGGTTAGAATTTGGAGGTTGTAGCCTTTTCACCCCTCCATAATTGCTTTGATCACTGGTACTTTCCACCATGAGACCTTGTTATGAGAGGTTGTGTAGGCTGATAAGGCCGCCAGGTGGACATTTAGGGAGTTAAAACACTAACCCTGCATCTAGCAAATGGAGCAGAATGTGTGATGGAGTACATTGTATGGGATTTACCTCTTTAGTTTGGCACCAAATTACGAATCTTTGTCAAAGTAACAGTGCCTAGTGTTTGATTTTCTTGATTCTTTCAAGACATCCATGCATCTCTGTGGCAGGTTGAGATGGCTGAACTCTATGACCTCAGGAGCCATGCTGCCAAGTTAATGGATTGTGGCTGCGGGTGCACCGTTAGTCCCTCGTGCTGGTTCAGTAGGTTGTGCTGGCACGGGGGTTTGATGGGATTGCACTTCGCCAGTTTGCGCAGATGTGGATACCATGGTGGTCTTGCCCACATAAGAGCAACTAGGATAAGCATCATCCGTTCCTTGTGGATCTTGTTTACCACCTTCCTCATGAGCGGTGTTGAGGGGTGGAGGAGGGAAGCATAGGCAAATTTGCCTGACCAGTTCATCTATAGGGCGCTCGCCTTGGAGCCTGGCTGGGGGAACCTGGACGCAAAGTCTGGCCATTGACTGTTTTCGCTTGTGGCGAATCAGTCTATAGTTGGGGAACCCCATTGAGAGAAGAGGTGTTCTACGACTCCTTTGTGTAGATGCCACTCGTGTTACTCTGGTAGGGGATCGCTGCTCAACGAGTCTGCTACAGCGTTTAGTTCCCCTGGAACATGTGATGAAAGGAACATTCTCAGTTTGAGTGCCCATCTCCAGATTTGCTGTGCAGGTTTCGACAGATTTGGAGACAGTGTACCCCCTTACATCGCTGTAGTGATGTCTGTTAGGATCTGCACAGATAGGTCTGTTAAATGGGGTTTGAATGCCCGAAGGGCTTTGAATACTGCCAGAAGTTCCAGCACATTGATGTGGTTCTGAGCTACAGTGTGAGGCCACCGACACTGAGCCGAGTGGTGAAGGTAGTGAGCCCCCCTCCACCCCCATCTGGCCAGTGAGGAGTCTGACGTGACCACTGCCTGTACCTCCGGATCGTAAAAAGGTTTCCCTTTCTTTAGATTCTCTCTTGTCCACTAGCGAAGATTTTGTACAAGTGTTAGAGAAACGACCACTAGATCGTCCCACTTGCCTGAGACCACTGTTTCACCAACCACTCCTGCATGGGTCGCAGGCGCGAGAGGAACCAGGTAAATACAAGATGCCATTATGCCCATTAAACGCATAGCTTTGCGCACCCTTATCTAGCGGCTGGCCTGATGAGGCATCTGCAGTAACAAATGTTGTACTCTTACCTCTGATGGAAAGACTAACCCGTCCTCTAGGTGTTTAAGACAGCTCATAGGAACCGTTTTTAAGTGTTTAGCACTAGGCTTGACTATTACTCGTTGATTGAGAAGCCCAGTTGAAAGAGGAGGTGGATTGTTCTCTGAATGTTTTGTCTTTAAATCCAGGGCGATTCCTCCGTTATAAGCGAGTCGTCCAGGTAAGGGTATACTGGGATTGCCTCCCTGCACAGGTGTGCTGCCACCACCGCCAGTACCTTTGTGAATACCCTTGGAGCTGAGGCTATTCCAAAGGGCAGCACCTTGAATTGGTAGTGCTTGTTCACCATCTTGAAATGCAAGAATCTTCTTTGTGCTGGGAAAATTGAAAGGAATCATTCATATCCAGTGTTGCCATGTAATCCCCTTTTTATAAGAGGGATTACCTCTTGTAGCATAGTCATGCAGAACTTTTGTGGCTTGACATACTTGTTTGCAAATCTAATACTGGGCACATTGTTAGATCTTTCTTTGGCACAAGGAAGTAAGTTGAATAAATACCCCTGTTTACCTGGTTAACTGGGACAACTTCTATGGCGTCCCTTAATAGAAGTGTGGTTATTTCTTCTAGAAGGATCCACTGATGTTCTTGTGAGTGGATTTACTGTCGTGTGGGGGGGGGGGGGGGGGGTGGTTGCGGGGACGTTGTAGTTCTATACAGTAGCCCCCTGCTAATGGAGACAGCACCCATCTGTCTGAGATGATTCCTTCCCATGCGTGGGTGAGTTGGAAATGCAACCTCCCGGAGAAGCATAGGAGGGCACCTGGAGCGGAACATCACTTGCTTTGAGGTGGTGTGCCACCTCAAGCAGGGCCTCTGCCCAGACACCGACCTCTGCGTTGTCCTCAGAAGGATTGGCCCTGATAATTTCCCCAGGAGAAACTTTGGCCCGGATTGTAGCTGCATCCTCGTTGAGATTGTTGGCTTCTAAAGCTGCGAAAATGACCATTCCCTCTCTCTCCAGGTTTGTCAGCGAGTTGACCTAACGATTTAAGAGCGTCATACTCATCCTTCGCTGTTTTAAGTGAGTCTTCAGCGGCTTTACCGAAGGGCACGTTAGGTTCCACTGGCATGTTTGAGAGTGGCCCGAGTTTCCGGTCTAAAACCTGACTGGCGCAGCCATGCATGCATCTTAATAACGGTCCCCTCTGCAATGACTACCGGCATAGTCTCCCGCGACAAAATTAGATTTGAGGAGGCAGCTAGACACCGCCCTCCCGTCTGCAGCCACTTGTGCTAGTTGTGAGCCGAGTGGCTCTGGGGGAGACTAAAGTAAAGCAGACATCGCCCCCACTTGTGGCAGTTATAACTAGCCAAGAGTGTGGCATTATTCGCTATCCGAGTTGGATGTGCCGCAGAGTATGCAACCGTTCTGCCCATGGCATAGAATTTTTTTGCTCTCTTTATCTGGTTGAGCCTTGGATGAAGTGAGGGGAGTGCCTGCTCTCTTTCTAGTCGTGATCACAACTAAGGGGTCTGGAGTTTAACTGCCCTCTAATATATAATGGATCTGATGGGGCGGGTCTGAATAATTTCTCCACACGTGGGTTTACAGCCGGTGTGCGATTAGGGGCTTCCAAGGATGGCTTAATCCTTTGTTGCACTGATTTTAGTAGCAGGATAAATTGGGCCACTGTCATTTTGTCACCCAGGATTTGCTCTGCAAAGTCTCTATCCTCCTGTACCTCCTGTGTGTCGATCTGAAAGTGTTCAGCTGCCTTGGCTAATGCTTCTTTGAGTAGAGGTTGGTTATCAATGGGGGAAATCGACCACTGGAGTGCCCTGGTTAAGGAGGGAATCTATGGAGTAAATGTTAGCCTCTTGGTCTGCTTCTGGGTCCTCGTCATCCCCATAATAAGGGTCCTCTGCATCCTTAAGTTGAGGGTCAGATGCCTCTACAAAGGAGAGATCTTCTTGGTCTGATTCAGGGTCATATAGATCTATGACTGTACTATGAAAAGTTACATCTGAACGAGATTTCTTAGAGGGGGTTAAGTATATAACGCAGTGGCCTTTGAGCCAGAGGGGGCCAAGGTTGGGGGGGGGGGGGGGGGGGGGGGGGGGGGTGTTGAGTGGAAACTCTGAAAATAATCAGGGTTTTCCTCGTAAAATTTGCCATAAAGGTCATTCTTCTCATTACTCACGATATCTTGAGAAGACCATTCTTTAGAACTAGGAATGAAGTCCTAATCAGTGGGTGGTACCACTTTAGTGCTAGAGTCTTCAGCCTTGGAGGGCTCTTGTCCTTATGAGGGGTTTTAGAGGTCTTTTTGTGGCGTTTCCCCACCACCTGGAGTGTTTTACTGACTTCTTGGGGCCTGTCCCGTTATCCGACGCCGAGCGTCGAATCTCAGTTGCGGGTAGGGCCAATGTCTCGTCCTCAGACGATCAACCTTCAGGGGTTGATTTTCGAGCAACACCTTTGCCGTCTTTCGACGGTAGGGCACGGTCGTGTGGTGACCCCGATCGAGATTGCCCAGAGGACCGGGATTCGGTGGACCTTTTCTTTGGTGTCCATCAGTCGACCCATGTGTCGAGTCTCGACTTGGGCTTATGTGTTCAGTGGTGCGATTCTTTGTAGCGCTACTGCCGCCGGGTGAAGTCCCCACAACATGGCTACCGGCCTGTCCTACAGGGTCGGCGCTTGAGTAGCTGAAGCTACTCAGTTGCCTTAGCCGTCCGAGAGGACGGAGTCGCTGCCATCGCTGTAGGCACCTTCCACGTCCAGGGCCTTGAGGTGCCTGGCGTAGTGGGCCCAGCGTTTCGTGGAGCGGTCTTTTAACGTCTTCGGCTTGAAGAGCCTGCACGCTCGACAAGACGTTTCGACGTGGTCTCTTGGAAGACAAATTACAAACTGGTCTCTTGGAAGACACAAATTACAAACTAAGTGTTTGTCTAACCATGGC